>NC_083231.1:123074191-123431278 GCF_032191835.1 Heteronotia binoei | reverse complement strand
TTTCGTTCACAGCAAAACCAAACAAAACCCTTCCTCGGAGGTTGTCAGCCTCTTGTTACAATTCCATGCTAATGCTCTCTGCAAGATCTTTATTTCCTTCAAGTTCTCTTATTCTCTCAGCCCCACTTAAGTGTCTATATTTCTATTAGGAGCTGAAGTCAGTCCTGAACGTCTAACAACAACAACAATAAATTTTTATTTATACCCAGAGATCCAGTTTGGTGTAGTGGTTAAGTGTGCGGACTCTTATCTGGGAGAACCGGGTTTGATTCCCCACTCCTCCACTTGCACCTGCTGGCATGGCCTTGGGTCAGCCAGAGCTCTGGCAGAGGTTGTCCTTGAAAGGGCAGCTGCTGGGAGAGCCCTCTCAGCCCCACCCACCTCACAGGGTGTTTGTTGTGGGGAAGGAAGGTAAAGGAGATTGTGAGCCACTCTGAGACTCTTCGGAGTGGAGGGTGGGATATAAATCCAATATCTTCATCTACCTCACAGGGCGTCTGCTGGGGGGAGGAAGGTAAAGGAGATTGTGAGCCACTCTGAGACTCTTCGGAGTGGAGGGTGGGATATAAATCCAATATCTTCATCTACCTCACAGGGTGTCTGTTGTGGGGGAGGAAGGTAAAGGAGATTGGGAGCCGCTCTGAGACTCTTCGGAGTGGAGGGCGGGATATAAATCCAATATCTTCTTCTTCTTCTTCTTCTTCTTCTTCTTCTTCTTCTTCTTCTTCTTCTTCTTCTTCTTCTTCTTCTTCTTCTTCTTCTTCTTCTTCTTCTTCTTCTTCCCGCCCTCTCCGACGAGGCAGGCTCAGGGCGGCTTACAGGACACGGTACATACCATGATACAACAGCAATAAAATCAGACAATGACAATATAAAACTGTCCATACATTAATTAAATGACATAAAATAGTCTAAAATCCAGTAAAACTTAACAGCGCTACAAACTCAGTATATATAAAGATGGCTTGAGGTTACTGCTAAGTTCAACTTGAAAAAGCTAGTTGAAAGAGGGCGGTTTGACAAGCCCTACGGAACTGGTTAAAATCCCGCAGGGCAGCTGGTTCCACCATTGGGGTGCCATTATAATAATAATAATAATAATAATAATAATAATAATAATAATAATAATAATAATAATAATAATAATAATAATAATAATAATAATAATAATAATACTTTTTTTTTAATATCCCGCCCTCCCCGCAAAGCAGGCTCAGGGCGGCTCACAACACGTAAATACAATGTGCAATAAAACCATATACAATAATTACAATTTCAATTATAAAATCATCCTTAAAATCATTAAAACTTACATTAAGATTAACATTATGGTGCTATAGTTAAGATCTTCCACAAAATCCAGTGACTGAAACGTAAAACATATCCAGCAGGACTTTCTTGGCTCGGTATTAAGTGAAGGCTATTTTAAAGAGGTGGGTCTTGCAGGCCCTGCGGAATTGGTCTAAACGTCGCAGGGCCCGCACCTCCTCCGGAAGTTGGTTCCACAGTAGGAGAGCCGCTATGGAGAAGGCCCGATCCCGGGGGTCTTCAATCTGGCCTCCCTTGGCCCAGGGATATTCAGCTGGTTCTTTCCAGCTGACCTCAGCGCTCTCTGGGGTTCATACGGGGAAAGACGGTCCCTCAAGTAGACAGGTCCTCGGCCATATAGGGCTTTAAAGGTAATAACCAGCACCTTGTAACGAACTCGGTACACCACCGGCAGCCGGTGCAGTCCGCGCAGCCCCGGCTGTATGTGCTCCCACCTTGGGAGCCCCAGCAACAGCCTAGCCGCTGCATTCTGCACCAGCTGCAGCCGCCGAGTTCGGCACAAGGGCGGCCCCATTATCGAGGCCTGCTCCCGAGTTGTTTTTAACTTAGCCTCCTTTGGCCCAGGGATTTTCAAAAGATTTTGTGAACTAGCTCTCTGGGGAACATCTGGAGAGAGGCGGTCCCTAAGGTAGGCAGCTCCTCGCCTTCTCTAACCAGATGCAAAAAAGAAGCCTTCTGGATTTTGCTGGCAAAATGCTCTCTACAATATTGATGTTAGCAGCAAGCCGTTCCTTTTTTTTCTTCTCTATGTATATATTTTATTGTTATTATACATTATCCGTTTCTTTTCATGGTTTCTGATATCCATAATACATTTTCCCCCAACCCACCCCCCTTAGTCTATGCATCCTTTTCTTCTTCCAGCCAGGGGCAAAGGGCTTGAAGCTTCCACTGAATGTCCACTCTCCTTTCTTCCTTCGCCCATTTCAGATACGTCAGCCACTTTTCTTTAATTCTTGATCTCCTTTCTTCCCATGATTTTTCTTGCGACATTGTAGCAGCTATATCTGACTGGCAAGCCGTTCCTTTTGATGGCCAAATGCTCTCAATTCATATATGAATGTAAGAAGAAATAGATTTTATACCCCGCCCTTCTCACTGAATCAGAGTCTCAGAGCGGCTCGCAATCTCCTTTCTCTTCTCCCCCCACAACAGGCGCCCTGTGAGGTGGGTGGGGCTGAGAGGGTGTCCGTTGCAAGAGCAAGCCGGCCCTCAACCTCGTTTGCCTGTCTTTTTTTTCTCCCCGTCACTAATAGAAATAGAGCGCACAGTTGCATCATCCTGAAACCATACCCCTTTCCGGTCCCTGGAAAAATCGTCTTCCACAAAACCGGTCCCTGGTGCCCAAAAGGTTGGGGACCGCTGGCTTAGAGGGAGCATTGACTTCACAACAGCCCTGTAAGCTGCGACTGAAGAGGGGGGAACTAAGTCAGGCCCTTGCTTGCCCCTCCCCACCCCCAGATGTGGCTACACGGATGTTCGCTTGATATCTGCAGCAGGGAAGGACGGTGGCTCAGTGGTAGAGCATCTGCTTGGGAAGCAGAAGGTCCCAGGTTCCATCCCTGGCATCTCCAAAAAAGGGTCCAGGCAAATAGGTGTGAAAAACCTCAGCTTGAGACCCTGGAGAGCCGCTGCCAGTCTGAGAAGACAATACTGACTTTGATGGACCGAGAGTCTGATAAGGCAGCTTCATACGTTCATATGTTCAGGTCTTGCACGTGTGAAGGAACTATCACGGGTGCGGGGCACCAAACGTGACATCACAAACCAGGCGTTCCTATGAATGTGTCCTATGATTGGCACCTGTCCCACGTGCCCCAGTTATCATGTGTCAGGAAACGAAACATTTGATCAAGACGCCCTCTGAACTGTGGAGTCTTGGGAGCAACAATTCTACTTCGCGAGCAACCGCGTAAACTTAATGCGCTCTGGGGCCATTTTTCCTGAGAGAAGACAAAACGGTGCGAGCTGAAAAACTAACTCTACTTAGAGGGACACACGGCGTCTGGCCGGATCTTTTTAACTTCTCAGGATCGGGGCCATCGCTTCCTCCATTATTTAGGCGGTTTAAGCAGGGGCTGGGCAAAGTGCCTCAAAGCTAAACTAAACTTGAAGCGGGAGAAAAAAGCAGCAGTCCAGTCTCACCTTTAAAACCAACCAAGTTTTATTTAGAATGGGAGCCCTCGCGTGCTCCAAGGACACTTCATCAGACGAGGAATCTGGTACGGTGAGCGGAGCTGCATAGAGCTGGTAGGCAGTGGTTTAGAATGCAAAATGGGGCAAATTTAAGATCCAACGACAGAACAGTACAATTAACAAATTGAGCAAACCTTTGATTTGGGGAGTACTCTTTTTTTGGCCCAGACTTCTACAATAGAGTGATTAACAGACATTCTCACATTTTGACATATTACTGTTTTATTGCTTTCTCACGCTCATGCTACCCAGATCGAAGGTTTGCTCCATTTCATAATTTTACTATTCTGTCCTTGGATCTTAAACTTGTCCCATTTTGCATTCTAAACCACGGCCTACCAGCTCTATGTAGCTCTGCTTCCGGTACCGGATTCCCCGTCTGATGAAGTACACTTGGAGCCCATGAAAGTTTACGTTCTAAATAAAACTTGGTTGGTCTTAAAGGTGAGACTTGACCCCTACTTTGTTCGACTGCTTCAGGCCAACTCGGCTGCCCGCCTCGATCTATGTTGGAATACAAGCTATGTACATTCCAGCCATTATAGAGTTAACTGTTTGTTTACCTGATAGAGGAAGTGATGTATTGTGACCGCAACTCAATTGTGGGATGGTTCTTACTTTGCCCGCCAAAGATGTGAACACAACATTGGTCAGAGAGGATGTTAGGTGGGAAATGCTTTGATCTTGTATGCAAGTTTTATTGCTCTTCTTCCCGGCGAAATGCTTTTTGGGGAGAAGAACAGTTGAGACAAAGAAAGTAGCCATGTAGTAAGACATAGATAGACTAGCTGGTAAACTAGATTGTTTCTCTGTTTTATCCCAAGTACCCTATCCTGATGTTTTCTAGTAAACTTTATTTCTTTTGCTAAGCTTAAGCCTCGACTCCAATTACTGCCACTCTAAACCTCTGAATTGAACATGTATTTGCTAACATTTTGGTAGCACATGGTGAATGGTTCCAACAATCTATCGCTCAAAATGGTTTTTACAACCTTACTTGGATCAGTGATCAGGGCAGAGGTCTATACTGCTGTGTTTCCCTTGCTGGAACTACTCAGCGAGGATCTAATTTTTGCACGGCTTGTGTCCTGTTAACAGTTACGCCTTTGCTTCACAGTTTTGTTTTCAGACTTCCGATTGGGTCTGCAAGCTTTATTGCGCTGTTCATGAAATGCCCCAGCCCTCAAGGGTACTAACTCACTCCTGTAAGCCGCCTGGTGTCCAAATGAGAAAGGCGGACTATAAATAGCGTCATTAAATAAATAAGGGTGTGCAAAATATCCCGCGAACGGCATGAGTGTGTTTCGAGACGAATAAGCTCGCCGTTGCCTTGCTGTTCTGAATTCAGCCCAACAACTCTGAGCTTCATAACTTCTGGAGAAGTGGGCGTGAACACAAAAGCTTACACCCGGAATTTGTTCTCAAACACAACGAAATTCTGTACTTGCCGTTGATTTGGCCGCATATCAGAGGCGCGGGGGGGGGGGGGGCAGCGCCAATCTCCTGCGGTCGAGCAAGACACCATCCGGCCAAAGCTCAGTGATTTCAGCTCTACTTCTTTTATTTCTTTCGAACCTTTGTTAGCCGCCTTTCTACCTTGCAGAACTCACGGCGGGTTTCCGCGGAGACAAAGCAAGAATGATAAGAACACGCAATCATTTATAAAATTTATAATCTCTAAGATTATAAAACAGTAGGGGCTGAGGTCTATTACCAGGGGTGGCCAAACTCGCTTAATGTAAGAGCCACATAGAAGAAATAAATTTCAGATGTTTGAGAGAAGGAAGGAAGGAAGGAAGGAAGGAAGGAAGGAAGGAAGGAAGGAAGGAAGGAAGGAAGGAAGGAAGGAAGGAAGGAAGGAAGGAAGGAGGGAGGGAGGGAGGGAGGGAGGGAGGGAAGGAAGGAAGGAAGGAAGGAAGGAAGGAGGGAGGGAGGGAGGGAGGGAGGGAGGGAGGGAGGGAGGGAAGGAAGGAAGGAAGGAAGGAAGGAAGGAAGGAAGGAAGGAAGGAAGGAAGGAAGGAAGGAAGGAAGGAAGGAAGGAAGGAAGGAAGGAAGGAAGGAAGGAAGGAAGGATGGATCAGATGTTTGAGAAAAGAAAGGAAGGAAGGAAGGAAGGAAGGAAGGAGGGAGGAAGGGAGGGAAGGAAGGAAAGAAGGAAGGAAGGAGGGAGGGAAGGAGGGAAGGAAGGAAAGAAGGAAGGAGGGAGGGAGGGAGGGAAGGAAGGAAGGAAGGAAGGAAGGAAGGAAGGAAGGAAGGAAGGAAGGAAGGAAGGAAGGAAGGAAGGAAGGAAGGGAAGGGGAAAGGAAGAGCCACATAGAATAAATAAATTTTAGATGTTTGAGAAAAGGAAGGAAGGAAGGAAGGAAGGAAGGAAGGAAGGAAGGAAGGAAGGAAGGAAGGAAGGAAGGAAGGAAGGAAGGAAGGAAGGAAGGCCGCTATGTACTTTTCAGGGCAATCCAACACCAGCTAAGGAAATGATAAAACCCTTCACCAGTTATCCCTACTTCTCACTCCCCTCTTTCCTCCGGCCTTTAAACCCAAATTTCCAAGAGCTGGATTTAGGACAGAAACCTTCTTTTGACTTCTCGGGTAAGTCAGCCGAATGCCAGCAAGTGAGCGGAGAGCCCCGGAGAGCTTGTGCCCTCAGGTTTCAGGAGCCCCCAGCCCGGACTCTCCTGTTTCCCATATTGGAAGTGGATATTTCATGACGAAGAGACGGTAGGTGCGCGACCCGTGACCATCACTGCGCCCTGTGGCAGCATTTCTTCAAGGCGGAAGGGAGGCTGCGGCGGGCTCTCTCCCCTGCTCTCTTCCAGCTTCCACATCCTCGCCGGCGTTTCCTGTCCCGAGGAAGGCTTTGGAAGAAGAAAGGAAAGGTCCCCTGTGCAAGCACCCGTCGTCTCCCACTCTGGGGTGACGTTGCTTTCACAACGTTTTCACGGCAGACCATTCACAGGGTATCTGACCCTTGCCTTCCCCAGTCATCTAGATTCCGCCCCCCCCCCCCAGCAAGCTGGGGACTCCTTTGACCGACCTCGGAAGGATGGAAGGCTGAGTCAACCTGAGCCGGTCACCTGAAACCAGCTTCTGCCAGGGATCGAACTCAGGTCGTGAGCAGAGCTTAGGACCGCAGGACTGCAGCTTTAACACTCCGTGCCACGGGGCTCTTGAAAGAAGACCCCCCCCCCCAAAAAAAAAATGATTGTCCCGGCGAAGGAGCCGCCTTGCAGGCCATTTCTGGCATGGATCCATATTTATTTATTTGTCTGTATATTTCTCAAGCCTGAACGAAAGCCTAGAATTTAGCAAGCCTAGAAACTAAAGTGACTAAGCGGAGGAGCTGTCTACTCGGGTGGAATGACGAGAAGGCAAGAGCCGCTGGGAAAGACACTGCAGTCGTGCACCCAGGGCCAGGGGAAGCGGGAGGCAGCCGGGAAAGAGAAGGGGAGACCCGACGGGAGACGGAGGGAGGGACTCGATCGAGGAAGCCGCGTGGGCCTTCGGTTTGCGGGACCCGGCGCCGGGCTGCGAAGGGGGAGGACGTTTTGGAGGATTCCTCGTCTGATGAAGTGTGCTTAAGAGCACACGGACGCTTACGTTCTAAATAAAAATGGGTTGGTCTTCAAGGTGCCACTTGACTCCTGCTTTGTTCAACCGCTTCAGACCAACACGGCCGCCCGCTTGGAGCTCTCTGCTTTGGAGGTTGTTCATCCATATGGCTGCCCTAAGTCGGAAACAACTTGCGGGACGCTTCGCATTCGCCTTGATTTATGATTTCCCTTGTTTCTGGTCCTCTTTCCTCACTCCGGGCGGCTTACAACCGAGGGAATCAACCCAGTCCACAACGCGAGACGTCGGGTGCATTCCCGGGACACCAAACGACGCGTTTTGCGACTGAATTTTTGCTAGCGCAGGCAGGAAACATTCAGCTGCGAAACGCGTTGTTCAGTTGTCGCGTGAGTGCGCCCAACATTCAGTACATCGGGAGCAGGACTGAAGAGGTCCGGGACCAGCCAGAAATCTACAAGATAAAACTATAAATAAATGAATAAATAAAATGGCCCGCTAGACCTTGAATCCTGGTTTCTGTTAGGGTTTAGATATACGATTAGCAGAGTAACGTGGAGAGAACCACGAATAGCAGCCAGGCACACGGTTTACCTTAAGAATAAAAGTAGTTTACTTCACTAATGAGGAAAGGGATGACTGGGATTTCTAGAAAACAAGAAAGGATTCCGTATCCTCTCTCTCTCTCGGCTTGGTCCGGCCACAGTGGCTGCAGGGAAAAGTCTGATTTGGGGTTGGTGCTGTAGCAGTGCGATTCTTCCTCAATCTCCTTTTGTCCTCAAGACCAGCTCTGCGTGCGTTCTCAAAGGAAGAGACAGCCTGGTGGATGGTGCCTTCGCACCATCCTCAACATCCACTGGAGTGACTTTGTGACCAACACTGAAGTCCTCAAGCGGGCGGAGGTTACCAGCATCGAGGCACTGCTGCTGAAGACGCAGCTGCGCTGGGCAGGGCATATTTCTAGGATGGAAAACCACCGCCTTCCCAAGATTGCCCTGTATGGCGAACTCTCCACCGGCCATCGAAATAGAGGGGCACCAAAGAAGAGGTACAAGGACTCCTTGAAGAAATCCCTTGGCACCTGTCGCATCCACCATCACCTAGCCTCAGATCGCAAAGCATGGAGGCACACCATTCCGTATCCTATCTAGCTTCTAAACTACAGCTCGACTCTCTCCAGTCAAAACTTCAACTGCCTGAAGATCTAAGGGCAATAAAACTGACCAAATGGTTTCCCTCAGACCACTACCCAAATATATGGATTAGCCTATTAGGGCTCTCCCTCAATGGTCGCTATGCATATTGACACCTAGCCTTGGCGGGAAGTCCGCACAAACATTCTCATTGGCTCTACCTACCCACTGGCTAAACATCAGCATGCAAATGCAAACACTTAATTAACTCATGACAACAGGAAGTGCAATTGCATCAAAAAACCAACAGTTTCCCCCTGTCCTCAAACCGACATTCTACACGAGAATCAGAGAATCAGAGAAACCCACCCTATGGCTCTACGATTCTCTGATTTTAGTGTAGAAGGTCCGTTTAGGGACAGGGCGAAACCAGGATCCAAGGTCTAGCTCGAAATTGGCCTGAAGTGTTTGAGAAGTCTGGAATCACCGGACAGAACTACAGCAGCGTCGCGCAAGTATTCACACGACACATCCAGCGGGACAGAAATCACACAGGAGAACCCTACTTACAAAAAACAGTAGCGCAGCCCGCAGTTTATACAAGCCAGCTTGCGAGCCGTTTTGCACAATGCAAACACAGCACCTGCGCAGAAAATATAGTCAAAAGGGATTAATATATTGATATTATGAATATAATATAAATCTATAACAGGGGTGACCAAACCAGGGCTCAGAAGCTACGTGCGGCTCTTTCACATATACTGTGGGGCTCTCAACGCCCCCATTGCCCCATCGGCCGGCTTGGAGAAGGCATTTGTCTCTTTTCATCGCTTCTCCTTGCCAAGCTAGCCAGTGGCTTGGAGAATGCATTTAAAGTTAAAGTTGCTTTCTTTCCACCTCTCCCCCCTTCCTCCCCCTTGCCATTTATTTGCTTTCTTCCCACCTTTCTTTTCATTTTTCCTCCCTCCCTCCCTTCCTGTCTCGCCGCTTCCAAACATCTGATGTTTATTCTCTGTGGCTCTTACGTTAAGCAACTTTGGCCACCCCTGATATATAACATAATAGGTATCTGACAAAGGAGCTCTGACTCGAAAACTTTTATCCAACAGAAATCTAGTTGGTCTCCTGAGGACTCAAATCTAACTGTTGTGCTTCAGACCAACACGGGGGGGCGGAGGGGGGGGCTGCGATCACACACATTAAAGAATGCACTTTCAATCCACTTTCAATGTACGTTCCGACTGGATTTTACTGTATGAACCGGCAAAACCCAGTTGGAAATTGCACTAAAAGTGGATTGAAAGTGCATTAATCTCCTGAGATATAAATACCTTCCTTTTGACCCAGGCTTAATACAATATAGTCATTAACAGACACTCTCACATTTTGACACATTACTGTTTTCTTGCTTTCGCATGCTCATGCTACTCAGATCAAAGGTTTGCTCCATTTGTTAATTTTACTATTCTGTTATTGCATCTTAATTTTTTTTTTTTTTTTTACAATTTTGCATTCTAAACCACTCCCTACCGGATAATTTTGCTATACTGCCATTGGATCTTAAATTTGTACCAGTTTGCATCCTGAGCCACTGACTACCAGCTACGCGTGGCTTTGCTCCCTGTACCGGATCCCTCGTCTGATGAAGTGTGCTTAGAGAGCACACGAAAGCTTACATTCTGAATAAAACTAAGTTGGTCTGAAAGGTGTCCTTGACTCCTATTTTGTGCGTCATTTAGTGTGTGTGATTGCACACTCTCTGAAACTGTTGCGGAGAAGGCGTTTGTCTCGTTTGATCGCTTCCCCATGCCAAGCTAGCCAGTGGCTTGCAGAATGCATTTAAAGTTAAAGTTGCTTTCTTTCCACCTCCCCCCCCACACTTGCTTTCTTCCCACCTTTCTTTTCAGTTTTCCTCCCTCCCTTCCTGTCCCGCAACTTTCAAACATCTGAGGTTTATTCTCTGCGGCTGTTACGTTAAGCAAGTTCCAGAAGGTTGCTGGAAACCTGGGCCTTCGTTTCCTCGCCTTCCCGCGGCCTTCCCCCTTAGCAGAGTTTGTCGGTCTGCATTTGCAACGCGAGTCAACGCTTTGAACAGCGGCCGGCCCTCCGAGCGGTTCCCGGGGAAAGGAAAAAGCAGCAGCGGGGGTGGAAGGTCCGCGGGCAAAGGCAGCGTCGTCGGAATTCCAGGTCTTCCCTGTTTCCCAACCGCCCAGCACGGGGTAGGGGCCGGACTGGTTGGACGCCGGCTGCTGGAGGGAAGACATCGGAGGAGCCGGCACATTTTGGGAAATTAGAACAAAGCAGGGCTCACGTTGCACCTTTAAGACCAACAACGTTTGTAAGCTTTCGTATGCACAAAGGTTTGCTCCATTTGTTCATTTGACTATTCTGTCCTTGTACCGTTTTACCTTCTCAACCACCGCCTGCCAGATCATTTGACTTCCCTGTCATTGATCTGTACCATGTTGCGTTCTGGGCCACTGCCTACCAGCTATGTCTGGTTCTGCTCAGCTCTGTATGGCTTTGCTCACTGTGCCGGATTCCTCGTCTGACGAAGTGTGCTTAAGAGCACACGAAAGCTGACCTTCTGAATAAAACTTGGTTGGTCTTATAGGTGCGACTTGACTCCTGCTTTGTTCATTCTAAATAAAACTTGGTTGGTCTTATAGGTGAGACTTGACTCCTGCTTTGTTCCACTGCTTCAGGCCAAGACGGCGGCCCACCTGGATCTGTCATTTGGGGAAATTATTATTATTATTATTATTATTATTATTATTATTATTATTATTATTATTATTATTATTATTATTATTATTATGAGGGTAGACTCAAAAGGGCGGAGAAAGGAGCAGGCGAGGGAACCGAAGAGGAGGCGGGTTTCTCTCTCTTCTGTGTGGGATTTTGGGCTTGCAAAGGGCTGTTTCTCGCCCAGCCTCTTCAAACCTCCAGAAGGAATGCAGCCGTCCAGCGGGAGGGTCGCGGCCGGCCCCGTCGGAGATCCCGGTATGAAATCGCTCAGCCGGTCTTCGCCAACCGGTTTTCCGCATTCCACTTCCAAACGGTTTTCCGCATTCGAATTCCACCTTGCAGGGACCTCGGATTCTGCCGGCGCTTCCCGGTTGGAGTCTGGGCTGAAGAACCCACAAGTGCAGGAAACTCAGAAACACCTCCCCCTCAATTCCCAGGATCCTCATTGCTGTCAGATGGCCATCTAGCCTCTGTTTCAAAAACCTCCAAGGAAGGAGAGCCCACCACCTCCCAAGGAGGAAGCCTGTTCCACTGAGGAACCGTTCTAACAGTCAGGAAGTTCTTCCTAATGTTGAACCAGAAATTCTTTCGATTTCATTTCAACCCATTGGTTCTGGTCCTACCTTCTGGGGCCGCAGAAAACAATTCCACCCCCTCCTCTATAGGACAGCCCTTCAGGGACTTGAAGATGGTGATCCTCTCACCTCTCAGCCGCCTCCTCTCCAGGTTAAAGAGGTCCCTTCCACTCTATGATTCTAAATGCTGTAACTTCTTGTTGGCCTTTCTGGGGAACTTTTAAGGTGTTAATGTGAAACTTTGTTGTTCCGGTTCTGGAACAATGAAATATACAATGAAAATTTTGACTGACTGACTACTGCATAAATGACGGTGCTCTGGGGTCATCCTTCCTGAGCTAAGACAAAACCATGTGAGCTGGAGGCTAAAAATCTGTGAGCGAGCTCACACTGACTCAGCTTAGAGAACACACTGGTTGCAACCCGCAGGGCGCAAGGCCTGGAGAAGCGAAGCGGGGGGGGGGCTCCCTTCTGCGGTCGGGGGATAACCCCCCCCCCCAAAGGTGAGGAGCAGCGGGGTCTTCCGCAGGAGATCTTCCCGCTGCCTCCTGGCCCTTGTCCGTCCCAGCTCGAACGGGACAGCAAAAGAGGGGCAACAGACGCCCTCCCGGCTTCAATGCGCGGGAGAAGTTTCTTCTTCCGAGGACGCGGGCCTGGGGGGGGGGGGGCGGGGGGAGGAGACAAGACGGCTCTCCGGGGCAGGGGGGAAGCAAGCGGCCTTCTTTCCGAGAAACTTCACTTGGGGAACGTCGATCTATTCAGCTCTGGTAAGACCTCACCTGGAGTCTCGTGTTCAGTTTTGGGCACCACATTTTAAGAAGGATCTAGACAAGCTGGAACGGGTCCAGAGGAGCGCAACGAAGATGGCGAGAGGTCTGGAGACCAAGTCCTATGAGGAAAGGTTGAAGGAGCTGGGGATGTTTAGCCTGGAGAGGAGGCGGCTGAGAGGTGATAGGATCACCATCTTCAAGTCCTTGAAGGGCTGTCGTATGGGGGATGGGGTGGAATTGTTTTCTGTGGCCCCTGAAGGCAGGACCAGAACTAATGGGTTGAAATTAAATCAAAAGAGTTTCCAGCTCAACATGAGGAAGAACTTCCCGACCGTTAGAGCGGTTCCTCAGTGGAACAGGCTTCCTCCTCGGGAGGTGGTGGGCTCTCCTTCCTTGGAGGTTTTGAAACAGAGGCTGGATGGCCTTCTGACAGCAATGAGGATCCTGTGAATTGAGGGGGAGGGGTTTGTGAGTTTCTTGCATTGTGCAGGGGGTTGGACTAGATGACCCTGGAGGTCCCTTCCAACTCTAGGATCCTATGATTCTATGATCGAGTCGCAGGGGGGCCGGAGTCGCTCAAAAAATCCCGTTTGTACAACCAGCCCCCGCGAGGAGTGGGAAGAAGCGGACCGAGCCGCTCTCAGCTAGAGACAGGGAACCCCCTTCCGTCCCCCCCCCCCCCGCCCCCGTGCGCCCTTCCTGGCTGGGCTCCGACAGCCCGAGACCTCGCGGAATGTAGCGGCCCCGCTCCCCAAAATCGCCAGCTTGCTAACCTCCAGCGGCAGTTCTGTGGTTCTTCGGAACCCTTCCCAAAAACGCACGGCTCTGCGCAAGACCCGGCCGAAGTTCCAGAAAAGTTCGCAGCCCGGCCGGGTCCCGCGGATCGGAGCAGGAGAGGTTGGAAACTCTCTTTCGCGGGAGAGCAAGCCGGCCCCTTATTGAGGACATAGGAGGGCCACGAAGCTGGTGAGGGGTCTGGAGAGAGACCAAGTCCCGGCAAAGGAAACAAGGAGATAAAAATAGACTGAAGCCAATTTCTATGTATAGGTAAATGAATGCAGCAAAGCAAAAAGCTAACAACCGACTAACAGATAAATAGAGGGGGAAATGAAATCAACGCAAGCAGAAGCAAAGAGACACGTGTGCAAACAATGGGGAAAAGAGGAGACAAGGACGTTCCAAAAGTAAGCAAGGTATTACATCCTTGATTTAATTTCGACCCATTGGTTCTTGTCCTACCTTCCGGGGCCTCTGCGGAGTTTCTGCAGTCTAAGCCCATAGCAATTAATGAGATTAAATTGGAGTAACTCTCCAAAGGACTGCAAAGGTCAGAGGAAGAAAGGCTGAAGGAGCTGGGCATGTTTAGCCTGGAGAGGAGGCGGCTGAGAGGTGAGAGGATCACCATCTTCAAGGACTTGAAGGGCTGTCATCTAGAGGATGGGGTGGAATAGTTTTCTATGGCCCAAGAAGGTAGGACCAGAACCAATGGGTTGAAATTAAATCAAAAGTTTCCGGCTCAACATTAGGAAGGACATCCTGACAGTTAGAGCGATTCCTCAGTGGAGCAGGCTTCCCCCTCGGGAGGTGGTGGGCTCTCCTTCCTTGGAGGTTTTTTAGCAGAGGCTCGATGGCCATCTGACAGCAATGAAGATCCTGTGAATTTAGGGGGAGGTGTTTGTGAGTTTTCTGCCTTGTGCAGGGGGTTGGACTAGATGACCCTGGAGGTCCCTTCCAACTCTTCTATGATTCTAACAGGCTTCCTCCTCGGGAGGTGGTGGGCTCTCCTTCCTTAGAGGTTTTTAAACAGAGGCTGGATGGCCATCTGACAGCAATGAAGATCCTGTGAATTTAGGGGGAGGGGTTTGTGAGTTTCCTGCCTTGTGCAGGGGGTTGGACTAGATGACCCTGGAGGTCCCTTCCAGCTCTATAATTCTATGGTTTCCCATATTTATAGTCCGCCTTTCTCACTGGCCTCAAGACGGATTATGCAGAGCCAGTCAACAGGATTAACGGATGGGGCATTCAATAAACAACGCAATAGGATTTGGGCAGCCTAACCGAATGGAAGTCTAATAACAGAAGCGAAGCCAAGCAAATAGTTAGCGGGGCGCATGAAATGACCCAAAATAGGCCAGTGGCTCCACCTGACAGCCGGCTGCACACAACGGTAGAGACCGCAGCTGGAGTCCAATGGCCCCTTTAAGACCAACGAAGTTTTCTTGCAAGGGGTGAGTTTTGTTCTCTTGTTCTGTCTGTTCTGTTGCTTTGGACCAACAAAGCTCCCCATCTGGATCCATTACTATAGACGTGGGGTGGCCAAATTGCCGCTCAGGAACCACATGTGGCTCTTCCACACATCTTTATTTATTTATATGTTCCTTTATTTCTCCGATTTCTCTCCCGCCCTCCCCGCCGAAGCTCGCTCAGGGCGGCTCACAACAGTCGAACTAAAGCAATACAACAGTAAATAGACCATTAAGATTCTAACAATTCATTAATACCAATGAGATAATTTTAAAACCGTTTGAAACGATGCACAACAATTTCGGTGCTCGTGTTGATTTCGTTAAGTTCGGCGAGGTTGGGCATCTGCTTATACTCTAATTCAGCCAAAGGCAAGTCGAAATCGGACGGTTTTACAGGCCTTGCAGAACTGAGCGAGGTCCCGCAAGGCCCTTCCTTCTTCTGGAAGTTGGTTCCACCAGTGGGGGGCGCAATTGAGAAGGCTCTTTCTCTGGGAGCCTTCAGTCTCGCCTCCCTCCGCCCCGGGATTGACAATAAATTCTGCATTCCAGATCTGAGTACCCTCTGGGGAACATGTGGAGAGAGACGGTCCCTAAGGTAGACAGGTCCTCGGCCATATAGGGCTTTAAAAGTGATAACCAGCACCTTGTAGCGAATCCGGAATACCACTGGCAGCCAGTGCAGTTCCTGCAACCTTGGCTGTATGTGCGCCTGTATAGAGAGACCCATTCTGCACCAACTGCAGTTTCCGGATATGAGACAAGGGCAGCCCCATGCAGAGGACATTGCAGTAGTCTAGTCTCGAGGTGACCCTTGCATGGATCACAGTTGCCAGGTCGCTGTGCTCAAGGAAGAGGACCAACTGTTGTACCCGCCTAAGGTGAAAGAAGGCGGATTTCGCAGTGGCTGCTATCTGGGCCTCCATTGCCAATGTGGGCTCCAGGAGCGCCCCCAAGCTTCTGACTGTGGCGCCCCCTCAAAAGCTGGTAGAGGGATTTCCCTTCCCAGACCACCACAACTCAGGCAAAGGACCTCTGTCTTCATCGGATTCAGCTTTTGAGAGCCAGTTTGGTATAGTGGTTAAGTGTGCAGACTCTTATCTGGGAGAACCGGGTTTGATTCCCCACTCCTCCACTTGCACCTGCTGGAATGGCCTTGGGTCAGCCATAGCCCTGGCAGAGGTTGTCCTTGAAAGGGCAGCTGCTGTGAGAGCCCTCTCCAGCCCCACCCACCTCACAGGGTGTCTGTTGTGGGGGAGGAAGGTAAAGGAGATTGTGAGCCGCTCTGAGACTCTTCGGAGTGGAGGGCGGGATATAAATCCAATATCTTCTTCTTCTTTTCTTCTTCTTCAGACGACTCCGCCTAAGCCACCCTTCCAAGGCTTGCAACGCAAACATTGTGGGTCTCTGGAAACCCCCACTGCCCTGTGGGCCGCGTGGAGAAGGCAGTTCTCTCTTTTAAATCACTTCTCCAAGCCAAACCAGCTGGCGGTGTGGAGAATGCATTTAAAATTAAAGTTGCTTTCTTTCCACTTAAAAGAGCCCCGTGGCACAGAGTGGTAAAGCTGCAGTGCTGCAGTCGGAGCTCTCTGCTCACGACCTGAGTTCGATCGCAGTGGAAGCTGGTTCAGGTAGCTGACTCCAGGTTGACTCAGCCTTTCATCCTTCCGAGGTCGGTAAAATGAGGACCCAGCTGGCTGGGGAGAAAGCGTATATGACTGGGGAAGGCAAGGGCAAACCACCCCATAAAAAGTCTGCCATGAAAACATTGTGAAAGCAATGTCACCCCAGAGTCGGAAAGACTGGTGCTTGCACAGGAGATGACCTTGACCACTTTCCACTTCCCCCTCCCTCCCTTCCCCCATCTCTTTCCTATGTCCCTCCTTCCCTCCCCTCCATCCATCAGGCTGTCCATCCATCCCTCCGTCCCTCCCCACCTCCCCACTTCCCTCCCTCTAGTTGAGCTAGATACAAAAGTTTCCCAATGGTCTCTCTGTACAGACAATTGTCCTTGAGAGGCACTCCATCTTCCAGCTTGAGGTAAGATGGGTCAAGTGGGAAACTTGCTCTCTTGACATCTCCCGGGCTCAGTGCCTTAGCAAGATTCAGGATTTTGGTTCTTTGACTCAGAAGAAAACCTCCATTCTCTGTCCTTTCTATCTGTATTCCAAGATAGTGGTTCAAAGTTCCAAAACGTTTTACTTCCACTTCTGCATTCAGCTTGTCAACTATCTCTTGCACATCAGATTCACATTGACAGCATAACAACATCAGTCCATCAGTTGACATCAGTACATACTGGCATTTATCATTCTTCAGTTTGAAGAACAGGCTGGGTTCTACTTTCCCTCGCTGGAACCCTTGCTTCTGCAGAAAAGCAGTTAGCACTTCACTCAGTCCTTTATCAGGTAAGTTTTCCTTGAGGTTTGCCTTTTCAGTCTCAAGGTGCTGCACATGCATTCCTTTCTGTGCTGCTATACTCAGTAGGGTTCTGAGAGTGGCATACTTTACAATCAGCTTCCTTGAGATTTCCTCATTGTCTGAGGATTCTTCTGCAGTTTGCAGAACATTACAAAGTCCATATCTGGCAGGTGGTACACCCTCGTTGCTCCTTTGAGATTGCCTCACAGTACTGCCTGTCTCCCCTTCTGGTCCAGCTTGATCTGCCTCCCCTTCTGCTTCTGGGGTGCTTTCTGGCCTACCTTGAGGGTTGGCGCTACTGGCAGTCAGCCAATCGGCCATTTCAGTGAGGGACATTCCTGCATCTGCTTCCTGATCTTCCTGCACTGTGGGCTTTATTTTCTCAGGTATTAGGTGTACACTGTTCTCTTCAATATGCACAACATTACATTCTCTAGACAACAGAGTACTTGGATCCATAACCCTGTAGCCTTTGCCTCCTCGGGCGTAGCCAACTAGGATGCCCAGTTCTGCTCTTGCATCTAGCTTTGCCCTTCTTTTCTCGGGGATGTGGGCAAACACTGTGGATCCAAAACATTTCAGGTGTTTCAGGAATGGCTTTCTACCCTGCCAGCCTTCAAAAGGCGATTTATCTGTGACTGTAGAAGGGACTCCATTGTGTAGATACACAGCAGTAATCAGAGCTTCACCCCAGCATTGCTGTGGTAGATTTGCTTGTAGAAGCAGGCATCTTGTCATATTCAGCAAAGTCCTGTTTAAACGCTCTGCAGAGCAATTCTGCTGTGGGCTGTAGCCAACAGTGGTCTTATGCTGAATTCCTTCCTGCTCTAGAAAGCTCTGGAACTCATGGTTGCAGTACTCTGACCCCTTGTCAGTAAAAAGTGTCTCTGGAGCTCTTCCAAACTTATTTTTCACTGCAGCCACATACACTTTGAACTTCTCTAAGACTTCAGTCTTTGATTTCAACAGGTATGCATGCACAAAACGAGCTTTCCCTTCTTGGAAGCTTGATATATTTATTCTTCCCTGTGCTTTCCTTTATAGGACCCATTATATCGCTTCTTATGATCTCCAGAAACTTCTCATTGTGCACTGGCTTTCTCTTGCTATAGGGTGGCGCTGTGCCTTTCCCTTTCACACACACATCACAAGCTTGCATCTCTTGGCCACATTCTGCAAACTTTATTTCACATGTGTTCAACAACTTCTTGACAGATCTCATATTCCTGTGTCCAAGCCTCCTGTACCATCCATAAAGGCATTCCTTATGAGGACACAAACTTTCTGTTGCCTTGAAGACATGACACGTTTCTATGGGGTTAAGATAGTATGCGTCACCAAATCTCACTGCTTCAAAAAGCATGTCACCCCCTGGGAGGGCAATGGTGCATTTTCTATCTTCAATCAAAAACACATTTCCTTGATCTGTTAATTTCATTACAGAGATTAAATTCTGATCTGCTTGCTCAGAGTAAACACAGTCTTTCAACAACACATCAATCAGCTGCCCATCTTTTGAGTAGACTGAAAACTTCACGGTTCCAACCCCGTCCGTTTGCAAAGCAGCACCATTAGCAAGTTTCAAAGTTCTCCGCTCACTTTCATCTAGATAAACAAACCATCTTCTTGATCTACATATGTGGGTAGTAGATCCAGAATCCAATAAAAGGCCCCTTTGTCATCTACGTCACTGGCCCTTAACATAAACGAAACTTCACTACGAGGCTTTTTCTTTGTCTGTGAGCTAGTGGTCCCCTGCTGGGAAACACTTCTCTCCCCTTTGTGTGAGAAGCCCGGGCCATCACCTTTAGATCTTCCTTGCTTTGATTTACAAAATCTTGCTATGTGCCCTGGTATGAAACATTTGTAACAGGTCCTTTGATCCCTGGTCCCTCTCTCCTCCTTCACAGCCAACGCTTGCATTTGGCTTGACATTTTAGAGAGTTTCCGTTGAACACTCAAATCTCTCAAATATGCAATTGTGAAATCAATATCAATCTCTTCTCTGGATTCAACCAGGGCTAGAATACTCTCATAGGATTCTGGAAACGAGGAGACAATGACTGCCTGAAGTTCCTCAGTGGAAACTGTACCTCTTGCTGATCTTAATTCAGCTACAAGAGCCAGAATTCTATCTAGGTGATCTGAGATATCACCCCCTGGGGCAAGACTGAGGGAGCAGAGGAGTTTGCGAAGATACTGCCTCTGGATAAAGGTGCGTTGCCCGTACTTTGAATTCAGACTATTCCAAATCTCTTTTACGTGGTCACAATTAACAACAATGGTTGTCTCTTGGGATGAGACAGAACTTAGAATCAGCAGCTTGGCTTTAAGCTCGTCTGCATCAAATTTATCTCTTTGCTCTTGAGATAAATCCTCTGGAATTACATAGTCCAGCACATATTTTATTTGTTGCACACCCAGAGCACACTCAACTGCCATTTTCCATAAAAGGAAGTTATCCCTGCTCAGCTTAGGGATGCTTAACTTGGGGGAATTTTCCATATTGTATACAACCTGCTCTGGTGGCTGTAACGTCATACGATCCTCAGTGGAAGATGCTCTGGCAGAACTTGCAGGCGCTTGCCTCTCTCTGGGTCTTCTTCTCTGACAAGACATCAAAGAAAATCCGTTCTTTGTTCCCAAGTGGCCAGCCAGCGACCACGAGCGATGGGGAAGGAATTCCTTCAGATGCAAATCCGTGAATAATAGACCTGAGCTCTTCTTTACCTTTCTTAGCTAATTGCCTTGGCTTATTGCACGCAGCTATGAAGCTTACTGCGGCCCACAACCTTTTGTTAGGGTTTACAGATACTTTTAGCAGAGTTGTGTGGAGAGAACCACAAAAACAAGCCAGGCAGACGTTTTAGCTTAAGAATAAAGTAGTTTACTTTTACTATGAGGAAAGGGTTACTGGGATTTCTAGAAAACAAAAGAAGGATTCATTATCCTATCTAGTCTCTAGACTACATCTCGACTCTCTTGAGTCCAAACTCTAACTGCATGGAGATCTGAGGGCTTTACACAAAGGGCAATAAAAACTGACCAAATGGTTTCCCCCAGACCACCTCCCAAATATATGGATTAGCCTATTAGGGCTTTGCTTCAACAGTCACTATACATATTGACACCCAGCCTGAGCGGGAAGTACGTGCAAACATTCTCATTGGCTATACCTCTCACTGGCTAAGCATCAGCATGCATATACATTCATTTAATTAACTCATGACAACAGGAAGTGAAATTGCAATAGAAACCCAACAGAGTTGTAGGCCAAAAAACATCTGGAGAGCTACCGTTGGCCACCTCTGCTTAGTATGTTTTAATGGATTTTTCTTCCAATGCCAAACTATACATATGTTACATGTTAAAAGGTAAATTAGTTGGATGGGGAAAACTTCTAAGAAAGAAATGCCCTCTTTTTTGTCCCAGGCTTCTAACAATAGAGTGATTAAGAGACATGCTCACATTTTTGACATGTTACTGATTTATTGGTTTCTCGCGCTCATGCTACCCGGATCAAAGGTTTGCTCAGTTTGTTAATTTTACTGTTCTGTCATTGGATCTTAAATTTGTACCATTTTGCAAACGAAACCACTGCCTACCAGCTCTATGTAGCTCTGCTCATTTTACCCATTCCCCTCCTCTGACGAAGTGTGCATGCACACAAAAGCTTACATTCTGAATAAAACTTTGTTGGTCTTAAAGGCGCACTCAACTCCTAGGCTCCTGGTTTATATTGTATTATAAACAATATATCCTCCTTATATCCGAGTCTCTTTGTGAATCATTTAGCACAGTGCGAGTCTGTTGCCAGCCACGGAAAGCCCTCTTGAATAATTGAGTTTCGCCTTCCCGCCTCCTTGTAACACACACACCCCTGCCCCGGAACACAACACTTGGGCTACTACGTCCTTCAATAATCCCAGGACGGCCTGACAATTCCCCGCCAGGCCTCTTCCAACCGGAGCCTGGGCTGGGGCTGCGGTCACACCCATTCACCAATGCACTTTCAATCCACTTTCAACGGACTTTCCAACTGGATTTTTTGCCAGCTCACACAGTAAGATCCAGTTGGAATGTGCCCTGAAAGTGAACATATGAACATATGAAGCTGCCTTCTACTGAATCAGACCCTTGGTCCATCAAAGTCAGTATTGCCTACTCAGACTGGTAGCGGCTCTCCAGGGTCTCCAGCTGTGGTTTTTCACACCTATTTGCCTGGACCCTTTTTAGTTGGAGATGCTGGGGATTGAACCTGGGACCTTCTGTTTCCCAAGCAGATGCTCTACCCACTGAGCCACCGTCCCTCCCTGTGGGTGGAAAGTGCATTCGTTTGGTGCCTATGATCGCAGCTGGGGAGGCGACCCGTTTGCGCTACCAAAGCTGGAGTCAAGTTGCATCTTTAAGACCAACCAGTTTTTATTGAGAATGTCAGCTTTCGTGTGCTCTTCAGCACACTTCCTCAGTCGAGGAATCCAGCACAGTGAGCAAAGCCATACAGAGCTGAGCAGAGCCATACAGAGCTGGTAGGCAGTGGCCCAGAATGCAACATGGTATAGATTTCAGAACCGATGACAGTGAAGTCAAATTATCTGGTAGGCAGGGGTTGAGAACGTAAAATGGTACAATGGCAGAATAGTCAAATGAACAACAACACACACCCTGTGAGGTGGGTGGGGCTGAGAGGGCTCTGACAGCAGCTGCCCTTTCAAGGACAACTCCTGCGATAGCTATGGCTATCCAAGGCCATTCCAGCAGGTGCAAGTGGAGGAGTGGGGAATCCCCACAAGTTCTCGTATTGTGCGAAAGGGAGAAAAGGACTTCTTTCTCTACCTTCTCTACCCCATGTAGATAGATCCAAGGAGTCAGCCGAGTTGGTCTGAAGTAGTAGAACAAAATAGGAGTCAAGTCACACCTTTAAGACCAACTTAATTTTATTCAGAACGTAGGCTTTCGTGTGCTCTCTAAGCACACTTCATCAGACGAGGAATCCGGTACAGTGAGCAAAGCCACACATAGCTGGTAGGCAGTGGCTCAGAATGCAAACTGGTACAAATATAAGATCCAATGACAGTATAGTAAAATTATCTGGTAGGGAGTGGTTTAGAATGCAAAGTGGTAAAAAAATAATAATAATTAAGATGCAATGACAGAATAGTCAAATGAACAAATGGAGCAAACCTTTGATCTGAGCAGCATGAGCAGGCGAAAGCAACATAACCGTCGTATATCAAAATGTGAGATTGCCTGTCCATGACAATGGGAGATGGGTTCAATATACGCAATGGGATAAGCAACCAAAGTCCCTGTTCGAGTGGGTCAGTACAGCCAAAAGAGAAATACACTGGATAGTAATAACAATAAAATAATAAAATTTTATTTATATCCCGCCCTCCCCCCCCCCCCGGGGCAGGCTCAGGGCGGCTAACAACATTCATAAGCACACAATACAATAGATATAAAACTTTAAATTAACATTATTTAAAAACCAGTCGATACTTAATTAACTTAACTTAACCTGATAGTGATGTTCTTGTCCACCTAATTTACTTTTTAACATGTAAACATCATGCTAGTTTGCCATAGGACAAAGGAATACAATAAAATATAGTGAAAATGGGCAAAGCATATGTAATAAGATATACAGCCAATATCCCTGTTTTGAGCGTGTCAATATCAATAATTATACTGAGGCACAATTCTAAAAGAGAAACACATTGGAATACTGTGGCTGTATAGCTATACTCACTGAGTTTGCACTACCAAACGTACACAGATGCTCCCCTCCCAGTCCTATTTGCTTGAGGAGGAGGCGATGGGGAAGGGAAGCCTGTGGCAAGTCCCTATCAGCGTCTCTGCATTTCCTCCCCACCCCCGGGCCAACAAAGCAAAGAGAGCCAGTTTGGTGTAGTGGTTTACTGTGTGGACTCTTATCTGGGAGAACCAGATTGGATTCCCCACTCCTCCCCTTGCACCTGCTAGCATGGCTTTGGGTCAGCCAGAGCTCTCTTATCTGGGAGAACCGGGTTGGATTCCCCACTCCTCCACTTGCACCTGCTGGAATGGCCTTGGGTCAGCCAGAGCTCTCTTATCTGGGAGAAACGGGTTTGATTCCCCACTCCTCCACTTGCACCTGCTGGAATGGCCTTGGGTCAGCCATAGTTCTCATAGAAGTTGTCCTTGAAAGGGCAGCTGCTGTGAGAGCCCTCTCCAGCCCCACCCACCTCACAGGGTGTCTGTTGTGGGGGAGGAAGATAAAAGAGATTGTGAGCCACTCTGAGATTAACCCTAACCCGCTGTAAAACTTCCGTCAAGCACGTGGCTGCTACACAGAGCGACTGCAGGCCTCATGCGAACATGAAGTCTGATTCTGATCCAGATGGGGCACGATCCAAGGGAGATTTCTCGCGCGGAAGCCCCTCTGGAATGAAGAAGAGCCCTGACGCGCAGCGGCTCTTGCCTGCTTCCTTTAGACGGGGCGCGCGCAGGAGATTCGGGCCGGTGGCCCCTTGCACCACGACGGTTCTGAGCGCGGGGGGAGGAGAGAGAGTGGCCCAGATCGGTCGCCACTTCGGGCAAGCCTTCCAGAAAGGCCGGAGAAGCCGCCTGGGGAGCCTATTCTGTCCAGGAAGGGAGATCCCTGGAACTTTAGGCCTCTCTGGCCCTGTGGAGGACTGCGCCCCGCAGGTCTCGCCTGGCTCCAGGGGGGATGAAACCCGCTTGGCCAAGTGGCAAAGGCGACGCTGCTCTTCCAGAGCTGGGGGGCGGCGGGAGGGGGCTGTGCAGAGTTAGGAACGCCGCCCTTTCCCGCCCCAGTTCCGCCGCTGCGGTGTGCGGCTCCTGCGGCTCTCCTCCGCGCATCAGAAGCTCTCTGCCCCTCCAAACTTGGAGACTCAGCAGGTTGACATTCCCCGCCATTTGCAGGCCAAGAGTCCCGTGTCCAACTCCGGAGGCACTGAAAGGAGTCCCACTTGCGGGTCTCTGTCTGAGTCCCCGAAGAGCTGCCGCACAACCGGGGGCCCAGAATACCACCGAGCTGAGACTGCCGGCAAAGGTGGAGGCCTTCGAGGGTGGGGAAGGCGAAGCGCCGCCGAAACGTGCGGGAGAGACGTCGGGAAGGAAGGAAGGAAGGAAGGAAGGAAGGAAGGAAGGAAGGAAGGAAGGAAGGAAGGAAGGAAGGAAGGAAGGAAGGAAGGAAGGAAGGAAGGAAGGGACTCCATCGACATAAACCTTGAATCTCTGGAACGATGGAAGCAAGAAAAAGAACCGAGGAGGCGGCTGGGATTTTGGGCCCGATGGCACCCGCTGCGCCTTCTCTCCTCGCCCTGCTCCTCTGCTCTGGAAAGTTGTGAGAAACCCCAACAGTCAACCCCAAGACCAAGCGAACAATTTCTTTATGCCATACGTCTGGCTCCCCGGGGTGCTCCCGGCGGAGCAAGCAAGGTGTCTGCCACTTTGCCCGGGCAGGCATTTCAGCAGCGGCGGGAGGCGGCGGGGCTGCATCCTGAGCCCTCTCACCATGTCAGGGGGCAGCAGAGGGGCAGATAAACAGAGGCAGAGGCCGGCGGATAGACTACTGGGCCATAGCGCTCCCCACCCCCTTAGCTGGAAGTCTTGGATTTACAATGATTAGCCCGCTGACGTCAGAGGGTCTCATCTGGCCACATTCCACCCAGTGCAGCGTCCTACCTCACCCTTGGTGAACTTACAGCCAGGACAAATCACAGTGGTTTTTTTTTTTTAATGCTTGATAAATAAAAGCATCTATCAATATTTCCCCAACTTCCCAAAGCTGACCTAAGAGTAGGGGTTCTCTTACAAAGGAATTCCAAAGGGAGATTAGAGAGAGTGTTGAATTGCAACTGATGACGAGGCCCCAGACAGGGCATCCTCCTGGACTGAATCCAGATCTAGGTTTCCTGTCTCATCACCAATGCTGATTTCTCCACACCCACTACCCCTCTGCACATCACACCTCACCCAACCACATCTATGTCAGAACTTGTATCTTTAATGCTGGTTCCCTATAATGTGACCAATGCTGTAATGTATTCTTACTGTGGCTTAGAGCTGCTTTGTTACTGAACCAAACTGACTCCATGTTGTAACCCTTGCTTGACCCACAGTGCTTGGATAGTAATTAACCTTGCCCCACTGGTATCCAAAATATTTGGGGCTGTAGAGTGAGTTATGTTATGTCTCTGCACATTCTCACACTGGGACCCTTTGAAGCCGAGCAGCATGGCCTTCGGAGTAGGGAGGCATCCTCTCTACTGATAGTGATGGTGAGAAGACAGATGTGCCTGTAACGGTGTGAATTGTGGCTTTGTGAGATGTTTGCTTTACGTGTATAAAATTGTGCTGGTGCTGGCTCTCGCCATCACTGTTATCTTGCCTTTTCCAGTGCTTAGTTCTCTTCAATAAAAATCCTAACTTTGTAACCAAGTATGGGATCCGTTTGAAGTTCTTAAGTTCTGACATTATAACAGTGATCCCATTGTTCGTGGCTTATCTGTACTGGAGGCTTGGCCCGATGGCGGCAAAAGTGCCAGACGACGGAGAGCCCACCACCCCGATAGAGGACCCGCCGCTCGACCCAAATGTGACGGGGGTTCGGCGCAAAATTAAGGTCCCGGCGCCTTTCTCGGTCGACGCCGCGTTCCCAGCCCCGCGAACCTGGAGCCCGCAGAAGTCCACGGCAGCAATCGACGCCGCGGAGCAGCGGTACCGAAGCATGTTGGGCGAAGGGGGAGCCGGAGACGGCGACGGCGACCAGGCGGAGGGCCCGGAGCCCCGAGGGGGAGACGACCAGATCCGGACCCTCCGCAACGACTTATTCGACTGGGTGCGGGAGATCCACGACGACGTGCATCGATCCCGCGTGACGATGGCCGAGGAGTTGCAGCAGAACCTGGGCGCGATCTACGACCAGCTCCGCACTTTGCAAACTGCGGTCCTAGGAGTCCCGATTGGAGGGCTACCACTGGGGCAACCGCCCGTAGCCCCGCCGGCTCCGCCGGCCCCAGCTCCGCAGGCTCCGGCCGCCCCGGCCCCGCCGGCTCCACCTGCCCCGGCACCACCAGCCCCGCTGGCCCCGGCGCCGCCGGCTCTGCCCGTTCCGGGGGCCCCGGCGCCACCCGCCCCGATCCTGCCGGCTCTACCGGGCCCAGCGCCGCCGCCGGGGGCGCCGCGAGCCCCAGGGGGGGCCGAGGGTCGAGGAAGGGAGTTGAAGATTACTTTCGATGGGAATCCGGAGGACGTGGAGTATTTTACCATACAGTGCGACACGTTCTTCACCCACTGGGGCGCAGATTACCCGACCGAAGCCAGCCGAGTGTACCACATCGCGTCCCGACTGAGAGGTGCGGCCCGCAAGTGGTACGTGGGGCTTTTCATGGGAAGAAAGCCCGAACTAGCTACGGTGGCGGGGTTCCTGCACGCGATGCTCCGCCAGTATGGCGATCCTCTACGGGAGGAGAAGGCTGTCGCCGCCCTTCAGCGCATAGAGCAAGGCAACCGCTCCACTCGCGAGTATGCCACCGAGTTCCTGGGGTACTGCGCGGCAGCGAGGGGATGGAACGAGGTCATGAAATATACCGCGTTCATCAATGGTCTGAACCTGAACATCCTCGACCGCTGCTACAGTCAAGGGAGGCCCGACACGTTGGTCGGATGGATCCAACTGGCCGGCGAAGTGGAGACCAACCTCCAACATGTGGGGATGCGACGGCAGCAACTGGAGAAGAAGGGGGCAAAACTCACACCGACTAAACCCGAAGGGAGGAAGGCCCCGGCGACCTCCACCCCGTCTCCTGCTCGCAAGTGCTTCAAATGCGGAGACCCAAATCATCTCGCCGCCAACTGCCCAGTGAAAGCGGGTTCCACCCCACCCACGGCGAAGCCAACTACCCCGGGGCCGAAAAAGAAAAAGAGCGGCCGCTCGAAGGAGCCCAGCCGGGGCTCTGTCGCCACTTCCTTGGCGACTGACGAGGATTTTACCACCGACTTGGCGACAGTGGAAGAATCGACCGAGGAATCGGACGACACCGAGTCGGCGGGAAACGACAGCGACCTGCTTTAATGGGTGCCGCAAAGCAGGTCCAACAACAGCCGGCACTCCTCACGGTGAGAGCAACAGGGGGTTTACTATTTATGGCCGTTACCCTCCTCAACCCTAACCTAAAGAGATTCATGCACGCCCGAGCGCTGATCGACTCCGGGTGTAACAGGGACCTGATTACCCCCCGCCTAGTTGAGGCGTTGGGATTAGCCACCTCCCCCCTACCACAACCGATGCAGTTCCAGCAGATGGACGGGGGGCCCATGAGAGGGGAACCATGTACCTTAGAGACTCAGGCAGTCCCGGTGGGAACCGAGGAGCATTGGGGGATTGAGACTTTCGTAATTGCCCCCTCTTGCTCTTTTGACGTGGTGGTAGGCTCGTCTTGGCTCGCCCGCCACCAACCAGACATAAGGTGGGAGGAACAAATCGTCCGGTTCCCAGATTGGAGGTGTGAGCATCACCACTGGCGCCCCGAATGGGGGCCGCACGCTCCCCCCCAAAACATGCGGGCTTGCCTCACTCTCGAGGAAGTCGCCTCAATCCCCAAGGAATACCAGGATCTAAGATTAGCGTTTAGCGAGAAGGAAGCGGACGAGCTACCGCCCCACCGCCCTACGGACTGTGCCATTGAGCTGATCCCAGGGCAACAGCTTCCCAAGGCGAAACTGTACTCCATGGGTTGGGCGGAGAAAGCTGAACTCCGAAAGTTCTTGGACAAGAATCTAAAGCGCGGCTTCATACGGCCGGCCACTGCCCCCCATGCCGCCCCCGTCCTCTTCCGAAAGAAAAAGGACGGGTCTCTTAGGCTTTGCACAGATTTTCGTGCTATAAACGGGATTTCCATGTCCAACGCCTACCCAATCCCGTTGATAAAGGATTTGTTGAACACCGTAGCAAAGGGAAAAGTATTTACAAAGCTTGATCTCCGAGACGCGTACTTCCGCGTCCGCATCAAAGAGGGGGACGAGTGGAAGACAGCATTCAACACCCCCCTGGGACAGTTTGAGTACCTAGTCATGCCCTTCGGACTGCAAGGAGCCCCTGGTGTATTCATGAACTTTATCAATGAAGTGCTACGGGAATTCCTGTTTAAGGGGGTGGTGGTGTACCTTGATGACATCATTATCTATTCACAAGATCTAAAGTCTCATGTGCCCCTGGTCCGAAAAGTGTTACGCACCCTTTGCAAACACAAACTGTATGCCAAATTGTCAAAATGCGAATTCCACAAGACCGAATTGGACTATTTGGGCTTCCGGGTGTCGGGGGAGGGATTGGCCATGGACCCCGCAAAGGTCCAAGCGGTACTAGACTGGGAGCCCCCTCGAACCCGCAAACAATTACAAAGTTTTATCGGGTTCGCTAACTTTTACCGCGACTTCATTAAGGGGTTTGCCACAGTCATGCTCCCCCTCACGGAACTCCTTAAAACCAAAGGGAAGGGTGACGAGGCGAAAAAGCCAGGCGCACGCCTAACGTGGACGCCTGAATGCCAAAAAGCTTTCACTGAATTGAAACGCCTCTTCACCTCCGAACCCGTGTTGGCTCATCCCGATGAACTGAAACCCTTCGTGGTCCAATGCGACGCCTCCGACGCCGCAGTGGGAGCCATATTGATGCAGAGAGGGGAAAATGGGGTGCTCCGTCCATGTGCCTATATCTCAAGGAAATTTTCCAACGAACAAAGAAATTGGTCGGTCTGGGACAAGGAGGCGTTTGCAGTCATGTTTGCCCTAAAAACCTGGCGCTCCTGGCTTGAGGGAGCGAGAGTGCCCTTTGAAATCTGGACCGATCACAAAAACCTTGAAGCCCTCACCGGGCGTCGCAAAATGACTGCAAAACAAATCCGGTGGGCAGGTTTCTTTGCTAAATTTGACTTTGTGCTGAAACACATCCCGGGCTCAAAGAACTTTTTAGCAGACGCCCTCTCTCGCATGCCACAACACGACAGTCTCCGGGAGGAGGTAGTGGACTCATTAATTTCCCCCTCAGCCATCTCAGGGGGGGTCACTACCCGCTCCGGCAGGCAGACCAGCCCTCCGGATTTAGATCTGCTGCCTCGATTCCTTTCAGAATATAACCAGGAGGCCGACCGCCCCCCTAACTTGGTTAAAGCCGAAAATGGGCTCTGGCTGCACAATGAAAAAATCTATGTGCCCACTCCCCTCAGAAAAGATGTCTTGGAGTGCTGCCACTCAAGTCGCCTGGCCGGCCACTTTGGCTATGTCAAAACCCTCAACTTACTCACCCGCCAGTTCTGGTGGCCAAAAATTAAAAAAGATGTCTCAGAGTTTGTACTTTCATGTCCCACCTGCCTCATGGCGAAAAGAAGGGGGGGTAAACCCCCGGGCCACCTGGTTCCCCTTCCTACAGCCACCCGACCGTGGTCGGTAGTCTCCATGGATTTCATTGTCGAACTCCCACCTTCACAGGGCAAAACAGTCATCCTGGTCGTAGTCGACACATTTTCAAAGCAAGCCCACTTCATCCCGTGCAAAAAACTACCCACGGCCAAAAAACTCGCCCAGCTCTTTTTCACCCACATTGTCCACCTACACTCGTTCCCAGACAAGGTCATTAGCGACCGCGGAACGCAGTTCGTTGCCAACTTCTGGCGGGAGTTCTGCAAACTCGCTGGCATCGAGCAGGGACTGAGCTCTGCCTACCACCCCCAGTCGGACGGACAGACGGAGAGGGTTAATGGTCTTCTGGAACAGTACCTCCGCTGCTTCATTAATTTCCAACAGTCCAACTGGGTGGATCTCCTCCCCTTTGCAGAATATGGCTACAACAATAGCCTCCATAGCTCAACCAAAACCTCCCCTTTTCAAATTATCAATGGTTACGAGGGCAAACCGTTTCCCACTCTCGCCCTCCCCGCCAGCCCGGCCGAACCCACATCCTGTCAACAATGGTGGGAGGGCCTCCGTGAAGGCTGGAAGGGTATTCAGGAAAACCTGGAGGAAGCGAAAAAAGCCTACAAAAAGCAGTTTGACAAAAAACACTCCCCAGAGTGGGACCTGAAGGTGGGGGATACAGTTTTCCTGTCCACAAAAAACCTTCCCCTTCCCCAGCCCTGTCGCAAACTCGCACTGAAGTTTCTTGGGCCTTTCAAAATAAAAAGGGTAATAAACAAAGTGACCGTGGAACTCGAACTGCCCAAATCTCTAAGTAAGATCCATCCTGTTTTTCATTGCAGCTTGCTTCGGAAAGACCCTGGTGCTACGTCCTTCCATCCCAGGGCCCCACCGCCCCCTCCGACGACAGTGAGGGGTCAGAGTCACCATGAGGTCCAGGAGATCCTGGACTCCAAAGTCAAAAGGGGGAAACTGTATTATTTGATCAGGTGGAAACACTTCCCCCCGAGCTGTGACGAGTGGGTCGAATCGCAGAACGTAGCCGCTCCGCAACTGCTGAAAAAGTTTCACCTACTGTACCCGCACAAGCCCAAAGCTGGCCCCGCGGGAGGGGGCGCTTAGGGGGGGCAGTATGTCAGAACTTGTATCTTTAATGCTGGTTCCCTATAATGTGACCAATGCTGTAATGTATTCTTACTGTGGCTTAGAGCTGCTTTGTTACTGAACCAAACTGACTCCATGTTGTAACCCTTGCTTGACCCACAGTGCTTGGATAGTAATTAACCTTGCCCCACTGGTATCCAAAATATTTGGGGCTGTAGAGTGAGTTATGTTATGTCTCTGCACATTCTCACACTGGGACCCTTTGAAGCCGAGCAGCATGGCCTTCGGAGTAGGGAGGCATCCTCTCTACTGATAGTGATGGTGAGAAGACAGATGTGCCTGTAACGGTGTGAATTGTGGCTTTGTGAGATGTTTGCTTTACGTGTATAAAATTGTGCTGGTGCTGGCTCTCGCCATCACTGTTATCTTGCCTTTTCCAGTGCTTAGTTCTCTTCAATAAAAATCCTAACTTTGTAACCAAGTATGGGATCCGTTTGAAGTTCTTAAGTTCTGACAATCTGCTATTGTCATTCACCTGCTATTGTCATTCAGCATCCGAAATCGCTCTGCTCTCCAAGATATAAGGACAGATGAACTAACACTCTAGTTGTATCTGAAGAAGTGAGCAGTGACTTGTGAAAGCTCCTAGCCTGGCCACAAATTGTACTAGTCTTTAAGGCAGAACAAAATAGGAGTCAATTGCACCTTTAAGACCAACTTGGTTTTATTCAGAACGTCAGCTTTTGTGCGCATGCACACTTCTTCAGACGAGGGATGAGGTACAGTGAGCAGAGCCACATAGAGCTGGTGGGGTTTGGAATGCCAAGTGGTACAAAGTTAAAAACCAATAGCGCAGGGGTGGCCAACGGTAGCTCTCCAGATGTTTTTTGCCTACAACTCCCATCAGCCCCAGCAAGCATATGGAATGACTTCCTGGGGGGGTGGGGTGGGACTTGGCCCCCTAACTCTTTCATTTTTATATTTTATCGAATTTTGAAAAAGATACAAGTGAATATCAATATTGATACTCACATACAATTAATCTTATGGAATCCGGTTATAAACAAGCATAAATACTGGCATACCTACAATAAAATATCTAGCAAGAATTTTAAGTTATATAGATGTGTCTAGATAGGCAGACCATTTTCTAGCCAAGGAGAGAGATGAAGATGAAAACAAGATTAAAGTTAAGGCAATAATTCCTGCCTCAAAATGCAATCAATCTAATTGAACCCATGTTATCATTAAACTATGAAGTAAGCGTTGCTAAGAATTCTTAACTGCCTAAATAATTTTTATGCAAACTATTGCAGATTATTCCAAAACTTACTATCGAGTAATTACTATTAGGTGTGATCCACGACTAACACAGTAAAAGAAAAGGAAGGTAGAAAAAGAGAGAAATAAAAAAGTACTAACTCTTGACCTTTAGCAGGCAGACGAAGAGGGTTTTTATTCAGGATTGCATTGGATACGTTTGTGTTGAGATTGTAATTCCGTTTTTTTAAAATGTATTTTTATTTTTTGTTCTGTTTGTATTGCAATCCACCTTGAGTTCTGGGATGGTAGAAAGGCAGCTAATGAATATTTTCAACTACAAAAATAAGCCAGGAGGAAAGGTTTGTGTGTTGTGTGTGTGTGTGTGGGGGGGGAGCACAACAATATGTCTTCTAAACATGAGTTTTTCAGGGCTTTTATTTGTAGCAGGAGCTCCTTTGCATATTAGGCCACACACCCTGATGCAGCCAATCCTCCTGGAGCTTATAGTAGGCCCTGGACTAAGCCTTGTAAGTTCTTGGAGGAGTGGCTACATCTGGGGTGTGTGGCTTAATATGCAAAGAAGTTCCTGCTACAACCCCCCCCCCGAGCCTTATTGTTTTGTTGTGTTGTATTGACAGTCCATCTTTCTGGCTGAGGGCTCAAGGTGGCTTGCAGGTTGTGAAGCAGGGTAGGCTGACAGCACAACACAACAGGGAGCAACACAGCAGACTAGGGTGGTTTTCCTGTTAAACAACATGAAAGTCCAACAGATTGTTTTTCATATAATGATGTGGTTTTGACGGTCAGCCTCCTGGAGCAAGATTCTGAAGAGGCTGCATGGAAATATCATCCCTAAATAATAAGCAACAGGATTGCAGAATCAGAGACCAAGGTGAAGAACAAACTACCGAGGGCAAAAGGTTTACTATAACAAGCAGCTTTGCTGCTGTGGAACGCCGGACTCCCACTCAATGCTCCCTCTAAGCTACAGAGTCTTGTGAGCAAAAATTCTACTTTGTGTGTTCCTGGCATTGAAGTTGTGACTAGCTCCTGCATAAATTAGTGTGTTCTGGAGCCATCCTTCCTGAGCGAAGACAAAAACGTGTGAGCTGGAGGCTAAAAACCTGTGAGCTAGCTCACACTAACCCAGTTTAGAGGGAACACTGGTCCCGCTCCCTGCTATAAATCCTGATAAGACAGGGGCTCAGGTGAAGATCAAAGCAACTGCCTGAACTCAACCCTGAACCAACGTTAAGGAATGTCTAAATTTTTGTTCCAACACTGCCACCTACAGGGGACAGCAGGTCTTACACTGTCCGGTGCAATGTAATGCACTGGTTCCACAATAGGAAGAAATAGGTTGAACAAAGCAGGAGTCAACTCGCACCTTCAAGACCAACCAATTTTTATTGAGAACGCAAGCTTTCATGTGCTTTTAAGCACGCTTCATCAGACGAGGAATCCGGCACAGTGAGCAAAGCCATACAGAGCTGAGCAGAGCCATACATAGCAAACCTTTGCTTTGAGTAGCATGAGCATGGTCCCACTCCCTGCTATAAGTCCTGATAAGACATGCTCCTGCTACTCAGATCACAGGTTTGCTCCATTTGTTCATTTGACTATTCTGTCATTGTACCCTTTTACATTCTGAACCCCTGCCTACCAGATCATTTGACTTCACTGTCATTGGTTCTTAAATCGGTACCCTGTTGCATTCTGGGCCACTGGCTACCAGCTCTGTATGGCTCTGCTCAGCTCCGTATGGCTTTGCTCACTGTACTGGATTCCTCGTCTGAGGAAGTGTGCTGAAGAGCCCGCGAAAGCTTCCGTTCGACATAAAAACGGGTTGGTCTTCAAGGTGCCACTTGACTCCTGCTTTGTTCGACTGCTTCAGACCAACACGACTGCCCGCTTGGATCGAAGAAGAAAGAGGGTGTGTAAATGCATGCCTGCTGGTTTTGGGAAGAAGCCGTGTTGCGGCCACTGCTTCATCCACCACACCTCAAAAAGGATATTATAGCATTGGAGAAAGTCCAGAGATGGGCAACTAGAATGATTAAGGGGCTGGAGCACTTTCCCTATGAAGAAAGGTTGAAACGCTTGGGACTCTTTAGCTTGGAGAAACGTCGACTGCGGGGTGACATGATAGAGGTTGACAAGATTATGCATGGGATGGAGAAAGTAGAGAAAGAAGTACTTTTCTCCCTTTCTCACAATACAAGAACTCGTGGGCATTTGATGAAATTGCTGAGCAGTCAGGTTAAAACGGATAAAAGGAAGTCCTTCTTCATCCAAAGGGTGATTAACATGTGGAATTCACTGCCACAGGAGATGGTGGCGGCCACAAGTATAGCCACCTTCAAGAGGGGTTTAGATAAAAATATGGAGCAGAGGTCCATCAATGGCTATTAGCCACAGTGTGTGTGTGTATATAAAATTTTTGGCCACTGTGTGACACAGAGTGCTGGACTGGAGGGGCCACTGGCCTGATCCAACAGGGCTTCTCTTATGTTCTTATCTTTCTCAGAAATCAGGTGAGCCCCAAAGGACTTGGACTCCCCTGAGATGAGGGCTTCATTGATGGCCCCTGCTTTAGACCTAAAGTTGCCTGCCTGCTCTGGGTTTGGAAATACCGGGATGTTTTAGGGGTGCAGCCTGCTTGGGGAAGGGGAGGACCTCAGCAGGATATAATGAGGTACAGTCCACTTTCCAAAGCAGCCGTTTTCTCCAGGGAAACTGATCTGGAGACCAGTTGTAATTCTGGGGAAGAAGAAGAAGATGATGATATTGGATTTATATCCTGCCCTATACTCAGAATCTCAGAGCAGTCACAATCTCCTTTACCTTCCTCCCCTCCCACAACAGACACCCTGTGAGGTGGGTGGGGCTGAGAGAGCTCTGACAGAAGCTGCCCTTTCAAGGACAACTCCTGCAAGAGCTACGGCTGACCCAAGGCCATTCCAGCAGCTGCAAGTGGAGGAGTGGGGAATCAAACCCGGTTCTCCCAGATAAGAATCCACACATTTAACCCCCACACCAAACTACACCAAGAAGCTAAGGAGGGTGGCTACACAGAGGCAGGCAAATGGCAAACTGCCTTTGCTCCGCTCCTCTTGAAAACCCCATGAGGGGGTCACTATAAGCCAGCTGTGATTCTGTAGCACTTTCTATCAACAATCTGTAAGTCCTGACATGGGGGGGGGGGCAGGCTAGTCCACTCCTGAAAATTCTCAGAAGCTAAACGGGTCCAGTACTTGACTGGTACTAAGATGGGACAGTCCAGGGTTGCTCTGCAGAAACAAGCAAGAGCAAACCACTCTTGAATGTCTCTTGCCTCGAAAACCCCACAGGGTCTCTGCAAGTCAGCTGTGACTTGATGGCAAATATATATATATATATATCGGATGAGTATTTCATAGAATCCTAGAGCTGGAAGGGACCTCCAGGGTCATCTAGTCCAACCCCCAGCACAATGCAGGAAACTCACAAACACCTCCCCCTAAATTCACACGATCTTCATTGCTGTCAGATGGCCTTCTAGCCTCTGTTTCAAAACCTCCAAAGAAGGAGAGCCCACCACCTCCCAAGGAGGAAGCCTGTTCCACTGAGGAACCGCTCTAACCATCAGGAAGTTCTTCCTAATAGAATCCTAGAGTTGGAAGGGACCTCCAGGGTCATCTAGTACAACCCCCTGCACAATGCAGGGCACTCACAAACCCCTCCCCCTAAATTCACAGGATCTTCATCGCTGTCAGATGGCCACCTAGCCTTTGTTTAAAAACCTCCAAGGAAGAAGAGCCCACCACCTCCCAAGGAGGAAGCCTGTTCCACTGAAGAATCGCTCTCGCAGTCAGGAAGTTCTTCCTAATAGAATCCTAGAGTTGGAAGGGACCTCCAGGGTCATCTAGCCCAACCCCCTGCACAATGCAGGAAACTCACAAACACCTCCCCCTAAATTCACAGGCTCCTCATTGCTGTCAGATGGCCATCCAGCCTCTCTTTAAAAACATCCATGGAAAGAGAGCCAAGTTTGAATCAGAGTGGGAGAGAGCACCTTTGGCTCCGATCTTTGCTTGTTCTGTAAACAGTGTAGAGTTTAATAGAGGGTCACCAAAAACAAAGAGGAGGTTTGAGGATGCAGAAAAGGGGACACTATAGTTCAGGGGTGGTCAAACTGTGGCTTGGAAAATGCATTTAAAGTTACTTTCTTTCCACCTCTCTCTCCCTCCTCCATCTATTTTCCTTCCTTGAACATATGAAGCTGCCTTATACTGAACCAGACCCTTGGTCCATCAAAGTCAGTATTGTCTTCTCAGACTGGCAGCGGCTCTCCAGGATCTCAAGCTGAGGTTTTTCACACCTATTTGCCTGGACCATTTTTTGGAGATGCCAGGGATTGAACCTGGGACCTTCTGCTTCCCAAGCAGATGCTCTTCCACTGAGTCACCATCCCTCCCCTTCCTTCCTTCCCTTGCAGCTCTCAAACGTCTGATGTTTATTCTATTTAGCTCGCACATTAAGCACGTTTGGCCACCCCGTTATAGTTTGTTGAGGATGGTGAAAAAGAAGATGACTGTATGATCACTACTCCAGGAGCTGCCTTAGACTGAATCAGACCAGTGGCCCATCAAGGTCTGTATTGTCTACTCCGGCTGGCAGCCATCCTCCAGGGTCTCCAGCAAGGGCCCTTCATATCTCATACTCCCTGATTCCTTTAACTGGAGATGCCAGGAATTAAATTTGGGACTTTCCTCATGTCAAGCAGAAGCTGTACTTTTTGTTGAATCAGACCGCTGGTCAATCTCCAAGAGTTTTCAACTCCTCAAGGTCAGTATTGCCTACTCAGACTGGCAGCAGCTCTCCAGAGTCTCAGGTGGAAGTCTTTCATATCACCTCCTACTTGATTCCTTTAACTGGAGATGTCGGGGACTGAACGTGGGACTTGCTGCATGCCAAGCAGAGGTTCTACCACAGTTTCCAGTATCTCCACAGGAACCACTTTTTAGAAACTTTGATGGGCTGTTTGTTATAGTTAATTTCCCTGAACTTCAAAATCCTTCCTGATCAGTTGTGTTTATACTTTTACCGATTTTGCACACAGCTTACCCCACGGTCACATAAGAACATAAGAGAAGCCATGTTGGATCAGGCCAATAGCCCATCCAGTCCAACACTCTGTGTCACATAAGAGAAGCCATGTTGGATCAGGCCAGTGGCCCATCCAGTCCAACACTCTGTGTCACATAAGAACATAAGAGAAGCCATGTTGGATCAGGCCAGTGGCCCATCCATTCCAACACTCTGTGTCACGTAAGAACATAAGAGAAGCCCTGTTGGATCAGGCCAGTGGCCCATCCAGTCCAACACTCTGTGTGACATAAGAGAAGCCATGTTGGATCATGCCAGTGGCCCATCCAGTCCAACACTCTGTGTCACGTAAGAACATAAGAGAAGCCCTATTGGATCAGGCCAATGGCCCATCCATTCCAGCACTCTGTGTCATGTAAGAACATAAGAGAAGCCCTGTTGGATCAGGCCAGTGGCCCATCCAGTCCAACACTCTGTGTCACAGAAGAACATAAGAGAAGCCCTGTTGGATCAGGCCAATGGCCCATCCTGTCCAACACTCTGTGTCACATAAGAACATAAGACAAGCTCTGTTGGATCAGGCCAATAGCCCATCCAGTCCAACACTCTGTGTCACACAGTGGCCAGTACACACACACACACATTGTGCCTAATAGCCACTGATGGACCTCTGCTCCATATTTTTATCCAATGCCCTCTTGAAGCTGGCTATGCTTGTAGCTGCCGCCATCTCCTGTGGCAGAGCATTCCACATGTTAATCACCCTTTGGGTGAATGACTTCCTTTTATCCATTTTAACCTGACTGCTCAGCAATTTCATTGAATGTCCACAAGTTCTTTTATTGTTCCCCTTCTCTGCGCAGCGTCCGTCGAATTTCCCACTATCTGCACCGGAGTTACAGGAAGTGTCGCGGCTAAACCGCTAAAACCCAGTTTACGTTTGCTACGCAAAAGGCGCAGCACTTCCTGTAACTCCGGTGCAGATAGTGGGAAATCCAACGGACGCTGCGCAGAGAAGAGGAACGTGACCGCAGGGTAAGCTGTGTGCAAAATCGGTCTTTGTTCATTCTTACCCCAATGGAGGCCAAGACCTGTGACTTCTCCTGTCGTCTGTTATGTATAACTGCCTGAGCTCCTTTCACAGGAAACGATACTTGAAAGATTTAGGATGGCATTCACACTAAAATATCTGCCCCCCACCCCCCCCAATTCCCTCTATTAATTCCCCCAAAATAATTTCCTTGCCACATATCTGAAGAAATGAGTCCTGTCTCACAAAACTTCACACTGAAATGCTGCTCGTCCTTAAGGTGCACTGCACTTTGCTTTTATTTTGCTACGGCAGAGTAACATGGCTGCCCTTTTCTATAATGTATGGTAGAGGGCTGTGATGAAGATTGAGCATGATAACCGCGATGGAAACGCTGTGACTGTTTGACGTGGAAACGTTGTGGCCTCAGATGGTGCCAGTGGTCTTGACAGAGAAGCCGGCGATGGAGCTGACACATTGCAGATGATGGTGTTGGTGGAAATCAAGAAGAAGACCGGAGATTTATACCCACCCTTCTCTCTGAATCAGAGTCTCAGAGAAGCTTACAACCTCCTTTGTCCTCATCACCCACAACACACACCCTGGGAGGTGGATGGGGCTGAGAGAACTCTTCAGCAGCTGCCCTTTCAAGGACAACCTCTGCCAGAGCTATGGCTGACCCAAGCCCATGCTAGCAGCTGCAAGTGGAGGGGTGGGGAATCAAAACCAGTTCTCCCAGAAAAGAGTCTGTGCTCTTAACCACTACACCAAACTGTGCACTTAAACACTACAGCAAACTGGCTCTCAGTTACCTAAGAGTGTGGAGTTTACGTGCTCTTAGGGTTGCCAACTCCAGGTTCGGAAATTCCTGGAGATATAGGGGGAGTCCGTGCACTTAACCTCTACACCCAACTGGCTCTCATTTCTGCCCATAGGAGGGGGAAGAAGAAGAAGAAGAAGAAGAAGAAGAAGAAGAAGAAGAAGAAGAAGAAGAAGAAGAAGAAGAAGATATTGGATTTATATCCTGCCCTCCACTCCAAAGAGTCTCAGAGAGGCTCACAATCTCCTTTACCTTCCTCCCCCACAACAGACACCCTGTGAGGTGGGTGGGGCTGAGAGGGCTCTCACAGCAGCTGCCCTTTCAAGGACAACCTCTGCCAGAGCTATGGCTGACCCAAGGCCATTCCAGCAGGTGCAAGTGGAGGAGTGGGGAATCAAACCCTGTGAGGTGGGTGGAGCTAAAAGGGCTTTCACAGCAGCTGCCCTTTCAAGGACAACCTCTGCCAGAGCTATGGCTGACCCAAGGCCATTCCAGCAGGTGCAAGTGGAGGAGTGGGGAATCAAACCCGGTTCTCCCAGATAAGAGTCCGCACACTTAACCACTACACCAAACTGGCTCTCCGATGGGAGGCCGATGGGGGCTGGCCAACATCTCCGTTGTTGGAGATGGTGGGCAAGAGGTGACAAAGGGCGGGATGATCTCTTTAGTTGTCTGCCAAGGGGAGCTTTCAAACATGAAATCTGAGCGTGGCGGAAATCTGGAGAAACTGGAATGGCAGGACTATGGAGCCCTTTGAAACCTGGGTTAAATCAGTGCTTCCGGCTTCCCCCCTCTGAGGAAGTGACAAACAACTGGTTATTTCCTGGGCTGAGGAGGAAGAGGTGCCCCCTGGAGATTTACTTCTGCGGTTCACAAGAAGCTGGTGCTGCTTTGGCCGGAGGGGGGTTTCCTTGGGGGAATTCTGCCCTTTGCTTCTGGCCTCGGATGGCTGGAACAGAATCATCCACAAAGAGGAACTCCAGGATCTTGTTCGTTCCGCTGTGGAAAGATCCAAGATGCTCAATCAGATGGGTTGGTTTTTATATCCCACCCTTAACTACTCGAAGGAGTTTCAGAGTGGCTTACAATCTCCTTCCCTTCCCTTCCCTTCCCTTCCCTTCCCTTCCCTTCCTCAGAACAAACACCCTGTGAGGCAGGTGGGGCTGAGAGAGCTCTGAGAGAACTTCTCTGGAAACAACTGCTCTGAGAGGACTGAATATGGAGGTTTCCCTCAGCCACCATGGCTAGTAGAAGAAGACTGAAGATTTATACCCAGTCCTTCATTCTGAATCTCAGAGTGGTTCACAATCTCCTTTCCCTTCCTCCCCGACAACAAACACACAGAGGTGGGGAGGGGGCTGAGAGAGCTCTCACAGCAGCTGCCCTTTCAAGGACAGCTCTGCAAGAGCTAAGGCTAACCCAAGGCCATTCCAGCAGCTGCAAATAGAGGAGTGGGGAATGAAACCCGGTTCTCCCAGATAAGAGTCTGCGCACTTCACTACCACACCAAACCGGTAGCCATTGATAGACATCCTCCATGAATCTATCCTGTCTCACCCAGTGGCCAACCAGTTCCTCTAGAGGGTCAACAACAGGACATAGAGGCTGAGGCCTTCATGGAAACATCAGAAATGCCATGCTGGATCAGACCAGTGAGGGACCATCTCTTCCAGCCTCCTGTCTCACACAGTGGCCAGTCAGTTCCTCTGAAGGGCCAACAACAGGGCAGAGAGGCTGAAGCCTTCCCCTGAGAAGAACATCAGAAGAGTCCTGCTGGATCAAACCAGTGGTCCATCTCATCCAGCATTCTGTCTCACACAGTGGCTGTTCAGCCCTTCTGGACCACACTAGTGATCCATCTAGGCTAGTATTATCTACTCAGACTGCCAGAAGCTCTTCAGAGTTTTGGGCAGAGGTCTTTAACAACATCTGCTGCCTGATCCTTCTCAACTGGACATGTTGGGGATTAAACCTGGGACCTTCTGCATGCCGAGTAGATGCTCTGCAGCTGAGCCACCACGGCCCCTTCTGCAGTGATGCTTGTGAACTGCAGGTTGAGTTCTGCTTTAAGAGCAGCTTTAAGAGCCGCCCTGAGACACTTCGGTGAGAAGGGCGGGATATAAGTCCACTAAATAAATAAATATTTCATAGAATCATAGAATTATAGAGTTGGAAGGGACCTCCAGGATCATCTAGTCCAACCTCCTGCACAATGCAGGAAACCCACAAATACCTACCCCAAATTCATAGGATCTTCACTGCTGTCAGAGGGCCATCTAGCCTCTGTTTAAAAACCTCCAAGGAAGGAGAGCCCACCACCTCCCAAGGAAGCCTGTTCCACTTACGAATTGTTCTAACGGTCAGAAAGTTCTTCATGTTGAGCCGGAAACTCTTTTGATTTAATTTCAACCCATTTGTTCTGGTCCTTCCTTCTGGGGCCACAGAAAATAATTCCACAACATCTTCTATATGACAGCCCTTCAAGTCCTTGAAGATGGTGATCCTATCACCTCTCAGCCGTCTCCTCTCAAGGCTAAACATGCTCAGCTCCTTCAACCTTTCCTCCTAGGACTTGGTCTCCAGACCCCTCACCATCTTCGTCACCCTCCTCTGGACCCGTTCCAGCTTGTCTATATCCTTCTTAAAATGTGATGCCCAAAACTGAACACAAGACTCCAGGTGAGGTCTTCCCAAAGCAGAGTAAAGTGATACCATCACATCACGTGATCTGGACACTAAACTTCTGTTGATACAGCCCAAAATGGCATTTGCCTTTTTTAGCCACAGCAGCACACTGTTGACTCATGTTCAGCGTATGGTCCACTAAGACCCCGAGATCCTTTTTGCACATACTACTGCTAAGACAAGTCTCCCCCATCCTATAGCCATGCATTGGATTTTTCCTACCGAATTCCTTTGTCCCATGCTCACCCCAGGTCATGCTGGTTTCAAAACTAGACAAAAACATGTGAACTCTTCTTGGCCAGCATGAACCTGGGGTGGGTGCCTGAGCCCTGAGCCCGCTCCCAAACAGACTTCAACGCTCTGTAAAAAACCATTTGTCTTCAGGGCTGCTGGTTCTCCACCAGCCACCTTTTCTGTTTGTATCTTGGGGAAAGAGGCTGGATTCACCACCTCATCACCTGGGCTTCTGCTACTTTCTTGTCCATCTCCACCAGTTCCACCTTCTGGGTTCTCCACGGCTTCCACTTTTTCCGCTGTTCCTTTATCCTGGAAAAGAGCACAGCGGCAGTTGGCCAAGGGGGTGACCCACAGTTCCCTTGCTTATAGAATCAAAGAGCTGGAAGTGACCTCCAGGGTCATCTAGTCCAACCCCCTGCGCAATGCAGGAAACTCACAAACCCCTCCCCCTACATTCACAGGATCTTCATTGCTGTCAGAAGGCCATCTAGCCTCTGTTTAGAAACCCCCAAGGAAGGAGAGCCCACCACCTCCCGAGGAGGAAGCCTGTTCCACTGAGGAACTGCTCTAACAGTCAGGAAGTTCTTCCTCATGTTGAGCTGGAAACTCTTTTGATTTAATTTGAATCTGTTGGATCTGGTCCTATCTTCTGGGGCCACAGAAAACAATTCCACACCATCCTCTAGATCAGGGGTGGCCACGGTAGCTCTCCAGATGTTTATTCTACAACTCCCATCAGCCCCAGCCAGCATGGCCAATGGCTGCGGCTGATGGGAGTTGTAGGCAAAAAACATCTGGAGAGCTACCGTTGGCCACCCCTGCTCTACATGACAGCCCTTCAAGAACCTGAAGATGGTGGTCCTATCACCTCTCAGCTGCCTCCTCTCCAGGCTAAACACACCCAGCTCCTTCAACCTTTCCTCATAGGACTCCGTCTCCAGACCTCTCACCATCTTGTTTGCTCCCTGCCCCATAGATGAAAGCCCTGCAGTCTTTGCCTATGGTTTGCTTTCAGTGTTTCCAGCTGATAATCTATTTGGTGATGGAACTGGGATGGGTAACCTCCAGGTGGGACCTGGAGATCCCCCCAGAAGTAGAACTGATCTCTGGGTATCAGAGAATCAGTCCCCCCTGGAGAAAATGGTGGCTTTGGAGGGGGGACTCTCTGGACTTATATCCCTGCTGAAGTCTCTCCCCTATTTATTTATATTATAATTTATATCCCGCCCTTCCGAACAAGTGGCTCAGGGCGGCTCACAACACAAAGTTTCACATAAATAGAATTTAAGCATAAAAACAGTTAAATTAATTAACACATTTAAAATTTTAAAACATTTAAACCATTTAAAACATTAGGGACAGCAGACCTCTAGTATAACTACACTTAGTTTCTTGTACCAGCTAGTCATAAGCCAGCCGGAAGAGGGTTGTCTTACAGGCCCTGCGGAACTGGGCGAGGTCCCGCAGGGCCCTCACCTCTTCCGGCAGCTGGTTCCACCAGGAGGGGGCCGTAACAGAAAAGGCCCGGTCCCTGGTAGATTTTAAGCGGGCTTCTTTTGGCCCGGGGATAACTAGGAGATTTCGAGTTCCCGATCTCAGTACTCTCTGGGGAACATGTGGGGAGAGACGGTCCTTCAGGTAGGCAGGTCCTCCCCAAGTCCCATCCTCCCCAGGTTCTACCCAGGGCCAACCCTGCCAACAGGCAAACTAGGAGATCGCCTAGGGCTCTGGCCTTCTGGGGGTGCTGAATTGGGCACCCCCATGTGACTCAGTGATGTTATCAGTGTGTGTGTGTGTGGGGGGGTGCTCCAGAAATTAGCCTTGCCAACCCTGAGCTGGGAAATTCCTGGAGATCTGATGGGGGTGAATCCTGGAGAGGGGAGTGACTTTCATGGAGTATAATGCCATACTGGCCACCTTCCAAAGCAGCCATGTTCTCCAGGGGACTCGATTTCTGTCACCTGGAGATCAGATAATTCTAGGAAATCTCCAGTTACAAACTGGAGGCTTGCAACCCTATCAAACGGAAGGGAGACTTCAAAATTCTGGAGCGGAGCCTTTATCCATCACCTCTACCAACTGGCCACTGGGAGTTCCCTAAACTGGGATTTTAAAATTTTGCTTCTGTGCAGGGCTTTTTTGGGGGTAGAAAAAGCTCAGCACGAACTCATTTGCATATTAGGCCACGCCCCAATGTCACCATTGCTTTCCACTGGGCTTTTTTTGTCGGAAGGGGAAGGCAATGGCAAACCACCCTGTACAAAACTCTGCCGTGAGAACGCGATGTGACATCAACCCAGAGTTGGAAACGATTGGTGCTTGCACCATTTTTTTTTAGAAAAAGCTCACCAGGAACTTATTTGCATATCAGGCCACACCCCTTGATGCCAAGCCAGCCAGAGCTGCATTCCTGGGTGTTCCTGCTCGAAAAAGCCCTGCTTTTATGTATTTTTATGTATCCTACGTATTTTATGTATCCTGTAAGCTGCCTTGAGCTCTGTGAACAACAAAGGTGGCTAAGAAATGTTTTCAGTAAACAAAGACACGGCCGGCCCCTCTAACTATCGGCAGAAGTCATGCCAACCTTACCTGCTCCAGTTTCTGCGGACGCCAAAGGCCGAGGCGCAAAGCCCAGCTGCGCAAGCCATGCCAACGAAGACCCCTGCCATGACTTTGAAGAAGTGGAGATCAGAGAGAGCTGCAGGCAAAGAGGATTGACTCATTAATTATCATATGGCCTTGTGGGTAATACAGCCAGGAGATCCTAAGATTGTCTGGCAGTCTTAAGTTCTAGCTCTTTCAGCATTATGCACCCTAGATAGTAAGTTAGACTTGGGGGGGGGGCTGAGAGGCCTCTGAAGGAGCTGCAACTGACTAACCGTGAGAGACAGAGACACAGAGAAAGAGAGAGAGACGCACAGAGAGAGAGAGACAAAGAGAGACAAAGAGACACAGAGAGAGAGAGGCAGAGAGATACAGTGAGAGGGAGACAGAGACAGAGAGAGAGACAGAGACACACACAGAGAGGGAGAGAGACAGAGACACACACAGAGAGGGAGAGAGAGACAGAAACACACACACACACAGATGAAGAAAGCCGGAGAGACAGAGAGACAAAAAGGATTCCTTGAAGGGCTTAAACTGGCAGAGGCTCTTCAGGGTAAAGGACTTTGGCATCCCCTGCTCCTTGAAATGAGAGGCAGTGTGGTGTAGAGGTTAGAGTGTTGGATTAGGATGTGAGAGACCCAGGTTCAAATCCCCCCTGGGCCAGCGAAATGCTGAGCTCTGTATTTGGGCCAGTCACTTACTCTCAGCCTAACCTGTAAAATGGAGGAGGAGAGAATGGTGTTTTGAGAGGATCTGGCTCCCCACCGGGGAGAAAAGTGGAGGATCGATACCTGAATTAAAAACCTGAAATAAGTGGAGATGCTAGAGATTGAACACCTGCCACTAGAGGGAGTCATGAGTCTCATTTTAGGAGACCTGGATCTGGTTTGGGCTAATACTTAGGAATGCGCCAAAAGGATTGGTGGTGAGGAAGAATACACTGGAAGTTCTCAGTGTAACAGGGTGCAGCAGTAGCCAGAGTGCCCTGTGCCAAACACAAGATTACACCTGGAAGGCTGGAAGTCCTACGCAACCTAGAGAGCCAGTTTGGTGTAGTGGTTAAATGCGCAGACTCTTAGCTGGGAGAGCCGGGTTGGATTCCCCACTCCTCCACTTGCAGCTGCTGGAATGGCCTCAGGTCAGCCATAGCTCTCACAGAGTTGTCCTAGAAAGGGCAGCTTCTGTCAGAGCTCTCTCAGCCCCACCCACCTCACAGGATGTCTGTTGTGGGGGAGGAAGGGAAAGGAGATTGGAAGCCGCAAAATCCATATCATCTTCTTCTCTTCTTCAAGTAGGGTTTCTAGGTCTGGGTTGGGGAGTATGCAGAGATTTTGGGGGTGGAGCCTGAAGAGGGTGGGTCAGGGAAAGGGAGGGACTTCAAAATGCCATAGAGTCCACCTTCCAGAGCAGCCTCTTGCTCCAGCGGAACTGATCTGTCACCTGGAGACCAGCCATAATAGTGGGAGGTCTCCAGCCACTCCCCGGAGGTTGGCAACCCTTCACGCAAGCAGACTAATGCCTCTTAGAGGTGTAGAGGGGAGGAATCAGTGTGGGGTGCTGGATTTCCTGCTTTGTGCGGGGGGTGGGGGATTGAACCAGATGATCCTGGAGGTCCCAACTCTATGATTCTATGAGGGGTGGGGGTTTTGTCAGCCAACCTATAGGCAGGACTTTTTTTGTGTAGCAGGAACTCCTTTGCATATTAGGCCACACCACCTTGATGTAGCCAATCCTCCTGGAGCTCACAGTAGGCCTTGTACGAAGAGCCCTGTAAGATCTTGGAGGATTGGCTACATCAGGGGGCCTAATATGCAAAGGAGTTCCTGCTATTAAAAAAACCCTGCCTATAGGGCTGACCAAGATGGCAGCTGGCTAAGGAAGGCACTGGACAGCAATTCTACCGGAGGAACTAAGCCAGGGGTGGCCAAACTGCGGCTCAGGAGCCCCTTGTGGCTCTTTCACACGTATTGTGTGGCTCTCGAAGCCCCCACCGCCCCATTGGCCAGCTTGGAGAAGGCCTTTGTCTCTTTAAATCACTTCTCCAAGCCAAGCCCGCTGGTGGATTGGAGAATTCATTCAAAGTTAAAGTTGCTTTATTTCCACCTCTCCCTCTCCCCCACCTATTTATCTGCATGTCTGCCTTCTTTCCTTCCTGTCTTGCGGCTCTCAAATATCTGACGTTTATTCTATGCGGCTCTTACATTAAGCAAGTTTGGCCACCCCTGAACTAAGCACTTGGCTAGAAGAAGGCCAAGGCCAGGATCCCGGGCGATTCCAGAGCTTTCAGGACCACGATCCAGGGGGAAAGTGTCCCCTGAACGCCCCGTCAGAAGCCGAGCTTTCTTTTCTGCGCTGCTGTCAATCTCGGGAGTTCAACCCACTCTCGGCACTGAAATCCAAGGCGGCGGTCCCGTTGCCGTAGGGATTGCTGGCCAGACAGGTGTAGCGCCCTGAATCCTCTGCCACCAGGTGCCGAATCTCCACCTTGAGGCTGTTGTAAGACTGCAGCACTTGGAGCCTCGGGGCAGCTGCTGGGCGGCCCCGCTGGGTGTGAGCCAGGAGGCTGCCCCCTTTGTAGAGGGCCAGCTCGGACCGGGGGTGGCTGCTGACTTGGCAGCGAAGGATTCCGACTCTCCCGCTTTGGTTGTCTAGGAAGGCGCTGAGGGTGGGAGTCCGAGGGGCGTCTGTACGGATAGAAAGAGCAAGACTGGATGAATCCCAGCGCTCCCCCAATCCACCCCCCCCCCAATAAGATCCCACAGGAAAGGAAAGGAAAGGTCCCCTGCGCAAGCACCAGTCGTTTCTGACTCTGGGGCGACGTTGCTTTCACGACGTTTTCACGGCAGACTTTTTACGGGGTGGTTTGCCCTTGCCTTCCCCAGTCAGCTACACTTCCCCCCCAGCAAGCTGGGGACTCATTCTGCCGACCTCGGAAGGATGGAAGGCTGAGTCAACCTTGGGCCGGCTACCTGAATCCAGCTTCCGCCGAAATCGAACTCAGGTCGCGAGCAGAGAGTTCAGACCACAGTACTGCAGTACAGCTGCTTTACCACTCTGAGCTGCAGGGCCGCTAAAATCCTACAAGCAAGGCAAACAAGCAAACAGCTGTCCCCTAACATGTGTACGGTTGCCAAGTCCCCAGCATTGTCCGGCAGGGGACTTTTGTGCATGCACAAAGCATGTACGCAGCGCAATGACACCACCCGGAAGTGACATCATCGCACCAGCGATGTTGCTCGCTGCTGCTCTAGGCATTCTAGAAAACTATGGTTTTCCCAGACGCTCTAGCCATTCAGGAGAGGGAAACTCTATGGTACACCATAGAGTTTCCCCTCCCAAACGGCTAGAGTGTCTGGGAAAACCATAGAGTTTTCCTGGAAATTCCCAGAGCAGCCACTGTGTGACATCGCCGCGGCAATGACATCACTTCCGGGTGACATAATCGTGCCGACAATGTCGGAGGAGGTTCCGCACGCTTAACCACTACACCTAACTGGCTCTCCGATAAGATCAGGCTAGCCTGGAACATCCTGGACAGATCACCCTAACAGAAAGGTTTGCCCTTGCCTGCCTCTGCGCAGCAGCCCTGTTCTTCCTTGGTGGCCTTTGATTCTAGCACTATTTAAGCCCGACCCTGCTTGGCTGTGGAGATCTGACAAAATCAGGCTCACCTCAGCCATGCAGGCCCGGGCATCATAGCTTGAGCCAGTCTGGCGTAGTGGTGAAGTGTGCGGACTCTTATCTGGGAGAACCGGGTTGGATTCCCCACTCCTCCACTTGCACCTGCTGGAATGGCCTTGGGTCAGCCAGAGCTCTCTTATCTGGGAGAACCGGGTTGGATTCCCCACTCCTCCACTTGCACCTGCTGGAATGGCCTTGGGTCAGCCAGAGCTCTCTTATCTGGGAGAACCGGGTTGGATTCCCCACTCCTCCACTTGCACCTGCTGGAATGGCCTTGGGTCAGCCAGAGCTCTCTTATCTGGGAGAACCGGGTTTGATTCCCCACTCCTCCACTTGCACCTGCTGGAATGGCCTTGGGTCAGCCAGAGCTCTCTTATCTGGGAGAACCGGGTTGGATTCCCCACTCCTCCACTTGCACCTGCTGGAATGGCCTTGGGTCAGCCAGAGCTCTCTTATCTGGGAGAACCGGGTTGGATTCCCCACTCCTCCACTTGCACCTGCTGGAATGGCCTTGGGTCAGCCAGAGCTCTCTTATCTGGGAGAACCGGGTTGGATTCCCCACTCCTCCACTTGCAGCTGCTGGAATGGCCTTGGGTCAGCCAGAGCTCTCTTATCTGGGAGAACCGGGTTGGATTCCCCACTCCTCCACTTGCACCTTCTGGAATAGCCTTGGGTTAGCCATAACTCTCTTATCTGGGAGAACCGGGTTTGATTCCCCACTCCTCGACTTGCACCTTTTGGAATGGCCTCGGGTCAGCCGTAGCTCTCTTATCTGGGAGAACCGGGTTTGATTCCCCACTTCAACACTTGCACCTGCTGGAATGGCCTTGAGGCAGCCAGAGCTCTCTTATCTGGGAGAACCGGGTTTGATTCCCCACTCCTCCACTTGCACCTGCTGGGATGGCCTTGGGTCAGCCAGAGCTCTCTTATCTGGGAGAACCGGGTTTGATTCCCCACTCCTCCACTTGCACCTGCTGGAATTGCCTTGGGTCAGCCAGAGCTCTCTTATCTGGGAGAACCGGGTTGGATTTCCCACTCCTCCACTTTCACCTGCTAGAATGGCCTTGGGTCAGCCATAGCTCTCTTACCTGGGAGAACCGGGTTTGATTCCCCCCTCCTCCACTTGCACCTGCTGGAATGGCCTTGGGTCAGCCATAGCTCTCTTATCTGAGAGAACCGGGTTTGATTCCCCACTCCTCCACTTGCAGCTGCTGGCATGGCCTTGGGTCAGCCCTAGCTCTCTTACCTGGGAGAACCGGGTTTGATTCCCCACTCCTCCACTTGCACCTGCTGGAATGGCCTTGGGTCAGCCATAGCTCTCTTATCTGAGAGAACCGGGTTGGATTCCCCACTCCTCCACTTGCAGCTGCTGGAATGGCCTTGGGTCAGCCATAGCTCTCTTATCTGGGAGAACCGGGTTGGATTTCCCACTCCTCCACTTTCACCTGCTGGAATGGCCTTGGGTCAACCAGAGCTCTCTTATCTGGGAGAACCGGGTTAGATTCCCCACTCCTCCACTTGCACCTGCTGGAATGGCCATGGGTCAACCAGAGCTCTCTTATCTGGGAGAACCGGGTTGGATTTCCCACTCCTCCACTTTCACCTGCTGGAATGGCCTTGGGTCAACCAGAGCTCTCTTATCTGGGAGAACCGGGTTGGATTTCCCACTCCTCCACTTTCACCTGCTGGAATGGCCTTGGGTCAACCAGAGCTCTCTTATCTGGGAGAACGGGTTAGATTCCCCACTCCTCCACTTGCACCTGCTGGAATGGCCTTGGGTCAGCCATAGCTCTCTTCTCTGGGAGAACAGGGTTTGATTCCCCACTCCTCCACTTGCACCTGCTGGAATGGCCTTGGGTCAGCCAGAGCTCTCTTATCTGGGAGAACCGGGTTAGATTCCCCACTCCTCCACTTGCAGCTGCTGAAATGGCCTTGGGTCAGCCAGAGCTCTCTTATCTGAGAGAACCAGGTTGGATTCCCCACTCCTCCACTTGCAGCTGCTGGGATGGCCTTGGGTCAGCCAGAGCTCTCTTATCTGGGAGAACTAGGTTTGATTCCCAACTCCTCCACTTGCACCTGCTGGAATGGCCTTGGGTCAGCCATAGTTCTCTTATCTGGGAGAACCAGGTTGGATTTCCCCACTCCTCCACTTGCACCTGCTGGAATGGCCTTGGGTCAGCCAGAGCTCTCTTATCTGGGAGAACCCGGTTGGATTCCCCACTCCTCCACTTGCAGCTGCTGAAATGGCCTTGGGTCAGCCAGAGCTCTCTTATCTGGGAGAACCGGGTTGGATTCCCCACTCCTCCACTTGCACCTGCTGGAATGGCCTTGGGTCAGCCAGAGCTCTCTTATCTGGGAGAACCCGGTTGGATTCCCCACTCCTCCACTCAGGGCCGACCCTCCCGCTAGGCAAACTAGGCAGTTGCCTAGGGCGCTGAGAGGTGGGGGCAGCAAATTGGGCTCTCGCCTCCCCCTCTGGTGCCCCAGGCAAGCGCTTAGCTTGCCTCCCTCCCCACTCCCCGCCGCCCCTCCAGGTCACCGCCCAGCCTCGTGCACCATCCCGCCCCTCCGGCGCTCCACTGGCCTGCCTGATGCAGCGAAAAGTGGTGGCGCCCCGCTCGCTCCCTTCTCCCTGCTCGTCGCTGGCCTTGCAACTTGCGCCTGTGCGTTAGAATGATTTACTATTAAAGGTCATTCTCCCACAGCACCAGATTCATGGTTACCAAATAGGTTAGTTAGTTACATAAGAGAATATCCTGGGCCCGTCGCAGAAGAAGGCTACTGGGACCAGCCTAATAGAAGTACAGGGACTAGAACAGGGGCGTCAAACATGCAGTTCAGGGGCCGTATCAGGCCCCCTGAGGGCTCCTATCAGACCTCCGACCAACTGGCTGTCATCTGCTTCCTTCTCCCTAAAGCTTGCTTCCTTCAGTTTGCTTTGCAAGGCTTGCTCAATTGCACTGGAGCTACAGAGCAAAACCTCTATTTTCTCCATTGGCTGAAACTCCTCCCTTAGGGAGGATGGGGGGGGGAGGAGTAGCTTGCTTTGCTAGGCTCTCTCAATTGCACAGAACTACTGAGCCAAGCCTCTCTTCCTTCTATTGGCTGAGGCTCCTCTTCCCTCCAGTCCTCTGGGGAAGGAAGGAAAGAGACAGAGCTTCCTTTGCCCAGTTCCCTGGATCCCATGGGAGAAAAACAAACTAAAGCGTCTTTAAGACCAATGTGTGCTAACGTTTTAAGCTTTTTTAAAAACGATATATTTGTGTTTGTGTCCTTTATAAAATTCATATCTCTGCTACCTCAACTTAAATAGGTGCACACATGGCCTGGCCCGCCATGGCTCAACCCAACAAGATCTGATTTATGTCAGACGTGGCCCTCATAACAAATGAGTTTGACAGCCCTGGACTAGAATATCCCAGCCCCCAGCCCCTTTGGCTTTGGAAACCCAGTGACCCATTGCAAAGCCTTTCCAAATGTACACCAGTCAAGCTCTCTGGGACACTCACAAAGCACGTTCAAGAGGACCAGGTTGGAGGTCACGCTTCCCGTCTCCCCCTCAGCCCGACAGTGGTATGAGCCAGCATCATCTATGGTGACCATCTCCAGGAGCAGGGAGTGGCCAGGCCCGTCTTGGAGCCACTGGCTGTTCTTATACCAAGTGTAGTTCATTCCTCCAGCAGCCCGGCTGGCAACCAGACAGGTCAAGTTGGCTGCAGACCCTTCCTGGATGTCCGGCGAAGGCTCGACAGTTATTCTTGCACCTGAAAAGGGGAAGAGGAATAGAGAAGGCCAGGCTTAGCATCACGTAGCAAAACCTGAGCTCAGCGGAAGTGCACCTGGTTAGTTCCTGGAAGTAGCTCAGTAGAAGTGCACCTGGTTAGTTCCTGGAAGAGCTCAGTAGAAGTGCACCTGGTTAGTTCCTGGAAGAGCTCAGTAGAAGTGCACTGGTTAGTTCCTGGAAGTAGCTCAGTAGAAGTGCACCTGGTTAGTTCCTGGAAGTAGCTCAGTAGAAGTGCACTGGTTAGTTCCTGGAAGTAGCTCAGCGGAAGTGCACCTGGTTAGTTCCTGGAACTAGCTCAGTAGAAGTGCACCTGGTTAGTTCCTGGAAGAGCTCAGTAGAAGTGCACCTGGTTAGTTCCTGGAAGTAGCTCAGTAGAAGTGCACTGGTTAGTTCCTGGAAGTAGCTCAGTAGAAGTGCACTGGTTAGTTCCTGGAACTAGCTCAGTAGAAGTGCACCTGGTTAGTTCCTGGAACTAGCTCAGTAGAAGTGCACCTGGTTAGTTCCTGGAAGTAGCTCAGTAGAAGTGCACCTGGTTAGTTCCTGGAACTAGCTCAGTAGAAGTGCACCTGGTAAGTTCCTGGAAGTAGCTCAGTAGAAGTGCACCTGGTTAGTTCCTGGAACTAGCTCAGTAGAAGTGCACCTGGTTAGTTCCTGGAAGTAGCTCAGTAGAAGTGCACCTGGTTAGTTCCTGGAACTAGCTCAGTAGAAGTGCACCTGGTTAGTTCCTGGAAGTAGCTCAGTAGAAGTGCACCTGGTTAGTTCCTGGAACTAGCTCAGTAGAAGTGCACCTGGTAAGTTCCTGGAAGTAGCTCAGTAGAAGTGCACCTGGTTAGTTCCTGGAAGTAGCTCAGTAGAAGTGCACCTGGTTAGTTCCTGGAACTAGCTCAGTAGAAGTGCACCTGGTTAGTTCTTGGATGGTCCCAAATTTAATCACCAGCATCTTTGGTTTAAGGGCCTGAGGCAGCAGGGGTTGGGAAGAGGACCTCAGAGAGATGCCCTCAGTTGGAGAAGGCCATACTGAGCCAGAAGGACCCATAATACTTACTCTCCACACTGAAGTATACAGTAGCTTTGGAGGCTCCATAAGTGTTGTTAGCGAAGCAGAGGTATTCTCCTTCATCTTCCAGGTGCACCCCCTTGATTTCCACCTTCAGGAAGTTGTGGGCCCGGTGGACATTGAGCCGGGAGGTGGGCAGCCCTCCAGAACTCAAGCTGGATGCCACAATCTCATGTCCTTTGTACAGGGTGAGGTCAGATAATGGATGGCTCTCCACTGCGCACTGGAGAATGGCTTGCTGCCTGGATTGCGTCTCCAGGAAGGAGACCAGCGTGAGCTCCTTGGGAGCATCTGCAAGGGAGAGATGACGCCACGGCTTCAACAAAAAATTAGGATGACACCGCTGAGGAGGAGAGGTGGTGAAAGGAGGGGGCTTGGAGGATGCAAACTGAGCTGCCTGCGTTCCAAGCAAGCAAGGTGGTCTCTAGAATGCATTTGATCATTTTATGGAAATGATCAAACTTCTAAGTCATCATAAGAACATAAGAGAAGCCATATTGGATCATGCCAATGGCCCATCCAGTCCAGCACTCTGTGTCACACAGTGGCCTATATATATATATATATGCTTGTAGCTGCCACCATCTCCTGTGGCAGTGAATTCCACATGTTAATCACCCTTTGGGTGAAGAAGTACTTCCTTCTATCCCTTTTAACCCGACTGCTCGGCAATTTCATCGAATGCCCACGAGTTCTTGTATTGTGAGAAAGGGAGAAAAGGACTTCTTTCTCTACTTTCTCCATCCCATGCATAATCTTGTCAACATCTCTCCTGTCACCCCGCAGTCGACGTTTCTCCAAGCTAAAGAGCCCCAAGCATTTTAAGCTTTCTTCATAGGGAAAGTTTTCCAAACCTTTAATCATTCGAGTTGCCCTTTTCTGGACTTTTTCCAATGCTGTAATATCCTTTTTGAGGTGCGTCTTTGCATCAGACAGTATAAAATTGCACCATCTTTGCATCAGACAGTATAAAATTATACCTTAAAAAGATCAGGAGTTGTCATGTGATTTGTTTTCTTCCAAAGGAGGAGCCTGGCTGTCCCCTCACCTTTGCAATGCAACAAATGAATGGGCAACTGCCACTACTGGAACCCCAATTTGCAGGGCTTTTGTTTGTAGCAGGAAGTTCTTTGCCTATTAGGCCACACACCCCTGATGCAGCCAGTCCTCCTGGAGCTTACAGTAAGCCCCGTGAGAAGAGTCCTGGAAGCTCTTGGAGGATTGGCTACATCGGGGGGGTGTGGCCTAATAGGCAAAGGAGCTCCTGCTGCAAAAATAAAATTAAAAATTGACTAAATAAATAAAAAGCCCTGCCTACCTGACCTTTGGGGAGCTTTCTGCCTTGTTTCTGTTGCACTCCTAGCACCTTTTTTACAATTTAAAATCCATTTCCCCCCCCTTTGTCTCAACACAACATTTTTTAAAAAATCGCTTTCCTCTGCTCTGGTAAGACCTCACCTGGAGTCTTGTGTTCAGTTTTGGGCACCACAATTTAAGAAGGATCTAGACAAGCAGGAATGGGTCCAGAGGAGGGTGACGAAGATGGTGAGGAGTCTGGAGACCAAGTCCTATGAGGAAAGGTTGAAGGAGCTGGGGATGTTTAGCCTGGAGAGGAGGCAGCTGAGAGGTGATAGGATCCCCATCTTCAAGTACTTGAAGAGCTGTCATCTAGAGGATGGGGTGGAATTGTTTTCTGTGGCCGCGGAAGATAGGACCAGAACCAATGGGTTGAAATTAAATCAAAAGAGTTTCCAGCTCAACATTAGGAAGAACTTCCTGACCGTTAGAGCGGTTCCTCAGTGGAACAGGCTTCCTCCTTGGGAGGTGGTGGGCTCTCCTTCCTTGGAGGTTTTTAAGCAGAGGCTAGAGAGCCCTTGACAGCAATGAGGATCCTGTGAATTTAGGGGGAGCATTTGTGAGTTTCCTGCATTGTGAAGGGGGTTGGACTAGATGACCCTGGGGCTCCCTTCCAATTCTATGATTCTATGAAATAATGCTCTAGGATGCAGAAGAAAGTCAATTTGTAATGTTACAGCTATCGGTAATGTTAGCTTATCGGTTTGGTGCACAGCAAGCTTAGGTTGTAAAGATCAGATGAGATTCTTCTTGAACTCAGTGCCGGAAAACCGGGGTGTGCGCCCCCCCCCAACATCTGTAAACACCATCAGTCTAAGACAGGGGTCCCCCAAGTGGCATCTGTCGACAACATGGTGCCCTTCAAATGTTTACAGGTGGGGTGTTTGCTGAGCATGATTTCTGATTGGCTACTGGAGATCTGATTGGCTGAGCTGCCTGGAGCCGGTCACAGGAGGGGGGGGGGTTTAAATCAACGGCAATAAATAAAAATAGTGATTTGGTAGTGATTTGGCAGTGTTGGAGTTATACATTCTCTCCTCTTTTGCTGTGCGTTTTAGAACCACCCCTCCTTCCCCCTGCACTAGGGCACCTATTGTACCATAGAGTTTTCCCTCTCAAATTGCTAGAGCGGCCGGGGAAAACTTAAATGCCTAGAGCGGCCAGCACACGACATCGCAGCCGCGATGACGTCACTTGCGGGTGATGTCATTGCGCCGGCAACATCGTGGGAGGTTTCCCCCACCGGCCCAGTGAGGACCAGTGGGTTGGGAACCTCCCAAGTGGGAGAACCATTGCCCACACTAGGACTTCCTTGGGGTGGGGGTGGGGCTCCACCTCCTTCAGCAACCAATTTGTGGTTGGTTCTGCCAACTGCAGCCGCCATTTTGAGGCTGGGCCCACCACCGTCTGTCAGAATTCCCAGGTGCCCACAGGCTCAAAGAGTTTGAGGACCGCAGTCTGAGAGGAAATAGAGTAAACTTGAGAGCTACTTGCAGAGAACGTGCATGGGGACAGGGGGAGAAGTCCGGATTCTTCTCGCGTTGCGCACTCGGCAGGAGTAGGCCCCCGCATCTCCTGGAGTGGCTGCCTGGATCATGAGGGAGTCCGCAGGCCCCTCAGCCAGCCATTGGGCGTTCTTGTACCAGGAGTAAAGAGCGTTGGATGCAGAGCTGATGTCTTCGCAGGTGAGAGAGACGGGATCCCCTTCACGCACCTCTGGAGAAGGGCTGATCACCACCTTGGTAGCTGTGGGAGGGATGAAAATCAAGATAGCCTGGGCAGCCACAAAGTGGGAAACTATCAAGCAAAGAGGCCATTTCCTGGTTGATCTGTTCCCGGTAGAGTTGCCCATTCCAATTCAAGAAATATCTGGGGACTTCGGGGGTGGAGCCAGGAGACACTGGGGGTGGAGCCAGGAGTAAGGTTGTGACAAGCATAATTGAACTCCAAAGGGAGTTCTGGCCATCACATTTAAAGGGACCACACACCTTTTAAATGCCTTCCTTCCATTGGAAATAATGAAGGATAGGGGCACCTTCTTTGGGGGCTCATAGAATTGGACCCACCCCCCACCTCCGGTCCAATCTTTTTGAAACTTGGAGGGTATTTTGGAAGGAGGCACTGAATGCCTTGCTGAAAATTTGGTGCCTCTATCTCAAAAAATAGCCCGTCCCAGAGCCCCAGATATGGAGAATCAGTCTCCATAGGGAATAATGGAGTGCCCAGCGGACATTTCCCTCCCCGCCCCCGCCGCTTTCTAAAGACCCTGCCAATCCCTAGGTGGGGGCAGGGGACCCCCCAGTTTGGAGGCCCTCCCCCCCCACTTCAGGGTCATTAGAGGGCAGTGGGGGGGTAGGGAAATAACTGCTGGGCACTCCATTTTCCCCTATGGAGACTGATCCCCATTGGGTATCATGGAGAATTGATTCGTGGGTATTTAGGGCTCTGGGGGGTGGCTGTTTTCTGAGGTAGAAGCACCAAATTTGCAGCATAGCATCCGGTGCCTCTCTTCAAAACACTCTCCAAGTGCCCCTATCCTTCATTATTCTCAATAGAGGGAAGACATTTAAAAGGCATGTGGTCCCTTTCAATGTGATGGCCAGAACTCCCCTTGGAGCAATTCTGCTTGTCACCAGGCCTCAGATTCAGTGGAAGCTCACAGGAGCACAGCTCCTGAACCTTTCTGAGAGTTCCACCTCCTTCTCCATTGAATAGTATGAGCAGCTGCATAACAATCCCTGGATGAGCTCCACCACCTGTTTTTCTGCAAAATGACCCCTGCTTGTCACACCCTTGCTTCTGGCTCCACCCCAATGTCTCCTGGCTCCACCCCCAATGTCTCCTGACTCCACCCCAATGTCTCCTGGTTCCACCTCAATGTCTCCTGGCTCCACCCCCAATGTTTCCTGGCTCCACCCCAATGCCTCCTTGCTCCACCCCCAATGTCTCCTGGCTCCACCCCAATGTCTCCTGGCTCCACCTCAATGTCTCCTGGCTCCACCCCAATGTCTCCTGGCTCCACCCCCAATATCTCCTGGCTCCACCTCAATGTCTCCTGGCTCCACCCCAATGTCTCCTGGCTCCACCTCAATGTCTCCTGGCTCCACACCAATGTCTCCTGGCTCCACCCTAATGTCTCCTGGCTCCATCTCAATGTCTCCTGGCTCCACCCCAATGTCTCCTGGCTCCACCTCAATGTCTCCTGGCTCCACCCCAATGTCTCCTGGCTCCACCTCAATGTCTCCTGGCTCCACCCCAATGTCTCCTGGCTCCACCCCAATGTCTCCTGGCTCCACCCCAATGTCTCCTGGCTCCACCTCAATGTCTCCTGGCTCCACCCCCAATGTCTCCTGGCTCCACCTCAATGTCTCCTGGCTCCACCCCAATGAACATATGAACATATGAAGCTGCCTTATACTGAATCAGACCCCTGGTCCATCAAAGTCAGTATTGTCTTCCCAGACTGGAAGCGGCTCTCCAGGGTCTCAAGCTGAGGATTTTCACACCTATTTGCCTGGACCCTTTTTTGAAATGCCAGGGATTGAACCTGGGACCTTCTGCTTCCCAAGCAGATGCTCCACCACTGAGCCGCCGTTCCTCCCCAAATGTCTCCTGGCTCCACCCCCAGAGCCCCCAGATATTTCTTGAACTGGAGCTGGCAACCCTAGTGCCAGCAGGGACTCAGAGTGCTGGGGTGTGGGCCTTGACACTCACTCTCCACTACGAGGTCCAGGGAGGCCTTTGCTGTGCCGATGCTGTTGCTAGCAAGGCACTCATAGTGCCCTTCGTCATCCAAGTGGACCTTTAGGATCTCCAGTCGCAAGGAGTTGGGAGAGGAAGCCACGCTCATCCGAGAAGGGTCAGGTGGCGCTCCGTGGTCTCGGGAAAAGCCGGTGGAGGCCAGGACCTCATTGCCTTGGCGGAGCGACAGTTGCGACGGGGGGTTGCTGTCGACGGAGCACACCAGGATGGCCACCTGCCCGTTCTGAGCCTCCAAGAAGGACGCTGCTTCGATGTTCTTAGGCGGGTCTTCCAGAAAGAAAAAGAGAGAAACGAGTAGCACCTCTCGTCCCGACCAATTCAACAGACCACAGACAGGACACAATGCCAGACGGGCTTGCCAACTTTCAGATGGTACAGATATATGAAGGATTACAGCTGGTAGAACGCGAAATGAATTAAAGCAATTGCTGTGACAGCACCCTAATAGACTTTTTAATAAACTACAAGAGCCCCATGGCACAGAGTGGTAAAGCTGCAGTACTGCAGTCTGAACTCTCTGTTCACGACCTGAGTTCGATTCGGCAGAAGGTGGGTTTAGGTAGCCGGCCCAAGGTTGAAGAAGAAGAAGAAATTGGATTTATATCCCGCCCTCCACTCCGAAGGGTCTCAGAGCGGCTCACAATCTCCTTTCTCTTCCTCCCCCACAACAGACACCCTGTGAGGTAGATGAAGATATTGGATTTATATCCCGCCCTCCACTCCGGAGTCTCAGAGCGGCTCACAATCTCCTTTCCCTTCCTCCCCCACAACAGACACCCTGTGAGGTAGATGAAGATATTGGATTTATATCCCGCCCTCCACTCCGAAGAGTCTCAGAGCGGCTCACAATCTCCTTTCCCTTCCTCCCCCACAACAGACACCCTGTGAGGTAGATGAAGATATTGGATTTATATCCCGCCCTCCACTCCGGAGTCTCAGAGCGGCTCACAATCTCCTTTACCTTCCTCCCCCACAACAGACACCCTGTGAGGTAGATGAAGATAATGGATTTATATCCCGCCCTCCACTCCGAAGAGTCTCAGAGCGGCTCACAATCTCCTTTATCTTCCTCCCCCACAACAGACACCCTGTGAGGTAGATGAAGATATTGGATTTATATCCCGCCCTCCACTCCAAAGAGTCTCAGAGCGGCTCACAATCTCCTTTACCTTCCTCCCCCACAACAGACACCCTGTGAGGTAGATGAAGATAATGGATTTATATCCCGCCCTCCACTCCGAAGAGTCTCAGAGCGGCTCACAATCTCCTTTCCCTTCCTCCCCCAGAACAGATACCCTGTGAGGTAGATGAAGATAATGGATTTATATCCCACCCTCCACTCTGAAGAGTCTCATAGCGGCTCACAATCTCCTTTATCTTCCTCCCCCACAACAGACACCCTGTGAGGTAGATGAAGATAATGGATTTATATCCCGCCCTCCACTCCGAAGAGTCTCAGAGCAGCTCACAATCTCCTTTACCTTCCCCGCCCCCCCCCCCACAACAGACACCCTGTGAGGTGGGTGGGGCTGAGAGGGCTCTCACAGCAGCTGCCCTTTCAAGGACAACCTCTGCCAGAGCTATGGCTGACCCAAGGCCATACTAGCAGGTGCAAGTGGAGGAGTGGGGAATCAAACCCTGTTCTCCCAGATAAGTGTCCGCACACTTAACCACTACACCAAACTGGCTCTCAGCCTTCCATCCTTCCGAGGTCAATCAAATGAGTCTCCAGCTTGCTGGGGGGAAAGTGTAGCTGACTGGGGAAGGCAATGGCAAACCACCCCGTAAAAAGTGTGCCGTGAAAACGTCGTGAAAGCAACGTCACCCCAGAGTCGGAAATGACTGGTGCTTGCACAGAGGACGACCTTTTAAAACTACAACTCAAGTAAGTGTCATTGCTTATTTTCCAAATATATTCTCTTAGTACAACCACCCAAATATACATACATGCAATTGCATCATTATAAAGTGCAAAAAGGCCACACAAGTCCAAATGGGATTTTTTATTTTCCTTTATAGAATGAAGCTTTACAATTCCAAGGCTATACCACCTTGGAATTGTAAAGCTTGATTCTATAAAGATTTTTTTTTTCCTGGAGGGTGCCTTGCAGATACATAATTAATTTCAGTAATTGAGATGCCTTCATCCCTGAGGGTCGACTGAGGAAGACACTTCAGAACGGGCTTAAAATCCAGAAATCCAATGTGGACTTTTCGCTTTATAAAAATAAAATTGTATTTATGTGTTATGAAGACTCTGCGACGTCCTTAGTTCTGGTGGAATATAGTTTCTGTATGTATGCATATTTGCACGGTTGTACTAAAAGAATATATTTGGAAAAGAGCAATTACACGTAATTGAGTTGTTCTTTTAAAAGATTGTTATTATTATTATTATTAAGAAGAAGACAAAGACGACGACGAAGAAGAAGATATTGGATTTATATCCCGCCCTATACTCTGAAACTCAGAATCTCAGAGCAGTCACAGTCTCCTTTATTCCACCCCCCACAACAAACACCCTGTGTGGTGGGTGCGGCTGACAGGGGTCTCCCAGAAGCTGCCCTTTCAAGGACAACTCCTGCGAGAGCTCTGGCCGACCTAAGACCATTCCAGCAGCTGCAAGTGGAGGAGTGAGGAATCCAACTCGGTTCTCCCAGATAAGAGAGCTCTGGCTGACCCAAGGCCATTCCAGCAGCTGCAAGTGGAGAAGTGGGGAATCCAACCCGGTTCTCCCAGATAAGAGAGCTCTGGCTGACCCAAGGCCATTCCATCAGGTGCAAGTGGAGGATGGGGGAATCAAACCCTGTTCTCCCAGATAAGAGAGCTCTGGCTGACCCAAGGCCATTCCAGCAGGTGTAAGTGGAGGAGTGGGGAATCCAACCCGGTTCTCCCAGATAAGAAAGCTGTGGCTGACCCAAGGCCATTCCAGCAGCTGCAAGTGGAGGAGTGGGGAATCAAACCTGGTTCTCCCAGATGAGAGTCCACAAGCTTCCCCACTACACCAAACTGGCTATTACAGCAATTGTTTTAATTCATTCCATGAACTTTCAGGTGGGGCCTGGCGATCTGGAATGACACTGGCTCTCCAGAATGGGGATGGTCCCATTCAAGCCACCAAACCCAGCCCTGCTATGGCTGAGCTGGCGAATGCTTGTTAGATCTGTTGGCTGCAAGTCTCCAGGACCTCCCAGTCTGCCTCCAAGGCTACAGCACACAGGTGGCCGACAATGGCTGCAGCTAGCCCTCCCAGCTCCCATGTCACCTGACCCGTCAGCTGACCCGAGCCCAACTGGAAGACAATGCTAACCCTCTTCTATGCCAACGCCACAAGCAATACTCATGAAACTGGGCTGCTGAGCCCCTGAAAGGAGAAGGGGATCCCTCTGCCTCCGGGTCTCATTGACACAACCCTCCCACTAGTTGCCGCGGGTGGAGGGAGGAAGAGGTTGGTGAATTGGGTTGCCAACCTCCAGGAAGGGCCTGGAGATCTCCCAGAATTGTCAGCTCCTGAGTTGTCCTCAATAATCAGGCCTCTTGCTGAGATTCAGAAAAGGGGTTTTATTGCTAGGCACATTACAGCTAGGGTTGCTAAGTCCCTCCACAGCTGCGGTGGGGGGGGGGACTTGTTCTTTGCGCATGCGGCGCAATGACATCATCCAGAAGTGATGCCACTGAGTAGGGGACATTGTGTGGGGATGCTCTAGGACTCACACTAAAAACTCTACGGCACCATAGAGTTTTACCACAATTCCTAGAGTGTCCCACCGGAAATGCTCTAGGAATTGCAGCAAAACTCTACGGTGCCATAGAGTTTTAGCACGAGTCCTAGAGCTTCCCCGTGCGACGTCCCCGGCATGATGACGTCACTTCTGGGTGACATATGAACATATGAACATATGAAGCTGCCTTATACTGAATCAGGCCCTTGGTCCATCAAAGTCAGTCTTGTCTTCTCAGACTGGCAGCGGCTCTCCAGGGTCTCCAGCTGAGGTTTTCCACACCTATTTGCCTGGACCCTTTTTTGGAGATGCCAGGGATTGAACCTGGGACCTTCTGCTTCCCAAGCAGATGGTCTACCACTGAGCCACCGTCCCTCCCACCAACGATGGCACATGACGATGGGGCTCTTCAGGGGCGGGGACCTGCTTACTGCCGGAGGGTTGGGGCCCTCGTGGGCAGGGGATCCCCTGACCCCGGTGGGAGCTTGGCTGCCCTAATTAGAGCAGGTCGGACTCTTTGAGTCAGATCTGGCTATGACCTTCAGAGCCAGAGCTATATACCCTCTCCCGGGCTGTTACCAGCCGGCCAAAATTCATAGCAGAAAGCCTGCACAAAGCAGCAATAATAGTTTCTCACCCGGCCCCCCATTGTGTGCCGGCAGGGGTTGAGACAGTCTCTGTTAGGAGAGATCGTGTCCTTGAAGTCCAGATGGCCTGCCTCCATCACAGGGCAGAGTGGATATGTCATGCGTTGCAGGCAAAAGAGAAAGCAAGGAGGCAGGCATCCTCCCACAACATTCCCATCAGAGTTGCAGAAAACAGGGAGGCCTCCAGCCTCAGTAAAGACATGGAAAGGCCCTTGGACAAGGATTCCAGCTTATCTCCAGGCTGCAGAGAGCAATCCCCCAGGAGAAAATGGCTGCTTTGTGGCCTGAAGCCTCACTGAGGCCCCTCTCCTCCCAAAATCTTGCCCTCCCTCATCTCCCCACCTCAATCTCCATGTTTCCCTATTGGTGGATCACCATCCCTAAGTAGAACACTTTTGGGGTTCCTTCCTGGGCATCATTATTTGTTGCCTGACAGAACCACCCCCCAGGACTTACAGAGGACATTCAGGCTGCCCAGGGAGGAGTTCCACACCCGTTCAGAAGTCTTCAGTGCACAGCTATAGGCTCCTGCATCGGCCACGGTGACATTGGGAAGGGACAGCGTCCGGGAGGGGCCCTCCGTGTACCATCTGTGGTCCTTGTACCAGGTGTAGTGTGGCTCTTCAGCTGCACCGCTGTCGATGGCGCAGGTCAGGTTCGCAGAGTCCCCTTCGAGGACATCCAGAGGGGAAATCCAGATCCGGGCCGCTGAGCAAACAGAGAAGAGAGACATACTGAAGACTGGTCCTGGCGAGCCAAGAGGTGAGGGTGCTTCTGGAATGCATGCCATAGACCAGGGGTGGCCAAACTGTGGCTCAGGAGCCCCATGTGGCTCCTTCACACATAGTGTGTGGCTCTCAAAGCCCCCACTGCCCCACAGGCTGACAGAGTAGGCATGTCTCTTTTAAATCATTTTTCCAAACCAAGCTAGCTAGCGGCTTGGAGAATATATTTAAAGTTGCTTTCTTTCTACCTCTTTCTCCCCATCAATATTCCTCCCTCCCTCCCTCCCTCCCTCCCTCCTCCCTCCCTCCTTCCCATCCTCCCTCCTTTCTTTCTTTCTTTCTTTCTTTCTTTCTTTCTTTCTTTCTTTCTTTCTTTCTTTCTTTCTTTCTTCCTTCCTTCCTTCCTTCCTTCCTTCCTTCCTTCCTTCCTTCCTTCCTTCCTTCCTTCCTTCCTTCCTTCCTTCCTTCCTTCCTTGTGGCTCTCAAACCTCTGACGTTTATTCTCTGTGGCTCTTACATTAAGCAAGTCTGGCCATCCCTGCAGCATGGCTGCTTCTTTTAGAATTCAGCATTAATGCAGCTTCAGGGTGTAATGTAGCTGCCTCCAAGGGTTCCAGCAATGATTTTCTCCGGCTCCTCCCCCTTACACTACCTAGGCTGAACTTGGAGCTTACAGTAGGCCCTGTACTAACAGCCCTGTAAGCTCTTGGAGGATTGGCTACAGGGGTGGAATTCTAGCAGGAGCTCCTTTGCATATTAGGCCACACCCCCTGATGTAGCCAATCCTCCTGGAGCTTACAGTAGGCCCTGTACTCAGAACCCTGTAAGCTCTTGGAGGATTGGTTACATCAGGGGGTATAGCCTAATATGCAAAGGACCTCCTGCTACAAAAAAAAAGCCCTGGACCTAGGGTTGCCAATCCCCAGGTGGGGGCAGGGGATCCCCCAGTTTGGAGGCCCTCCCCCCCGCTTCAGGGTCGTCAGAAAGCGGGGGGAGGTGAGGGAACTCTGTTATTCCCTATAGAGATTTATTCCCATAGAAAATCATGGAGAATTGATCCGCGGGTATCTGGGGCTCTGGGGGGGGGCTGTTTTTCGGGGTAGAGGCACCACATTTTCAGTATAGCATCTAGTGCCTCTCCCCAAGATACCCCCCAAGTTTCAAAAAGATTGGACTAGAGGGTCCAATTCTATGAGCCCCAAAAGAAGGTGCCCCTATCCTTCATGATTTCCTATGAAAGGAAGGACATGAAAAGGTGTGCCGTCCCTTTCAATGTGATGGCCAGAACTCCCTTTGGAGTTCCATGATGCTTGTCACAGCCTTGATCTTGGCTCCACCCCTAATGTCTCCTGGCTCCACCCCCAAAGTCCCCAGATATTTCTTGAATTGGACTTGGCAACGCTACCTGGACCACGCCCCTCTTATGTAGCCAATCCTCCAAGAGCTTGCAGGGCTCTTCGTACAGGGCCTGCTGTAAGCCCTTGGAGGATTGGCTACATCAGGGGGGTGCGGCCTAATAGGCAAAGGAGTCCTTGCTGTAAAAAAAAGCCCTGCTCAAAAAAGGTGCTACTGCGCTCTTTACTATTTAACTGAAAAGTGATTTTGAAAGGGCACTGCTCTGGGGATGCCCACGCCTTGAAGAAACCCACTGATGCCATTTCCCATTACCAAGTCCAGAGAGACCCTCCCCAACGTCTCCCAGCCTCTTGCTGCATTTGGACTCCCTGCGCCCACCTCCCTCCTTCGGGCAGCTGCTGCAAGGAATAGCCTCGGCTCTCAATACTCACTCCCTGCGGTGAACGTGATGGAGACGCTGCTGTTACCGTAGAGGTTGCTCGCCCAGCAAGTGTAGCCCCCTTCGTCCTCCACCACCACCTCCCGGATCTCCACCCTCAAGCTGTTATATGAAGCGGAAACTCTGAGCCGTTGTACGGGAGCCAGGTTGGAACTGCTGCTGGATGCCAAGAGCTCGTCCCCCTTGAACATGAGCAGGACGGATTGGGGCGCGCTGTCGACGGTGCACTGGAGGACAGCCACCGGGCCCCCCTGCCTCTGCAGGAAGGAAGTCAGCTGAGGCTTCCGTGGGGGGTCTGTGGGGGGCAGGGAGAACTCGGAATTAGGGGAATATTTGATTCAGTAATTCATTTTTTTGTCATTTGTTCATTCATTTGTTCATTCATTCATTCAGCTGAGGTTTCTTTGTGGAGGGTGTCTGTGTGGAGCAGACGGAGCTCAGCATTTGGGAGTTGGGAATTTCATTCATTCATTTGTTCATTCATTCATTTGTCCAGTCATTCATTTGTTCATTCAGCTAAGGCTTATGTGGGGAGTCTGTGTGGAGCACATAGAGCCCACCAGTGGGGGAAGTTAGAAATTTCATTCTCTCATTTGTTCAATAATTCATTTGTCCATTCATGCATTTGTTTGTTTAGCTGAGGTTTCCATGTTGGAGGGGGGGGGGTCTGTGAGGAGCAGACAGTGTCCAGCATTAGAGGGAATTAGAAATTTCATCCATTCACGTATTAATTCATTCATTTGTTCACTCATTCATTCAGCTGAGGTTTATGTGAGGGGTCTGTGTGGAGCACAGAGAGCCCAGCAATGGGAGAAGTTGGAAATTTAATTCTCTCACTCGTTCGTTCGTTCGTTCGTTCGTTCATTCGTTCATTCATTCATTCATTCAGCTGAGGCTTCCATGGATTTGTGCAGAGTAGACACCATCCAACATTAGAGGGGGTTTGAAATTTCACCCATTCATTTGTTTGTTCATTTGTTTGTTCGTTCGTTCGTTCATTTGTTCGTTCATTCATTCATTTATTCAGCTGAGGCTTCCATGGATTTGTGCAGAGTAGACACCATCCAACATTAGAGGAGGTTGGAAATTTCACCCATTCATTTGTTTGTTCATTTGTTTGTTTGTTTGTTCGTTCATTCGTTCGTTCATTCATTCATTTATTCAGCTGAGGCTTCCATGGATTTGTGCAGAGTAGACACCATCCAACATTAGAGGGGGTTGGAAATTTCACCCATTCATTTGTTTGTTCATTTGTTCATTCTTTCGTTCATTCATTCATTCACCTGAGACTTATGCAGGGGGTCTGTGTGGAGCCCAGTGAGCCCATCATTGAGGGAAGTTGGAAGTTTCATTCCCTCATCTGTTTGTTGGTTCATTCATTCATTCATTTGTTCATTCATTCATTCACTCACTCATTCAGTGGTTGGAAGTTTTATTCCCTCGTTTGTTCATTCATTCAGTTGGTGGCGAGGCACTCTGCTGTGAGAAGTTGAGTCCTGGCTACAAGTGCCTGTGTGTGTATTAAAGTGCCACTTACAGAAGACGATGAGGCTGAGCGGTGGGGAGACACTGAGACTGGCCTCCTCAGCAGTGTGGGCCTTGCAGTGGTAGGAGCCGGCATCCCTGCTGGTTATTTGTGGGAAAGCGAGTGTGCTGGAGTTGTTGTCTGGAAGGCGCTTGGAGTTCTTGTACCAACAGAAGGTGGCATCACCTGGCGCACTTCCCAGCACATCACAGGTAAGAATGGCGGCATCTCCCTCCAGCAGCTCTGGGGATGGGGAGGCCAGAACTCGTGCCGCTGGAAGGAAAGACACGGGAACATCAGACAGCTACCAGAACCAGGTGCCACCAGAAGGTCCACCAGAAGCCCTCCCACTGTTGCCCCCCCCCCCAAGCACCAAGAATACAGAGCATCACTGCCCCAGACATAAGAACCCAAGAGAAGCCATGTTGGATCAGGCCAATGGCCCATCCAGTCCAACACTTTGTGTCACATAAGAACATAAGAGAAGCCATGTGGGATCAGGCCAATGGCCCATCCAGTCCAACACTCTGTGTCACATAAGAACATCAGAGAAGCCATGTTGGATCAGGCCAATGGCCCATCCAGTCCAACACTCTTTGTCACATAAGAAGCCCTGTTGGATCAAGCCAATGGCCCATCCAGTCCAACACTCTGTGTCACATAAGAACATAAGAGAAGCCATGTGGGATCAGGCCAATGGCCCATCCAGTTCAACACTGTGTGTCACACAGCGGCCAAAAAAACCAAGTGCCATCAGGAGGTCCATCAGTAGGGCCAGGACACTAGAAGCCCTCACACTGTTCCCCCTCAAGCACCAAGAATAGAGAGCATCCCTGCCCCAGGCATAAGAATATAAGAGAAGCCCTGTTGGATCAGGCCAATGGCCCATCCAGTCCAACACTCAGTGTCACATAAGAACATAAGAGAAGCCCTGTTGGATCAGGCCAATGGCCCATCCAGTCCAACACTCTGTGGCCAAAAAAGCAGGTGCTATCAGGAGGTCCATCAGTGGGGTCAGGACACTAGAAGCCCTCCCACTGTTGTACCTCCCAAGCACCAAGAATACAGAGCATCACTGCCCCAGACAGAGTTCCAACAATACACTGTGGCTAAGAGTCACTGATGGACCTCTGCTCCAACAAGGAAGAATTGATTGAAGAAGTGGAAATAGTGGGCACCCTGGGCAGTAGTGACCATGTGATTTTGGAAGGGAAAAGCTATACGTAGTCAGACTTATAGGTTGGACTTCAGAAAGGCAAACTTTGATAAACTTAGAACTATGCTGGGTAAAATCCCATGGTCAGAAATACTTAGGCGGAAGGGGGTTCTGGAGAGGTGCGAGTTTCTTAAAAGTGAAATACTGAAAGCGCAATCACAGATGATTCCTATGAGAAGAAAACATGGAAAAAGCCTAAAGAAGCCAACTTGGCTCCATAAACAGCTCTCTAAAGACTTGAGAAATAAAAAAGACTCCTTTAGGAATTGGAAGGAGGGCCTTATAACCAAGGATGAATAGAAACAAATCACCAGTGCTTGTAGAGAAAAGGTTAGGAAAGCTAAAGCTGAGTATGAGCTTAGGCTGGCCAAAGATGCTAAAAACAACAGAAAAGGGTTGTTTTCTTATGTTCAGAGTAAGAAAAAGAGCAAAAACATGGTAGGCCCATTGCGAGGGCAAGAAAGTGAAATCGTAACAGGTAATGAAGAGAGGGCTTAACTGCTCAATTCCTACTTTTCCTCGGTCTTCTCTTCTGAGGGAAACAGTGCTCAACATGGCAAAAACAGAACATATAAGGAGGGTATGAAGTTCCAACCTAGGATCAGCATAGGGGTAGTACATAAACACCTAGTTTCTTTAAATGAAACCAAGTCCTCAGGGCCAGATGAACTGCATCCAAGGGTTTTAAAAGAGCTTGCAGATGTAATTTCTGAGCCTCTGGTTATTATTTTTGAGAATTCTAGGAGAACAGGAGAGGTGCCGGAAGATTGGAGGCGGGCGAATGTTGTCCCCATCTTCAAGAAGGGGAGAAATGATGATCCGGGTAACTACCGACCCGTCAGCTATACCTGGAAAAGTTTTAGAACAAATCATCAAACAGTCGGTCCTGGAAGATTTAGAAAGAATGGATGTGATTACTAAGAGCCAGCATGGTTTTCTCGAGAACAAGTCATGTCAGACTAACCTGATCTTTTTTTTTTTTGAAAAAGTGACTACCTTGCTGGATCGGGGGAATGCTGTAGACATCGTTTATCTTGATTTCAGTAAGGCTTTTGATAAGGTTCCACATACTATCCTTGTTGACAAGTTGGTAAAATGTGGTTTGGATCCTGTTACCGTTATGTGGATCTGTCACTGGTTGACAGATCGCACCTAAAGAGTGCTTGTGAACGGTTCCTCATCCTCTTGGAGAGGAGTGACAAGTGGAGTGCCTCAAGGATCTATCCTGGGACCTGTTTTGTTCAACATCTTTATCAATGATTTGGATGAAGGAATAGAGGGAATGCTTATTAAATTTGCAGATGATACTAAATTGGGAGGGGTTGCAAACACAGAAGAAGACAGAAACAGGATACAGGATGACCTTGACAGGCTGGAAAACTGGGCTAAGATCAATAAAATGAATTTTAACAGGAATAAATATAAAGTTCTGCATTTAGGTAGGAAAAATCCAATGCATGGTTATAGGACAGGGAAGACTTGTCTTAGCAGTAGTATGTGCAAAAAAGGATCTAGGGGTCCTAGTGGATCATACTCTGAACATGAGTCAACAGTGTGATGCGGTGGCTAAAAAGGCAAATGCAATTTTGGGCTGCATCAACAGAAGTATAGTATCCGGATCATGTGATGTGATGGTATCACTTTACTCTGCTCTGGTAAGACCTCACCTGGAGTATTGTGTTCAGTTTTGGGCACCACATTTTAAGAAGGATATAGACAAGGTAGAACAGGTCCAGAGGATGGTGAGGGGTCTGGAGACCAAGTCCTATGAGGAAAGGTTGAAGGAGCTGGGCCTGTTTAGCCTTGAGAGGAGGCGGCTGAGAGGTGATAGGATCACCATCTTCAAGTACTTGAAGCGCTGTCATATAGAGGATGGTGATATTTCAGGATCACAGACTGCAGTACAAGCTGAATCCTGGATTGCAAAGAGCAAATCAGTTGGCTTCATATCAGTGAGAGATGTTTGCAAAAGAGAAGTAAACATGGAGACCTGGCCTGACGTGACAGAGATAGAAGATGAAGAATCTCAGAGTGTCAGAGCAGCTAACAATCTCCTTTACCCTCCTCTCCCACAACAAACACCCTATAAGGTGGGTGAGGCTGAGAGAGCTCTCCCAGAAGATGCCCTTTCAAGGACAGCTCCTGCGAGAGCTATGGCTGACCCAAGGCCATCCCAGCAGCTGCAAGTGGAGTGGGGAATCAAACCCGGTTCTCCCAGAGAAGAGTCTGTGCACTTAACCACTACACCAAACTGGCTCAAACAGAATTGCATGTCTCTTCACTTACTTTGCACATGGAAATAAAGGCGTGTGGCGGAGGAACCGTACGCATTGGTAGCAACGCAACGATAGCTGCCCTCATCCTCTGGCACTACGTCTCCCATCTCCACAGACATGGCATCGTGGGCAGCCGACATCCGGACCCTTGGGAGGGTTGCGCTGGGAGACCCAGTGGAGGCGATGAGGTGGTCTCCTTTGTAGAGACTCAACTCAGCAGGGGGACTGCTGTCCGCAGAACAATGGAAGAGGGCCGTCCTCCCTTTCTCCGCCTCCACAAAGACAGCCACTCGAGGAGGCTCTGGAGGATCTGGAAAAGAAGCCCACGTGGCGGTGAGGTTATGTCAGGTATAGGCAGGCCTCAGGTTCAGCAGGAGCTCACAGGAGCACAGCTCCTGAACCTTTCTGACAGCTCCCCCTCCTCCTCCCCACCTTGTCCATTGAATAGCAGGCGCAGCTGCATAACAATCCTTGGATTAGGAGTACGGGCAGCCAGCCACCAGGGGCTTTGGCATGCTCCCAGCAGCCCTCATTAACCTCTGGAGAAGCCCATGCCACCCTTTCTCCACTTCTTATGTGAGTGTGGGCAGCGGGTGGCTTGCTGGCCTTTTGACTGGGGGGGGGAGGCCAAGGAGAGCCCCAGGCGAGCGAGGCCTGGTTGGGCTGGCTGGATCTCTAGCCAGCCCAAGCAGGCCTCACTCGCCCAGGGCTCTCCCTTCTTGCCTTGAGTTGCTTTGGGTTGGGAGTGGCAGCGGCATATGCAAATGAGTTATGCTAATGAGCTCCACCACCTATTTTTCGACAAAATGACCCCTGAGTAGAGGTGTGGATGCATGACAAAACTGGTTCAGGGGGGCACCGCTCTAAAGCTGCCCTAGGCGAGGTTACACTCTTGGTTTGCGGAGTTCAAAATTATCTCCTTTGGCCGGCAGCAGCTCTCTAGGCAAAGAAGGATCTTCCCCAATTCCTGCTCCATTCGATATCTGGAGATGCCTGGGACTGAGCCCCATAATCCACTACAGGCAGATATGAGATGCTCAGGGAGGGGCTGTAGCTCTGTGGTTGAACCTCTGCTTGGCATGCAGAAAGTCCCAGGTTCAAGCCCCGACATCTCCAGTTAAAAGGACCAGGCAGAAGGTGATGGGAAAGACCTCAGCCTGAGACCCAGGAGACTAATGGAGAAGGACTGTGGCTCTGTGGTTGAGCCTCTGCTTGGCATGCAGAAGGTCCCAGGTTCAATCCCCGGCTTCTCCAGTTAAAAGGACCAGGCAGAAGGTGATGGGAAAGACCTCCATCTGAGACCTTAGAGAGGAGCTTCCAGTCTGAGTAGACAACACTGACTTGGATGGACCCAGGGTCTGACTCAGGATAAGACAATGTTATTTAGTGAGGGTCCATGGCTCAGTGGAAGAGCCTCTGCTTGGCACACAGAAGGTCCCAGGTTCAATCCCCGGCATCTCCAGCTAAAAGGACCAGATAGCAGGTGATGGGAAAGACTTCTCTGGAAAGATGCTGCCAGTCTGAGTAGACAATACTAACTTTGATGGCCTGATTCATTAAAAGGCAACTGTGTGTGTTCACGGTTGCAGGAATGGAGCATCCCAGATTTCCTCCACCACCCCAGTAGAAATCAGGTGAGTGGGGACCCACTTCCAATTCGGACTGTGGGGAAGGGGATTGGAATACCACCACCACCACCCCCCCCACACACACTATTTTCCTGACCTGCAGTGGCCTTGTGGGTCCCCCATTTGTCCCACTGGGGCAAGCATACTCCAGGACCATATTCTTTGCCCCAGTGGGCAAACAGTGTCCCCCACAAGACCCTTACAGACTGAGGAAATGGCATGGGAGGGGCTTAACTTCCCCTGTCTTAGCCAGGGGAGGTGCCCCCACCCCTATGCCCCCATGGGGGTTGGAGTGAGGCCGTGCTGCCTCTTTCATCCGCCGGGGTCTACGACTTGGGATGCTGAGAGCAGCAGGGCGGGTGGAGGTGGCGCCCTGTAGGCAAGGTGATGCCCCAGACGGCCACCTACTTTGCCTACTCCCACACACCAGGCATGATCCCAGATAGGGTTGCCAAGTCCAATTCAAGAAATATCTGGGGACTTTGGGGGTGGAGCCAGGAGACATTGGGGGGCGGAGCCAGGAACAAGGGTGTGGCAAGCATCATTGAACTCCAAGGGAGTTCTGGCCATCACATTTAAAGGGACAGCACACCTTTTTAAATGTCTTCCTTCCATAGGAAATAATGAAGGATAGGGGCACCTTCTTTTGGGGCTCATAGAATTGGACTCCCTGGTCCAATCATTTTGAAACTTGGGGGGTACTTTGGGGAGAAGCACTAGATACTATACTGAATATTTGGTGCCTCTACTTAAAAAAAACAGCCCCACAGAGCCCCCGAAACCTCCAGATCAATTCCCCATTGTACCCTATGAGAATCGATCTCCACATAGGGAATAATGAAGTGCTCAGCAGATGTTTCCCTCCCCCCGCCCCTTTCTGGCGACTCTGAAGTGAAGGATTGGCCTCTCTACTCATGAGTTGCTGCCAACTTCTCCAAAGTAACACAGACACACCATCTCAAGAGGAAGCCTTTTAATCAGAGACTGAAGCCTCCGGAGGGGGAAAGTCACATGGTCCTCTGGGGGTGGGGCTTCCCCCCGCCAGCCAGCTGACTGGGAGTGGGAAGGAGCTGGGAAAGCAGAAGAACTCCCGTTGGGACCTGGGGATTGGCAAGCCTAGTCCCAGACTTGCCGAATTCTGCCAAGCAGCTCCTTCCTCTGGAGGCTCCTTAGCACATACGCATGGTTTTCCTACAAGGGTGTGAGATCAAGAATCAAATCACCCTTTGCAGCAGCAGCCCTGACTCCCAGCTTCTTTCTAAGGTTGCCAACTCTGGGTTGGGAAATTCCTGGAGATCTGGGGGTGGATCCTGGAGAGGACAAGGTTTAGGCAGGGGAGGGGCCTCAGTGAGAGGGAAGCCACGGAGCCCATCTCAAGCTGAGGTTTTTCACGCCTATTTGCCTGGACCTTCTTTAGTGGGAGATGCTGGGGATTGAACCTGGGACCTTCTGTTTACCAAGCAGGTGTTCTACCACTGAGCCACCATTGCGTTGAGCCCACTATATTATAGTCATATAACCAATGCTTTGGAAATCAAGTTTTCCAGTTCCATGGATTCAAGAAAAATCTTACACAACACAGACAAGGTGACGGAGGCAGAGCTTTTGCTGACTCCGTGGCTCTCCACCCGGCAGAAATAGATCCCAGCGTCCCCTCTGGCCACCTGTGGGAACACCAGAGAGTCCCCAAGTGCCCCTGGCAGGCAGAGGCCATTCTGAAACCAGGTGTAGTTGGTGGAGGTGGAGGCGTTGCTGCTCACTAGGCAGGACAGATGGACCTCCTGGCCTTCGGGCACTTCTGGGGATGGCGTGAGGATGATCCTGGCAGCTGAAGGTGGGTTGGAGAGAAGGATGGAAATCCTGGTTAGGACAAGACCCTTTGAGCTGAGCAGCACCTGCAACCCTAGGCCAAATCCTGCTCCTCCACCCCCCCATCAATATATTTGCACATACTTTGCGCACGCCCTGCGATGACATCACGATGACGTCACTGTCACACACACCTGACTTTGCTGAGGCCTCCTAAGGCTCGGGAGACCACGACAAAGTCCAGAAGGCAGCAGGCGCAGGGTGTGTGGAGAGGGGGCGTCTGGTGGTGCCCCTAGGCCAAGTGGCACTCTAGGTGGATGCCTACTTGGTCTACTCCCATATGCCAGTCCTGGCAGCACTCGAAACAACTGCAGATTTGGTTCATTCATAACTGCAGGGTGTAAATTCTCTGCATGCTGTCTTGGGGGCAAAGGCAGGACATACATTTTATTTATTTAAAACCTTTCTATGCCACCTTTCCGCCCACTTCAGGGTCCCCAAAGTATGTATGTATGTATGTATGTATGTATCTATCTATCTATCTATCTATCTATCTATCTATCTATCTATCTATCTATCTATCTATCTATCTATCTATCTATCTATCTATCTATCATCTATCTATCTTCATCATCATCTACCTATCATCTATCCATCCATCCGTCCCTTCATCCATCCATCATCCACCATCCATCCATCCTCTATCTATCTATCTATCTATCTATCTATCTATCTATCTATCTATCTATCTATCTATCTATCTATCTATCTATCTATCTATCTATCTTCATCATCATCTATCTATCATCTATTCATCCATCCTCCATCCATCCTCCATCCATCCTCCATCCATCCATCCATCCTCCATCCATCTGTCCATCCATCCATCCCTGCATCCATCCATCCATCCATCCATCCATCCATCCATCCGTCCGTCCGTCCATCCATCCATCCATCCATCCATCCCTTTATCCATCTATCATCCACCATTCATTCATCCATTTATCCTCTATCTATCTATCTATCTATCTATCTATCTATCTATCTATCTATCTATCTATCATCTGTCTGTCTGTCTGTCTGTCATCTATCTATAATCTATCTAGCTTCATTATCATCATCATTATCTATCTATCATCTATCCATCCCCCCATCCATCTTCCATTTATCCTCCATCCATCCATCCGTCCATCCACCATCCATCCATCCATCCATCCATCCATCCATCCATCCATCCATCCATCCATCATCCATCCATCCCTTCATCCATCCCTCCATCCATCCTCCAAATTAAATAAAACATATAAGCACTTAAATGCATATAAACATACACAAAGGGGAGGGCTGATAAGAGTTAGTGAAGGAAGGCCGAACAAAACAACACAAAGTTTCTATGTGTCACAAACAAACCCAGAAATAAATGCCTTTCCGATTTCTGGATTTGCTTTCTACAGATAATGATTCGTTAAACACATTTTAATGGTAAATTTTAAGGATTAGCTCTTTTTCCTGGTGATCTATGATTGCATTATGCGCTCTCGTGTTTCAGGGGCTGCAGCAGAACAGATAGATTTGAGTCCAGACTCACCTTAGAGACCAGTTAGATTTTTCGAAGGATGAGTTAAAGCCCGGAAGTATCTGATGAAAGGAAATTTGAGTCTCGAAAGCTCATACACCCAAATAGTTCTTGGTCTCTAAGTTGTTACTGGACTCAAATGCATCTGCTCTAGGGGTTGTTCTTCTACTGGATATTGCCCAGAATCCCCAGATCATTTATTGACCCATTTTTATCCTCAAGGGCTTCATTTTTACCTCAAGAGTCTCAATATCCTGTGAATTTAGATCCTATGAATTTAGGGGGAGGTATTTGTGAGTTTTATGCTTTGTGCAGGGGGCTGGACTAAATGACCCTGGAGCTACCTTCCTACTCTAGGATTCTATTAGGAAGAACTTCCTGACCGTTAGAGCGGTTCCTCAGTGGAACAGGCTTATCCTTGGGGAGGTGGTGGGCTCTCCTTCCTTGGAGGTTTTGAAGCAGAGGCTAGATGGCCATCTGACAGCAATGAAGATCCTGTGAATTTAGGGGGAGGGGTTTGTGAGTTTCCTGCATTGTGCAGGGGGCTGGACTAGATGAACCTGGAGCTACCTTCCTACTCTAGGATTCTATTAGGAAGAACTTCCTGACCGTTAGAGCAGTTCCTCAGTAGAACAGGCTTCCTCCTTGGAAGGTGGTGGGGTCTCCTTCCTTGGAGGTTTTTAAGCAGAGGCTAGATGGCCACCTGACAGCAATGAGGAGCCTGTGAATTTAGGGGGAGGGGTTTGTGAGTTTCCTGCATTGTGCAGGGGGCTGGACTAGATGACCCTGGAGGTCCCTTCCAACTCTAGGATTCTATGATTCTAATATCAAGAACATCAGTGTTCTCTTCTCACTCACTTTCAGCTGTGAAGTCGACGGAGGTGCTGGTGTCTCCGTAGCGGTTTTGAGCAGAACACACAAACCGTCCCTCGTCTTCCAGTGTGACGCCTTTGATGCTCACCTTGAGCGCATTGTGGGAGGGGGTCACACTCACCCGCGGGTCCGCAACTGAGGAGGAGGCACTAGTGGAACCTATGAGAGTGTCTCCCTTGTACAAAGCTATCTCAGATGGCGGGTTGCTGTCAACCATGCACTGGATGATGCCCAGATGTCCTTCTTGGGTCTCTAGGAAGGACTGCACCTCAGGTTGTCTTGGGGGGTCTGTACAGAAAGAGAGAGACCAAAGCTCCTGAGAAAATGGAAGTCACACAGGGGTGTATCCACGGCTTTTTTGTAGCAGGGACTCCTTTGCATATTAGGCTACACCGCGCTCTGATTAGCCAATTCTCCAAGAGCTTACAGGGCTCTTCTTACAGGGCCTACTGTAAGCTCTTGGAAGACTGTCTACATCAGGGGGGTATAGTCGAATATGCAAAGAAGATCCTGCTACAAGAAAAGCCCTGGGTGTATCACAGAAACTCATAGCTGTAGCAACATCAGATTCGAGGATGGTAGCCACTCCTGACCAGGCTGGGTATATACAAAAGTGGAATCTGCAAGAAGAGACAAGTCCTGTCCCTCTGATGTAAGAACACAAAAACCTAAGAGAAGCCCTGATGGATCAGGCCAATGGCCCATCCAGTCCAACACTCTGTGTCACATAAGAACATAAGAGAAGCCATGTTGGATCAGGCCAATGGCCCATCCAGTCCAGCACTCTGTGTCACATAAGAACATAAGAGAAGCCATGTTGGATCAGGCCAATGGCCCATCCAGTCCAACACTCTTTCACATAAGAACATAAGAGAAGCCATGTTGGATCAGGCCAGTGGCCCATCCAGTCCAACACTCTGTGTCACATAAGAACATAAGAGAAGCCATGTTGGATCAGGCCAATGGCCCATCCAGTCCAACACTCTGTGTCACAGAAGAACATAAGAGAAGCCTGTTGGATCAGGCCAATGGTCCATCCAGTCCAACACTCTGTGTCACAGAAGAACATAAGAGAAGCAATGTTGGATCAGGCCAATGGCCCATCCAGTCCAACACTCTGTGTCACAGAAGAACATAAGAGAAGCCATGTTGGATCAGGCCAATGGCCCATCCACTCCAATACTCCGTGTCACATTAGAACATAAGAGAAGCCCTGTTGAATCAGGCCAATGGCCCATCCAGTCCAACACTCTTTCACATAAGAACATAAGAGAAGCCATGTTGGATCAGGCCAATGGCCCATCCAGTCCAACACTCTGTGTCACAGAAGAACATAAGAGAAGCCATGTTGGATCAGGCCAATGGCCCATCCAGTCCAACACTCTGTGTCACAGAAGAACATAAGAGAAGCCATGTTGGATCAGGCCAATGGCCCATCCACTCCAATACTCCGTGTCACATTAGAACATAAGAGAAGCCCTGTTGGATCAGGCCAATGGCCCATCCAGTCCAACACTCTTTCACATAAGAACATAAGAGAAGCCATGTTGGATCAGGCCAATGGCCCATCCAGTCCAACACTCTGTGTCACATAAGAACATAAGAGAAGCCATGTTGGATCAGGCCAATGGCCCATCCAGTCCAACACTCTGTGTCACAGAAGAACATAAGAGAAGCCATGTTTGGATCAGGCCAATGGTCCATCCAGTCCAACACTCTGTGTCACAGAAGAACATACGAGAAGCCATGTTGGATCAGGCCAATGGCCCATCCAGTCCAGCACTCTGTGTCACAGAAGAACATAAGAGAAGCCATGTTGGATCAGGCCAATGGCCCATCCAGTCCAACACTCTGTGTCACAGAAGAACATAAGAGAAGCCATGTTTGGATCAGGCCAATGGTCCATCCAGTCCAACACTCTGTGTCACAGAAGAACATAAGAGAAGCCATGTTGGATCAGGCCAATGGCCCATCCAGTCCAGCACTCTGTGTCACAGAAGAACATAAGAGAAGCCATGTTGGATCAGGCCAATGGTCCATCCAGTCCAACACTCTGTGTCACAGAAGAACATAAGAGAAGCCATGTTGGATCAGGCCAATGGCCCATCCAGTCCAGCACTCTGTGTCACATAAGAACATAAGAGAAGCCATGTTGGATCAAGCCAATGGCCCATCCAGTCCAAACTCTGTGTCACATAAGAACATAAGAGAAGCCATCTTGGATCAGGCCAATGGCCCATCCAGTCCCACACTCTGTGTCATACAGTGGCCAAAAACACCAGGTGCCATCAGGAGGTCCATCAGTGGAGCCAGGACACCAGAAGCCCTCCCACTGTGCTGTCCTCAAGCACCAAGAATACAGAGCATCACTGCCCCAGACATAAGAACATAAGAGAAGCCCTGTTGGATCAGGCCAGTGGCCCATCCAGTCCAACACTCTGTGTCACGCAGTGGCCAAAAAAACCCACCATGTGCCATCAGGAGGTCCACCAGTGGGGCCAGGACACTAGAAAGCCTCCCACTGTTGCCTCCCCCCCAAGCACTAAGAATACAGAGCATTGCTGCCCCAGACATAAGAACATAAGAGAAGCCATGTTGGATCAGGCCAATGGCCCATCCAGTCCAACATCCTGTGTCACGCAGTGACCCAAAAACCCAGGTAGAATACAGAGGAGGTGAGGTTGGACCTTCCTCTAAGGCTGGTTCTGCATTTTGGAGACCCTGAGCAGTGAGTTCCCAGGGCCCACCTCCCCTCCTCTGCCCACCCCAGACCCTTCTTCCTGCCACCCCCCTGCTTGCATGTCCTTCCTTGATAGTTTTGCCTAATCCAATTCAAGAAATATCTGGGGACTTTGGGGATGGAGCCTGGAGACACTGGGGGTGGAGCCAGGAGCAAGGGTTGTGACAAGCATATTTCAACTCCAAAGGGAGTTCTGGCCATCACATTTAAAGTGACCACACACCTCTTAAATGCCATCCCTCCATTGAGAATAATGAAGGATAGGGGCACCTTTTTGGGGGCTCATAGAATTGGACCCCCTGGCCCAATCCTTTTGAAACTTGGAGGGTATTTTAGGGAGAGGCACCGGATTCAATGCTGAAAATTTGGTGTCCCTACCTCAAAACACAGCCCTCCAGAGCCCCAGATATCCACAGATCAATTCTCTATTATACCTAATGGTAATCGGTCTTCACAGGAAAGAAAAACTTTCTCCAGTAGAACACGGCACTTGAGCCCGAAAGATTCTACAAACCCTAATGGTCTTCATAGGGAATAATGGGAGCGCCCAGCAGACATTTCCCCCACCCCTGCTTTCTGATGACCCTGAAGTAGGGGGATCCTCCAAACTTGGGGATCTCCTGCCCCCGCCTGGGGATTGGCAACCCTATTCCTTCATTGGCTCACAAGCCTCTCCCCACCCCTGCTGCCCATGCTCACAGATGCTTGCAGCCCTCTCCCCAGTGAGTCCTGGCAGGATGTGCCACAGGGCACAAGGGAGGGGGTGCAGTAGAGTTAGCCAGGGGGTGGGAAGGGGGTGCCAGCAGCAATGGGCCTCACCAGATACCTTGGGCCTCCCCCGGCAGCCGTCCCAGGAGAGAGTAGGCTGACATTGGTCCTGCCTTCCTCACTCCTATTCTGCTACACCCCGGATCCCATAACATTAAAATGCAAAGACCAAAGGTGGGGATGCCATTTGCAAGTTGGGAGATTCCCGGAGATTTGGGGGATGGAGTCCGGAGTGAGCTTGGGGTTGGGCAGGGCTTTTTTTGTAGCAGGAACTCCTTTGCATATTAGGCCACACCTCTCCTATGTAGCCAATCCTTCTGGAGCTTCCGGGGCTCTTTGTACAGGTCCTACTGTCAGCTCTTGGAGAACTGGATACATCAGGGGTGTGTGGCCTAATATGCAAAGGAGTTCCTGCTACCAAAAATTCCCTGGGGTTCGGGAGGGAGAACCTCAGCAGGGTAGAATGGCATCTTGTCCGCCCACCAAAGCAGCCATTTGCTCCAGGGGAACTAATTGGTGCAGTCTGGCAATCAGTTGTAAATCTGAGTCAACTCCAGGCCTCACCTGGAGGTGAGGTGAAAGACCTGCACCTGGGACCCTGGAGAGCCTCTGCCAGTCTGAATAGATTAGACTAATTTGGATGGACCAAAGGTCAGATTCAGTAGAACACAGTGTCACAGGTTCACATGCTAGACTCATCTACAGTGCTCTAATCTTCTGGACCCCACTGGCACTACAGAACATAAGAGTAGCCATGTTGGATCAGGCCAGTGGCCCATTCAGTCCAACACTCTGTGCCACATAAGAACATAAGAGAAGCCACGTTGGATCAGGCCAGTGGCCCATTCAGTCCAACATTCTGTGTCACACAGTGGCCGAAAAATCAGGGGCCATCAGGAGGCCCATCAAGCCAGGACACCAGAAGCCCTCCCACTATGGCCCCCCAAGCACCAAGAATACAGAGCATCACTGCCTCAGACATAAGAACATAAGAAAAGCCATGTTGGATCAAGCCAATGGCCCATCCAGTCCCACACTCTGTGTCACACAGTGGCCAAAAAAACCAGGTGCCATCAGGAGGTCCATCAGTTGGACCAGGACACTAGAAGACCCCCCACTGTGGCCCCCTAAACACCAAAAATACAGAGCATCATTGCCTCAGACATAAGAACATAGGAGAATCCATTTTGGATCAGACCAATGGCCCATCCAGTCCCACAGTCTGTGTCACACAGTGGCCAAAAAAACCAGGTGACATCAGGAGGTCCATCAGTTGGACCAGGACACTAGAAGCCCCCCCACTGTGGCCCCCTAAACACCAAGAATACAGAGCATCACTGCCTCAGACATAAGAACATAGGAGAAGCCATTTTGGATCAGACCAATGGCCCATCCAGTCCCACACTCTGTGTCACACAGTGGCCAAAAAAACCAGGTGCCATCAGGAGGTCCATCAGTTGGACCAGGACACTAGAAGCCCCCCCACTGTGGCCCCCCAAGCATCAAGAATACAGAGCATCACTGCCCCAGACATAAGAACATAAGAGAAGCCATGTTGGATCAGGCCAGTGGCCCATTCAGTCCAACATTCTGTGTCACACAGTGGCCAAAAAATCAGGGGCTATCAGGAGGTCCATCGAGCCAGGACACCAGAAGCCCTCCCACTATGGCCCCCCAAGGACCAAGAATACAGAGCATCACTGCCTCAGACATAAGAACATAAGAAAAGCCATGTTGGATCAGGCCAATGGCCCATCCAGTCCAACACTGTGTCACACAGTGGCAAAAAAAACCAGGTGCCAGCAGGAGGTCCATCAGTTGGACCAGGATGCTAGAAGCCCCCCACTGTGGCCCCCCCAAGCACCAAGAATGCAGAGCATCACTTCCTCAGACAGAGAGTTCCATCTAACAGCCACTGATGGACCTCTGCTCCATATGTCTATCCAATCCCCTCTTGAAGCTGGCTATAAGAACACCCTGTTCTTCAAGCTCCAGGTCCACAAGGAATACTTACACAACACATGGAGAGTGACGGCTGGTGATGTGTTGGTGCTCTTCTTATTCTTAGCCACGCAGTAAAATGTCCCGGCATCTGTGCTGATCGTGGCTGGGAAAATGAGCGAGTTTTCCCTTCCCTCTTGCAGCCACTTGGCATTCTTGTACCAGGTGTAAACGGTCTCTTCTTCTGGTTCCAAGGTAGCCAGGCAAGTCAGGGTGACTCTCTCCCCTTCAGGGACCTCTTCAGAAGGACTGACCACCACCCTAGCAGCTGGGAATGCAACCGCAACACAAAGAACACTGAAGACTCATTTGGCTACTTAATGCTGTTCACCAAAGCACTCATAAGAAGATCGGAAGAGCCCTGCTGGATTAGACCAATAGTCCATAAGAACATAAGAGAAGCCATGTTGGATCAGGCCAGTGGCCCATCCAGTCCAACACTCTGTGTCACACAGTGGCAAAAAATTTTATATATACACACACACTGTGGCTAATAGCCACTGATGGACCTTGTGTTCCATATTTTTATCTAAACCCCTCTTGAAGGTGGCTATACTTGTGGCCGCCACCAACTCCTGTGGCAGTGAATTCCACATGTTAATCACCCTTTGGGTGAAGAAGTACTTCCTTTTATCCGTTTTAACCTGTCTGCTCAGCAATTTCATCGAATGCCCACGAGTTTTTGTATTGTGAGAAAGGGAGAAAAGTCCATCTAGTCCTGCACTGTGTCATGTACAGTGGCCAACTCAGGACAAAATACTGTGTAGACTCAAATCATATCACACCAACTTGCCAAATATATTGTACTATTAACATCCTCCAAACCACATTCATTTCCTATTAGCAGGGCCTTTTTATAGAAAAGGCCCAGCAGGAACTCATTTGAATATTAGGCCACACCCCCTGGCATAATTATTTCACGAAGGGCTTTTTAAAGAAAAAGACCAAGCAGGAACTCATTTGCATATTAGGCCACACCCCCTTGGTGCCATGCCAGCCGGAACTGCGTTCCTGTGTGTTCCTGTTCACAAAAAGCCTTGCCTATCAGAATTCCATACCATATATAAGGTATTCCCATTAAGTCAAAAGACTTGATCCACAAAGTGTCCAAAAGCATCCAATTAGTAGCAGTCCATGTTGAAGATACCAAGGATGATACTCCACAAATCCAAACAAGATCCCAGTAGCATTTTTGTTTTGGAGTCAGACTTTCTCAATGCAGAATCATTGCTGTATATCAGACACAAACTCAACTTCCGAGGCCAAAAACTGGCGTCATTCAACACAGAGGACCAATAATCTTGCCTTAGAAGAGCTAGGATCGAGTCCCCTAGCACTTTGAAGACCAACAAGACTTTGAGGCTATGAGCTTCTGAGAGATTTTAAGGGATTTTATTAACCTAAGAGAGAAGCCATGTTGGATCATGGTCCATCCAGTCCAACACTCTGAGTCACACAGTGGCCAAACAACCCAGGTGCCATCAGGAGGTCCACCAGTGTGTCTAGAAGCCCTTCCCCTGTGCCCCCACCCAAGCACCAAGAATAGAGAGCATCACTGCCCCACACATAAAAATGTAAGAGAAGCCATGTTGGATCAGGTCAATGGCCCATCCAGTCCAACACTCTGTGTCACACAGTGGCCAAAAAACCCCCCACCCAAGTGCCATCAGGAGGTTCACAAGTGGGGCTAGAAGCCCTTCCACTTTGTCCCCACCCAAGCACCAAGAATACACAACATCACTGCCCCAGACATAAGAACATAAGAGAAGCCCTGTTGGATCAAGCCAATGGCCCATCTAATCCAACACTCTGTGTCACCCAGTGGCCAAAACCCAGGGGCCATCAGGAGGTCAACCAGTGCAGCCATAACTCTAGAAGCCCTCCCACTCTTGCCCCCTCAGTCACCAAGAATCTAGAGAATCATTGCCCCAGACAAAGTGTTCCCTCTATAGCTTGTGGCTAATTGCCACTGAAGGACCTCTCCTCCTTATGTTTCTCCAAGCGCTTCTTGAAGCTGTCTATGCTTATAGCGTTGGGAGCTCATATCACAAAAATATTGTTGGCCTCTCAGGTGCTTCTGGACTCAGATCAAACTCTTATTTAGAAATGCCCCACTAGTTTCAAGGCCCTGTCTTGTACTGCAAAGATCGGACTTACTCTGGGCACCGAAGAATCTTGTTGTGGTGGCGTTTCCATACTTGTTGGTCGCTGCACACTGATATTCGCCTGCATCTTCTGGGACCACCTTCTGGATCTCCAGCTTCAGGGAGTTGCGGGTGGTGGTGATGCCGATCCGCTGTCTGGGGGCTGAGTGCGAATTGGTGGTTGCAATGAGCTGCTGGCCCCGGAAAAGGCTCAAGGTAGACTGGGGGTTGCTGTCGACGGTGCAGAGCACAATGGCCAGTTTCCCTTCCTGGGTCTCTTGGAACAAGGCGAGGGTGGGTGGTCTTGGGGGATCTGCAGTAGGCAAAGATAAGAATGGTGCCCTGAGAGGTCATATATATGAAGCTGCCTTGTGGGTTGCGTTGACCATCCCAGGTCAGAATTCTAAAGGTGCCTAAAGGCTCAAAAAGATTGGGCAGGGACAGTGGCTCAGTGGTAGAGCATCTGCTTGGCAAACTGAAGGTCCCAGATTCAATCCCTAGTATCTCCAACTAAAAAGGGTCCAGGCAAATAGGCGTGGAAAACCACAGCTTGAGACCCTGGAGAAACACTGCCAGTCTGAGAAGACAGTACTGACTTTGATGGACCCAGGGTCTCATTCAGTAGAAGGCACCTTCATATGTTCATATGGAAGCAGAAGGTCCCAGGTTCAATCCTCGTCATCTCCAACTAAAAAGGGTCCAGGCAAGTAGGCGTGGAAAACCTCTGCTTGAGACCCTGGAGAGCCATGAATGGGGCTGTGGCTCAGTGGCAGAGCATCTGCTTGGTAAGCAGAAGGTCCCAGGTTCAATCCCCGGCATCTCCAACTTAAAAGGGTCCAGGCAAAGTAGGCATGAAAAACCTCAGCTTGAGACCCTGGAGAGCCATGAATGGGGCTGTGGCTCAGTGATAGAGCATCTACTTGGTAAGCAGAAGGTCCCAGGTTCAGTCCCCAGCATCTCCAACTAAAAAGGGTCCAGGCAGGTAGGCGTGGAAAACCTCCGCTTGAGTCCCTGGAGAGCCGCTGCCAGTCTGAGTAGACAAGACTGACTTTGATGGACCCAAGAGGGTCTGATTCAGTAGAAGGCAGCTTCATATATTCATATTCACCCCCGCTTAAAGCCATAACTATTGCAATAATTGCTCACAAATATTTATTATATATTATTTATATGTTGTCACTCATATCTCACAAACCAAAATTCATTCTAATGTCCATGAATACAGCACAGCTCAAAATACAATTCAAATTCCAATTGCTGAGAGATACTGAAGTCCACTGTACAAATATTTTTGCCGATAGGCGTGGACAGTATCAATAGATATGCTATTTCTTGCTAGGGTAGCTGCCCAAAATCCAACAGGTGCGGCGACACGGGTCCTAGGTTCAATCCGTGTTTCATTCACCCTTCTGCTGGCTGCTTAGAGCCAGTTTGGTGTAGTGGTTAAGTGTGCAGACTCTTATCTGGGAGAGCCGGGTTTGATTCCCCACTCCTCCACTTGCACCTGCTAGCATGGCCTTGGGTCAGCCATAGCTCTGGTAGGAGTTGTCCTTGAAAGGGCAGCTGTTGGGAGAGCCCTCTCCAGCCCCACCCACCTCACAGGGTGTCTGATGTGGGGGAGGAAGGGAAAGGAGATTCTGAGCCGCTCTGAGACTCTTCGGAGTGGAGGGCGGGATATAAATCCAATATCTTCTTATTATTATTATTATTATTGAACCTAGGACCCGTGACGCCGCACCTGTTGGATTTTGGGCAGCTACCCTAGCAAGAAATGGCACATCTGTTGATACTGTCCACGCCTATCGACGAAAGGATTTGTACAGTGGACTTTGGCATCTCTCAGCAGTTTGGAATTGGATTTATATTTTGAGCTGTGCTGTATTCATGGACATTAGAATGAATGTTGGTTTGTGGGATATGAGTGACAACGTGCAAATAATATATAAGAAATATTTGTGAGCAATTGTTGCAATATTTAAGTACGCAGTGTTTAATTTCAGGTGTTACTAAGCGGGACACTGCAGTTTCCGGTTTGCCTAAAGCCGTAACTAGGCAGTCTGTATGCCCGGGCCCTGCAGGGCACAAGAGTCCCGTTTCTAGTGCTTCCATCCTAACCCTTGAGCAGAGCATAATCTCCGCACACCCTGCTGGAAGCAGCCCCGCACATGCCTTCTGGGCACAAAGCACAAACAAGAAGCTCTGAAAACTCACAGACGACGTTCAGCCCAACGACTTGGGACTTCTCGCTCCCCTTGTCGTTCTGCACTTTGCACGTGTAATATCCTGTGTCCCCAGCAGCCACCTCGTGAAAGATCAGGGTCCGGGCGGTGCCTTCCTTCATCCAGATGTTGTTCTTGAACCAGCTGTAGTGGATCTCTTGCTTGTCTTCCCCAGGGACATCACAGGTCAACGTCACGGTCCCACCTTCCTGGACATCGGAAGAAGGGCTGACGGTCAGCAGGGCAGCTGCAGAGGGAGGGGAGAAGGAGAGGCGAGGAAAAGGGAGGTTCAGCTGTGGCTTGTCTCAGCTTCTATGGGCGTGAAAGATGTGGCTCTCCAAGGTCTGGAGGATGGCTGCATGGCGAGCAGATGCTTAGCCACTGAGCCACGGCTCCTCCTCCTCCTCCTCCAATTGTGACTTGGGAGCCACATGCGACTCATTCACACATACTGTGAGGCTCTGGGAGGCCCCTGCCACTGTTGACTGGCTTGGAGAAGACATTTCTCTCTTTAAACCCTTCTCCAAGCCAAGCCAAGCCCCCTCCCTCCCTCCCTCCCTCCCTCCCTCCCTCCCTCCCTCCCTCCCTCTCTCCCTCCCTCCCTGTATTCTTGGTGCTTGGGGAGCACAGTGGGAGGGCTTCTAGCCTCACTGGTGGACCTCCTGATGGCACTTGGGGGTTTTGGCCACTGTGTGACACAGTGTTGGACTGGATGGACCACTGGCCTGATCCAGCAGGGCTTCTCTTATGTTCTTATGTGACACAGAGTGTTGGACTGGATGGGCCATTGGCCTGATCCAACAGGGCTTCTCTTATGTTCTTATGTGACACAGAGTGTTGGACTGGAGGGGCCACTGGCCTGATCCAGCAGGGCTTCTTTTATGTTCTTATGTGACACAGAGTGTTGGACTGGATGGACCACTGGCCTGATCCAACAGGGCTTCTCTTTTGTTCTTATGTGACACAGAGTGTTGGACTGGATGAGCCATTGGCCTGATCCAACATGGCTTCTCTTATGTGAAACAGAGTGTTGGACTGGATGGGCCACTGGCCTGATCCAACAGGGCTTCTCTTATGTTCTTATGTGACACAGTGTTGGACTGGATGAGCCATTGGCCTGATCCAACATGGCTTCTCTTATGTGAAACAGAGTGTTGGACTGGATGGGCCACTGGCCTGATCCAACAGGGCTTCTCTTATGTGACACAGAGTGTTGGACTGGATGGGCCACTGGCCTGATTCAGCAGGGCTTCTCTTATGTGATACAGAGTGTTGGACTGGATGGGCTACTGGCCTGATCCAACAGGGCTTCTCTTATGTTCTTATGTGACACAGAGTGTTGGACTGGATGGGCCACTGGCCTGATCCAACATGGCTTCTCTTATGTTTTTATGCCTGAGGCAGTGATGCTCTGTATTCTTTGTGCTTAGAGGGGCCACAGTGGGAGAGGAAGGAAGGAAGGAAGGAAGGAAGGAAGGAAGGAAGGAAGGAAGGAAGGAAGGAAGGAAGGAAGGAAGGAAGGAAGGAAGGAAGGAAGGAAGGAAGGGGGAAGGAAGAAAAGAAGGAAGAAAGGGTAGGAGGAAGGAAGGAAGGAAGGAAGGAAGGAAGGAAGGAAGGAAGGAAGGAAGGAAGGAAGGAAGGAGGTTAGGTTGAAACGGAGGAAGAGGTGGAAAGAAAGCAACTTTAACTTTAAGTGCATTCTCCAAGCCGCTGGCTGGCTTGGCTTGGAGAAGTGATTTACAGAGAGAAATGCCTTCTCCAAGCTGGCTGACAGGGCAGTGGGGGCTTCAAGAGCCACACAAGATGTGTGAAAGAGCCACATGCGGCTCCCATGTCACAGTTTGGTCACCCCTCCTCTAGCTCTTGATACTCACTGAAAACATAGACGGTTGCCGTTTCAGCCACTGTGGACCCAACAGGATTCTCAGCTTCACAGTGGTACTGGCCATAGTCTTCCCGGGTGACGCTCTGGATGGTCTTCACCTGCCCCTCTCCACAGGCCACTCCATCTTTGAACCACCTGTAAGCTGTGACTTCTGGGTAGCTGCTCACCACGTTGCAGGCGAGAGTTGTAGCATCCCCCACGCGGATGTTTTTTGCAGATGGGCTTATGGAGACTTTGACACCTTTGGGAGAATCTAGGGGGACACCAGCAAACAAGAGTTGTTGGACAGCGGCATCCATACTCACAAATATAACAGAAGAAACACTGTGAATTAATAACTAACAACCATTATGATGTACAAGTTTAATAAGTATTTATGACCAATATTACTGCATCAATATTTCATTCCTACTGCTGAGCAGTCGGGTTAGAACGGATACAAGGAAGTCCTTCTTCACCCAAGGGGTGATTAACATGTGGAATTCACTGCCACAGGAGGTGGTGGCAGCTACAAGCATAGCCAGCTTCAAGAGGGGATTGGATAAAAATATGGAGCAGAGGTCCATCAGTGGCTATTAGCCACAGGATATAGATGGAACTCTCTGTCTGGGGCAGGGATGCTCTGTATTCTGGGTGCTTGGGGAGGGGGCAACAGTGGGAGGGTTTCTAGTGTCCTGGCCTCACTGGTGGACCTCCTGATGGCACCTGGTTTTGTGTGTTTGGTTTTTGTTTTTCTTTTTTTGCCCACTGTGTGACACAGAGTACTGGACTGGAGGGGCCACTGGCCTGATCCAACATGGCTTCTCTTATGTTCTTATATGACACAGAGTTTTGGACTGGATGGGCCACTGGCCTTATCCAACAGGGCTTCTTTTACGTTCTTATGTGACGCAGAGTGTTGGACTGGAGGGGCCATTGGCCTGATCCAACAGGGCTTCTCTTATGTTCTTATATGACACAGAGTTTTGGACTGGATGGGCCACTGGCCTTATCCAACAGGGCTTCTTTTACGTTCTTATGTGACGCAGAGTGTTGGACTGGAGGGGCCATTGGCCTTATCCAACAGGGCTTCTCTTATGTGACGCAGAGTGTTGGACTGGAGGGGCCATTGGCCTTATCCAACAGGGCTTCTCTTACGTTCTTATGTGACGCAGAGTGTTGGACTGGAGGGGCCATTGGCCTTATCCAACAGGGCTTCTCTTACGTTCTTATGTGACACAGAGTGTTGGACTGGATGGGCCACTGGCTTGATCCGACAGGGCTCCATGTCCAAGACTCTGTGTCACACAGTGGCCCAAAAAAATTACACACACACACACACACACACACACACTGTGGCTAATAGCCACTGATGGACCTGTGCTCCATATTTAAATCTAACCCCCTCTTGAAGGTGGCCATGCTTGTGGCCGTCACCAACTCCTGTGGCAGTGAATTCCACATGTTACTCACCCTTTGGGTGAAGAAGTACTTCTTTTTATCCGTTTTATCCTGTCTGCTCAGCAATTTCATCGAATGCCCACGAGTTCTTGTATTGTGAGCAAGGAAGAAAAGGACTTCTTTCTCTACTTTCTCCATCCCATGCATTATCTTGTAAACCTCTATCATGTCACCCCGCAGTCGACGTTTCTCCAAGCTAAAGAGCCCCAAGCGTTTCAACTTTCAACTCTTTTTGGTTGCTTTTTAATTCCCCGGTGGAGGCAGGCGATCCCTCAGTTTGGAGACCCTCCCCCCACTTCAGGGTCATCAGAAAGCAAAGGGAAGGAGGGAAATGTCTGCTGGGCACTCCATTATTCCCTAAAGAGACCGATTCCCATACGGCATAGGGTATAACGGAGAATTGATCCACAGGTATCTGGGGCTCTACCTGTTTTTTGAGGTAGAGGCACCAAATTTGCAGCGTAGCATCCAGTGCCTCTCCTCAAAACACCACCCAAGTTTCAAAAAGACTGGAGCAGGGGGTCCAATTCTATGAGCCCCAAAGGAAGGTGCCCCTATCCTGCGTTATTTCCAATGAAGGGAAGGTATTTAAAAGGTGTGTGGTTCCTTTAAATGTGATGGCCAGAACTCCCTTTGGAGTTCAATTATGTTTGTCACACCCTTGATCTTGACTCCACCCCCTAAGTCTCCTGGCTCCACCCCCAAAGTCCCCAGATATTTCGTGAATTGGACTTGGCAACCTTATACTGTGTTTGATGGCGCAAGGGTCTGGTTCAGTATAGGGCAGCTTTGTGTGTGTTCCTATAAATGGGACCTCTTTATTTTGTTTGGAACACTTTCCCTATGAAGAAAGGTTGAAACACTTGGGGCTCTTCAGCTTGGAGAAACGTCGATTGCGGGGTGACATGATAGAGGTTGACAAGATTATGCATGGGATGGAGAAGGTAGAGAAAGAAGTACTTTTCTCCCTTCTCACAATACAAGAACTCGTGGGCATTCAATGACATTGCTGAGCAGTCGGGTTAGAACGGATAAAAGGAAGTCCTTCTTCACCCAAAGGGTGATTAACATGTGGAATTCACTGCCACAGGAGGTGGTGGCGGATAAAAGCATAGCCAGCTTCAAGAGGGGATTGGATAAAAATATGGAGCAGAGGTCCATCAGTGGCTATTAGCCACAGTATATTATTGGAACTATCTGGGGCAGTGATGCTCTGTATTCTTGGTGCTTGCGGGGGGGGGGGAGTGGAAGAGCTTCTAGACCCACTTGTGAACCTTCTGATGGCACTTGAGGGGGGGAGTTTTTTGGCCACTGTGTGACACAGAGTGTTGGACTGGATGGGCCATTGGCCTAATCCAACATGGCTTCTCTTGTGTTTTTATGGAGTTGAGGTCCATCAGCAGCTATTAGCCACAGTATGTTATTGGAACTGTCTGGGGCAGTGATGCTCTGTATTCTTGGTGCTTGAGGGGGGGGTGCAAAGTGGAAGGGCTTCTAGTCCCACTTGTGAACCTTCTGATGGCACTTGAGGGGGAGTTTTTTTTGCCACTGTGTGACACAGAGTGTTGGACTGGATGGGCCATTGGCCTAATCCAACATGGCTTCTCTTATGTTCTCCATGTCAAAATGTGCCCGGGGCAAGCATGCAACCCAATCTCAGGAAAGAGAAGAGAGGTGCAGGAGAGATGCCAAAGGTAAGGAGTCCCCTGCAGCCCCCCTGTCCTGTCCCAGCAGCAGATCCACTCACGTTTCACTTGGAGCGTGACTTCCTTTGCTTTGGCCAGGGCACCTGCAGCCACCTCGCAGCTCAGCTTCCGGTGGTGATCCTGCCAGGATAAGAAACTGCTGAGGGTTTTCTTCTGCAGCACACCTCCTGTGTCCAGCTGGACCATCTCGGAAACATGGGAGGTCTCTGCGTTGTGTCCGGTCCACCGCAGGGAGATGCTGTCGTAGGGACAGACGTAGGGACTGGAGCAGTTGAAAGTCACCGGCTTGGCCTCATACAGATCGTCCGGGGAAGCGATAGTGGGACTGTCCGGAGTGTCTGAGGAAAAGGAGGAAAGCAATGGAGGAATCACCTGGTATACACCCATCCAGTTTAACTATCTCAGTTTAACTCAGATTTGCAAGCAACAGACTGCATTTATTGCCTTGTGACCCTCTCACCATCATTCTCCCATTCTGACAAGATGCTGTTTTGTTGGTTTCCCACGCAAATGCTATCCAGACCAAATGTCCTTTCCATTTGTTCATTTCACCGTCTCCCCAGTGGATTCTAACTTTGTGCCACTTTGCATTCTTAACCCCCGCCCGCCAGCTCTATGCAGCTCTGCTCACTGTACCCCGTTCCATTTTCGGATGTAGAAGAAGAAGATATTGGATTTATATCCCGCCCTCCACTCCAAAGAGTCTCAGAGTGGCTCACAATCTCCTTTACCTTCCTCCCCCACAACACACACCCTGTGAGGTGGGTAGGGCTGAGAGAGCTCTGACAGAAGCTTCCCTTTCAAGGATAGAGTCTCAGAGCGGCTCACAATCTCCTTTACCTTCCTCCCCCACAACAGACATCCTGTGAGGTGGGTGGGGCTGGAGAGGGCTCTCACAGCAGCTGCCCTTTCAAGGACAACCTCTGCCAGAGCTATGGCTGACCCAAGGCCATTCCAGCAGGTGCAAGTGGAGGAGTGGGGAATCAAACCCAGTTCTCCCAGATAAGAGTCCACACACTTAACCTCTACGCCAAACTGGCTCTCTATTAGAGCTATGGCTGACCCAAGGCCATGCTAGCAGGTGCAAGTGGAGGAGTGGGGAATCAAACCCGGTTCTCCCAGATAAGAGTCCGCATACTTAACCACTACACCAAACTAGCTCTCTCTCATGTAGTAGGCATGCATATGATAGCTTCCATTCTGAGTAAAATTTAGAACAAAGTAGGAGTCCAGGGTCACCTTGAAGACCAACGAAGTTTTATTCAGAACGTAAGCTTTGCGGAGAGGGTGGGATATAAATCCAAAATAAATAAATCAATAAATCTTGGGAGACCAGTGAAGCAGCTGGGGCCTGATTCAGTTTGATGAAAGAGGAGAGGGGTCATGGCTCAGTGGAAGAGCTGCTTTGCACACAGAAGATCCCAGGTTCAATCCCCGGCATCGCCTTTTAAAAGGGCCAGGGAGTAAGTAATGGAAAAGACCTCAGCCTGAGATCTTGGGGAGCCACTGGATAAACATCAGGAGCAGAGGTCCATCAGTGGCTCTTAGCCACAGTGTATTGTTGGAACTCTCTGTCTAGGGCAGTGATGCTCAGTATTCTTGGTGTTTGGGGGGCACAGTGGGAGGGCTTCTAGTCTCCTGGCCCCACTGATGGACCTCCTGATGGCACCTGATTTTTTGGCCACTGTGTGACACAGAGTGTTGGGCTGGATGGGCCATTGGCCTGATCCAACAGGGCTTCTCTTATGTTCTTCTGTCTGGGGCAATGATGCTCTGTATTCTTGGAGCTTGAGGGGGGGCTTCTAGTCTCCTGGCCCCACTGATGGACCTTCTGATGGCACCTGATTTTTTGGCCACTGTGTGACACAGAGTGTTGGGCTGGATGGGCCATTGGCCTGATCCAACAGGGCTTCTCTTATGTTCTTTTGTCTGGGGCAGTGATGCTCTGTATTCTTGGAGCTTGAGGGGGGGCAACAGTGGGAGGTCTTCTGGTGTTCTGGCCCCACTGTGGACCTACAGATGGCACCTGGGTTTTTGGGCCACTGTGTGACACAGAGTGTTCGACTGGATGGGTCATTGGCCTGACCCAACATGGCTTCTCATATGCTCTTATGTTCATAAGAAGATGATGGCGATGACAATACTGGATTTATACCCCACCCTATACTCTGACTCTCAGAGTGGCTCACAATCTCCTTTACCTTCTTCCCCCACAACAGACACCCTGTGAGGTGGGTGGGGCTGAGAGAGCTCTCCCAGAAGCTGCCCTTTCAAGGATAACTCCTGCGAGAGCTCTGGCTAACCCAAGGCCGTTCCAGCAGCTTCAAGTGGAGGAGGGGGGAATCAAACCCGGTCCTCCCAGATAAGAGTCTGCGCACTTAACCGCTACACCAAAAGGGTGGTGGGGGAGAAATCGCACCCACTGCCTTGACCTCCTTGTCAGAAGGGAGAGGCACAGCCGGTCTCCTCAAGGGCAGAGCCCCTGGCTGCTTACCGGCGACTGTCAGCTCCACTCCTCGCACCTCCAACCAGCGGTTCTTCGCGTCGATTTCAAACCGGAAGTTATACTTGCCGCTGTCCCTTGTCTGGGTGCTTCTCAGGAGAAGGGTGCAGTTGCGCTGCCCGAGAGCATCTCCGATCAGTTCTGTGCGGCCTTGAAATTGAGCATCCACCGCATCCGGAGTGGAGGAGTGGAAAGCCACAATGCGTTGCCCTTCGTTGTCTTTGTACCAGATGGACGTGATGCTCTCCGGGGTGTCCATGGGGTAGTCGAAGGTGCAGGGGATCAGGACGCACGACCCCTGGACACCCCGCAGACTCGCGGGGTACCTGACTTGCCATGAAGCCGAGGCTGGAGGAAGACAAAGCGCAAGATGATGGCAGAATAGAGACAAGGGATGCTGACTCTGGGTTAAAGAGCATAAGAGAAGCCATGTCAGATCAGATGGCCCATCTAGTCCAACACCATGCCAACCAGATGCCATCAGGAGGTCCATCAGTGGGGCCAAGGCACTAGAAGTTCTCCCACTGTGGTCCCCCCAAGCCTCAAGAATACAGAGCATCACTTGCCCCAGACAGAGAGTACCATCTATACGTTGTGGCTAAGAACCACAGGTGGACTTCTGCTCCATATTTTTATCCAATCCCCTCTTGAAGTTGGCCATGCTTGCAGCTGCCACCACCTCCTGTGGCAGTGAATTCCACATGTTACTCACCCTTTGGGAGAAGAAGGACTTCCTTTTATCCGTTCTAACCCGACTGCTCGGCAATTCCACGAGTTCTCGTATTGTGATGAGAAAGGGAGAAAAGGACTTCTTTCTCTACCTTCTCTATCCCACGCATAATCTTGTAAACCTCTATCCTGTCACCCCACAGTCGACGTTTCTCCAAGCTAAAGAGCCCCAAGTGTTTTAACCTTTCTTCATAGGGAAAGTGTTCCAAACCTTGAATCATTCTAGTTGCCCTTTTCTGTTAGAACAGGGGTGGGGAACCTCCGTCCCGAGGGCCATATGAGGTCACTTGGTGTGGCCCTCGGGGATTGCTGGGTCGAACGGAGCCATGTGGCAGCCTCTCTGGGGCCTGGCTGGCCAGCGAGGATTGTGGGGCCCAGCTGCGCTGCGCAGCAGCCTCCCCAGGGCCAGGCAGGGATCGCAGGGCCCAGATGTACTGTGCGGCAGCCTCCCTGGGGCCTGGCTGGCCGGCCAGAATTGCTGCAGGGCCTGGAAAAGTTACTGTCACCGTTCAGTTTGCACTTGATTATCCCAGAAGGTGTGGCCTAATATGCTAATGAGTGTGTGACCTAATATGCTAATATTAGGGGATGTGGTCTAATATGCTACTGAGTTCCTGCTGAGTTCCCTAGGGCATTTGCTTAGGCGGGCCATGTGTGTGTGTGCGTTCCAGATTAGGCTCTCCCCACATGCCTTCAAACAGAAAAACAATTATTTGCATTAATTTTGTTGGCCTGAATCATTCTCCTTCGGCAGAGCACTGTTTTTAAAGTTGATACTTTTTTATGGCCCGCGAATGATGTTATAAATATCCATATGGCCCTTGGCAGAAAAAAGGTCACCCACCCCTGTGTTAGAAAATGCCTGAAGATTTATCAGCGTTTATCGTATTCAAATTTAGTGATATTCCATAATATTAATCCAATTGACATCCAATAATTTTATTTCACGTGTTATGTATTGACGTTTGAATGTACCGCATGGCGAGCCCGACAGAAGGCGACTCCAGGGTCGCCGGATGCAGCTCGCCATTCACCCCGCCCACCAAGACCTGGGGCAGGAAGTTTGGATGGACCAGGATTGGCCTGGCCAATACAGGGGGCAGTTCCGGGCAATGTATATAAGCGGGGCCTGGCCCGCGTGCTCCCTCTCTTGTAATGTGCTCACAATAAAGAATGTTGCCTTCCAACCGTCTCGGTTTCCAGTACATTACACCACCCAACCTGTATTCCACTCAACACCAAAGGCAAAGATATTAATCCATTTGACATCCAATCATTTTATTCCACTCAATCTATATAGCGACAGGCGGAACCGGGCTAATGTCCTATTTCACATCTCTTTGAATCATTTGAAGTGCAAGGTTAAGTGGGAAGCATAGTGCTGTGGAACAGGTAGAAAGTGCATTAAGTTATTGAGAACAGAGAAGCCATAAAAAGCTGATGTGCAAAACAGGACATTAGACTGGTTTTGCCTGGTTTTGCCTGTTGCTCTGTAGGTTGAGTGGAATAAAATTATTGGATGTCAGTCGGATTAATATTATTGCCTTTGGCGGAATATCACTAAGTTTGAATATGATAAACGCTGGGATTGAAATTTCTCCTTTTTGAAGTGATAACTGTTTGCTTGGGCAACTGTCAGAACTTGTAACTTTATTATTGCTAGCTTAATGTAGAACCAGTATAATTGATGGTTGGCAAGTATGCGTAGAGGGGACCTGAGCGTTGAACCAGACCGACCCCATATTGTAACCTTTCTTAACCTGAAGTGCCTGAGTAGTAGTTAACCCTGCCCCGATGGTATCCAAAGTATTTGGGGGATGTAGACTGAATAATGTTGTATCTCTGTACTTTCTCACACTGACACCCTTTGAAGCCGAATCGTGTGGCCTTCAGAGTAAGGAGGCAACGTCTTTGCTGATAGCACTGGTGGGAAGACAGATGTGCCTGTAACGGTGTGAATTAAAGCTTTGTGGGTTGTTTGTTTTACTATATAAAACTGGGCCAGTGCTGGCTCTCGCCATCACTGTTATCTTGTACCTTGTATCTAACAGTTCTTAGTTCTCTCTAATAAAATCCTAGCTTGGAAACTAAGTATGGGATCTGCCTGGAGTTCTTAAGTTCTGACATTATAACAGTGAACCCATTGTTTCGGAGCTTATCTGAACTGGAAACCCGGCCCGATGGCTGCAAAGGTTCCAGACAACGGAGAGCCCACCACTCCAACGGAGGACCCGCCGCTCGACCCGAAGGTGACGGGGGTGAGGCGCAAGATTAAGGTGCCCGCACCTTTCTCGGTGGACGCGTTCGCCGCACCCCGATCCTGGAGCCCGCGGAAGTCCACGGCGGCGATCGACGCGGCGGAGCAGCGGTACAGAAGCATGCTGGGCGACGGGGCAAGCGGAGACGGAGACGACGACCAGGGCGAAGGTCCAGAACCGCGAGGCGGGGACGACCCGGTCCGGAGCCTCCGCAACGACCTGTTCGACTATGTACGGGAAATTCACAACGACGTACACGCCTCCCGAGTTATGATGGCCGAGGAGATGCAACAGAACCTAGGCGCGATCTACGACCAGCTCCGCACCTTGCAGACGGCGGTCCTGGGGATCCCCGTGGGAGGGCTGCCGCTGGGGCAACCGCCCGTGGCCCCACCGGCCCCGCTGGCTCCCGCGCCGCCGGTGGTGCCCGCTCCAGCCCCACCGGCCCCACAACCAGTGGCGCCTCCGGCCCCGGGGGCCCCCGCGCCGCCGGTCCCAGCACCTCCGGCGCCGCCAGTTCCGGCGCCCCCGGCGGTCCCCGTGCCCGCACCGCCGGCGCCGCCGGCCCCAGCTGCACCAGCCCTACCGGCCCTGCCGGCCCCGGTGCCCCAACCCGCGGCACCCCCGGCCGCAGGGGGGGGGAGGGAGCTGAAAATTACATTCGACGGGAGCCCAGAGGACGTGGAGTACTTCACCATACAGTGCGACACGTTCTTTACCCACTGGGGTGCGGACTACCCGACCGAAGCCAGCCGAGTGTACCACATTGCGTCCCGACTGAGAGGTCCAGCCCGCAAATGGTACGTCGGGCTGTTCACCGCGAGGAAGCCCGAGCTAGCAACCGTAGCGGGGTTCCTGCACGCCATGCTCCGCCAGTACGGCGACCCGCTCCGCGAGGAGAAAGCCATCGCAGCCCTCCAGCGCATCGAACAAGGCAACCGATCCATTCGCGAGTATGCCACGGAGTTCCTGGGCTACTGCGCGGCAGTGAGAGGGTGGAACGAGATTATGAAATATACTGCTTTTTGTAACGGGCTGAACCCGAACGTCCTCGACCGCTGCTACAGCCACGGGCGACCCGACACCTTGGTCGGGTGGATTCAGCTAGCCGGAGAGGTCGAGACCAACATCCAGCACGTGGGGCTTCGCCGACAGCAACTGGCGAAGAAGGGGTTGAAATCCACACCCACCAAGGCGGAGGGGCGACGGGCCCCGACAACCTCGACCCCCACCACTGCCCGAAAGTGTTACCGGTGCGGCGACCCGGACCACCTCGCCTCCAACTGCCCAGCCAAAGCGGGGTCCACCCCGCCGACAGCCAGGCCAACCGCATCGGGGCCCAAGAAGAAAAAGAGTAATCGGCCGAAAGAGCCCGGACGGGGCTCCGTCGCCACCACCTTGGCGACTGACGAGGATTTTACCGCCGAACCAGAAACCGTGGAAGAATCGACCGGGGAGTCGGACGACACCGAGTCGGCGGGAAACGACAACGACCTGCTTTAATGGGTGCCGCGAAGCAGGTCCAGCAACAGCCGGCACTCCTCACGGTGAGAGCCACTGGGGGTTTATTGTTTATGGCCGTAACCCTTCTCAACCCGAACCTAAAACGGTTCATGCATGCCCGAGCACTAATCGACTCGGGGTGCAACCGGGACTTAATCACCCCCCGCCTAGTAGAGGCGCTGGGATTAGCCACGTCCCCCCTCCCGCTACCCATGCTTTTCCAGCAGATGGACGGGGGGCCCATGAGGGGAGAGCCATGTAAGCTAGAAACGCAGGCGGTCCCCGTTGGGACCGAAGAGCATTGGGGGATCGAAACTTTTGTAATTGCCCCCTCTTGCTCGTTTGATGTGGTGATGGGCTCGGGTTGGCTCGCCCGCCACCAGCCAGACATAAGGTGGGAGGAGCAGATCGTCCGATTCCCGGACTGGAGGTGCGAACACCACCATTGGCGCCCCGAATGGGGGCCGCATCCGCCTCCCCGGAATGAGCGAGCCTGCCTCACCCTCGAGGAGGTCGCCTCGATCCCCAAAGAATACCGGGACTTAAAACTGGCCTTTAGTGAGAAGGAGGCGGATGAGTTACCACCTCACCGCCCCACGGACTGTGCAATCGAACTGATCCCGGGGCAACAACTACCAAAAGCGAAACTGTACTCCATGGGTTGGGCGGAGAAAGCGGAACTCCGCAAATTTTTGGACAAAAACCTGAAGCGGGGGTTCATACGACCGGCAACAGCCCCCCATGCCGCCCCCGTCCTCTTCAGAAAGAAAAAGGATGGGTCGCTTAGACTTTGCACAGATTTTCGCTCGATAAACGGGATTTCGATGTCTAATGCCTACCCGATCCCATTGATTAAGGACCTATTGAATACTGTGGCCACAGGGAAAATATTCACAAAACTCGACCTCCGAGACGCGTACTTCCGAGTCCGCATCAGGGAGGGGGACGAGTGGAAGACCGCGTTCAATACCCCGCTAGGACAATTTGAGTACTTGGTTATGCCTTTCGGGCTACAGGGGGCCCCTGGGGTATTCATGAACTTTATCAACGAGGTTCTGCGAGAGTTCCTGTTTAAGGGGGTGGTGGTGTACCTTGATGACATCATTATCTATTCGCCAGATCTCAAGTCACATGTACCACTAGTCAGAAAAGTGTTGAGCACCCTGTGCAAGCACAAGTTGTATGCCAAACTATCAAAATGTGAATTTCACAAGACTGAACTAGACTATCTGGGCTTCCGAGTATCGGGGGAAGGGTTGTCAATGGACCCAGCAAAGGTTCAAGCGGTGCTAGACTGGGAGCCCCCACGAACCCGCAAACAGCTCCAAAGTTTTCTCGGGTTCGCAAATTTTTACCGCGACTTCATAAAGGGGTTCGCCACCATCATGTTACCCCTTACGGAACTCCTTAAAACAAAGGGAAAGGGGGCAGAGGCAAAAAAGCCGGGCGCGCGCCTAACGTGGACGCCCGAGTGCCAAAAAGCCTTTACAGAATTGAAACGCCTCTTCACCTCGGAGCCCGTGTTGGCCCACCCTGACGAGTTAAAACCTTTCGTGGTTCAATGTGATGCTTCCGACGCCGCTGTCGGAGCCATATTAATGCAAAGGGGGGACAACGGGGTTCTGCGCCCCTGCGCCTACGTTTCACGAAAGTTCTCGAACGAGCAGAAAAATTGGTCAGTGTGGGACAAGGAGGCTTTTGCAGTCATGTTTGCCTTGAAAACCTGGCGCTCCTGGCTTGAAGGGGCCAGAGTCCCATTTGAAATCTGGACTGACCACAAAAATCTCGAGGCATTGACCGGGCGCCGCAAAATGACTGCAAAACAAATCCGGTGGGCTGGGTTTTTCGCCAAATTCGACTTTGTACTGAAACACATCCCAGGTACCAAGAATTTCTTGGCGGACGCCCTCTCCCGCCTGCCACAGCACGAGAGCCTCCGCGAGGAGGTGGTGGACTCCCTTATCCCCCCTTCGGCCATCGCGGGGGGGGTCACCACCCGCTCCGGGAAGAGGATCGGCCCCCCGGAGCCGGACCTCTTGTCTCAGTTAGTTACGGAGACTGCTCGGGAAGCAGACCAACCACCGAACCTCCGTAAAAGCGAGGACGGCCTCCTGTTGCACAACGAAAAGATCTATGTGCCCTCCTCCCTCCGCAAGCAGATTTTAGAGCATTGTCATTCCAGCCGCCTGGCGGGCCATTTCGGCTATGTCAAAACCCTTAACCTCATTACCCGACAGTTTTGGTGGCCTAGGCTCAAAAGAGACGTCTCCGAATTCGTCCTCTCATGTCCCACCTGTCTGATGGCTAAACGAAGAGGGGGTAAACCTCCCGGCCACCTAGTGCCCCTCCCAACAGCCACCCGGCCTTGGTCGGTAGTATCTATGGATTTCATTGTGGAGCTCCCGCCGTCGCAGGGCAAAACTGTTGTTTTGGTAGTGGTCGATACATTCTCCAAACAAGCCCACTTCATCCCCTGCAAGCAGCTCCCCACGGCTAAAAAACTTGCCCAACTTTTCTTTACACACATTGTACGCCTACACTCGTTCCCAGACAAGGTCATTAGCGACCGCGGGACGCAGTTCGTTGCCAACTTCTGGCGGGAGTTTTGCAAACTTGCGGGTATTGAGCAGGGCCTCAGCTCAGCCTACCACCCCCAGTCGGACGGACAGACGGAGAGGGTTAATAGCCTTCTAGAACAGTACCTCCGCTGTTTCATTAACTTCCAACAGTCCAACTGGGTGGACCTACTCCCATTCGCTGAATACGGCTACAACAACAGCCTTCACAGCTCTACTAAAACCTCTCCTTTCCAAATCATAAATGGCTATGAGGGCAAGCCTTTCCCAACGCTTCCCCTCCCTGCCACCCCCTCAGAACCCACATCGTGCCAACAATGGTGGGAAGGCCTTCGGGAGAGCTGGAAGGGAATTCAGGAGAACCTGGAGGAGGCGAAAAAGGCTTACAAAAAACAGTTTGATAAAAAACACTCTCCTGAATGGGAATTGAGAGTGGGAGACACTGTCTTTTTGTCCACAAAAAACCTCCCCCTTCCTCAGCCCTGCCGCAAACTTGCGTTGAAGTTTCTGGGGCCTTTTAGGATCAAACGAGTAATCAATAAGGTGACTGCAGAACTCGAGCTGCCCAAGTCTCTAAGCAAAATCCATCCTGTTTTTCATTGCAGCTTACTCCGGAAAGACCCTGGTGCCACGTCCTTCCATCCCAGGGCTCCGCCGCCCCCTCCGACGACAGTGAGGGGTCAGAGTCACCATGAAGTCCACGAAATCCTGGACTCCAAAGTCAAACGGGGGAAACTGTATTACTTAATCAGGTGGAAGCACTTCCCCCCGAGCTGTGATGAATGGGTCGAATCTCAGAACGTAGCTGCGCCGCAATTGTTAAAAAAGTTTCACCTGCTGTACCCGCACAAGCCCAAGCCGCCACCCCCCGGGGGAGGGCGCTTAGGGGGGGCAGTATGTCAGAACTTGTAACTTTATTATTGCTAGCTTAATGTAGAACCAGTATAATTGATGGTTGGCAAGTATGCGTAGAGGGGACCTGAGCGTTGAACCAGACCGACCCCATATTGTAACCTTTCTTAACCTGAAGTGCCTGAGTAGTAGTTAACCCTGCCCCGATGGTATCCAAAGTATTTGGGGGATGTAGACTGAATAATGTTGTATCTCTGTACTTTCTCACACTGACACCCTTTGAAGCCGAATCGTGTGGCCTTCAGAGTAAGGAGGCAACGTCTTTGCTGATAGCACTGGTGGGAAGACAGATGTGCCTGTAACGGTGTGAATTAAAGCTTTGTGGGTTGTTTGTTTTACTATATAAAACTGGGCCAGTGCTGGCTCTCGCCATCACTGTTATCTTGTACCTTGTATCTAACAGTTCTTAGTTCTCTCTAATAAAATCCTAGCTTGGAAACTAAGTATGGGATCTGCCTGGAGTTCTTAAGTTCTGACAGCAACATTGGAAACGTAAGCAAAACTTTATTATTGGCATTGAAGATTCTTTGGTGTATTATGGGAAGAAATTGGTCGACGTCTTTAAGAGGTTGTTTGTACGCGGAGCCTTGCTCCTGCCTCCAATCCCAAAGTCTCCCGGCTCCACCCCCAATGTCTCCTGGCACCACCATCAAAATCCCCAGATATTTCTTGAACTGGACTTGACAGCCCTATGGAAAAGCTTAACCCTGCCCCACAGTCCTGATCTGAACTGGGTCCCACAACCACGGGCTACGTAAAAGAAAAAAAAAATCCCTGGGAATTCTGTCCCTTGTCTGTTTTAGCTTTTGGTGGACTCCCACCCAGTCGCTCCACTTCATTCATATTGAGGAAGACTCAGCATGGGTTCTGTAAGGGAAGATCTTGCCTCACTAACCTGTTACATTTCTTTGAGGGGGTGAACAAACATGTGGACAAAGGGGACCCGATAGATGTTGTTTACTTTGACTTCCAGGAAGCTTTTGATAAAGTTCCTCATCAAAGGCTCCTTAGAAAGCTTGAGAGTCATGGAGTAAAAGGACAGGTCCTCTTGTGGATCAAAAACTGGCTAATTAACAGGTAGCAGAGAGTGAGTATAAATGGGTAGTCTTCGCAGTGGAGGACGGTAAGCAGTGGGGTGCCGCAAGGCTCGGTACTGGGTCCCATGCTCTTTAACTTGTTCATAAATGATTTAGAGTTGGGAGTGAGCAGTGAAGTGGCCAAGTTTGCGGATGACACTAAATTGTTCAGGGTGGTGAGAACCAGAGAGGATTGTGAGGAACTCCAAAGGGATCCGTTGAGGCTGGGTGAGTGGGCGTCAACGTGGCAAAAGCGGTTCAATGTGGCCAAGTGCAAAGTAATGCACACTGGGGCCAAGAATCCCAGCTACAAATACAAGTTGATGGGGTGTGAACTGGCAGAGACTGACCAAGAGAGAGATCTTGGGGTCGTGGTAGATAATTCACTGAAAATGTCAAGACAGTGTGCGTTTGCAATAAAAAAGGCCAATGCCATGCTGGGAATTATTAGGAAGGGAATTGAAAACAAACCAGCCAGTATCATAATGCCCCTATATAAATCGATGGTGCAGTCTCATTTGGAGTACTGTGTGCAGTTCTGGTCGCCGCACCTCAAAAAGGATATTATAGCATTGGAGAAAGTGCAGAGAAGGGCAACTAGAATGATTAAAGGGCTGGAACACTTTCCCTATGAAGAAAGATTGAAACGCTTGGGACTCTTTAGCTTGGAGAAACGTCGACTGCGGGGTGACATGATAGAGGTTTACAAGATAATGCATGGGATGGAGAAAGTAGAGAAAGAAGTACTTTTCTCCCTTTCTCACAATACAAGAACTCGTGGACATTCGATGAAATTGCTGAGCAGACAGGTTAAAACGGATAAAAGGAAGTACTTCTTCACGCAAAGGGTGATTAACATGTGGAATTCACTGCCACTTGTGGCCGCCACCACTGCCGGAGGTGGTGGCGGCCACAAGTATAGCCACCTTCAAGAGGGGTTTAGATAAAAATATGGAGCAGAGGTCCATCAGTGGCTATTAGTCACAGTGTGTGTATATATATATATACATATATTTACACACACTGTGTGTGTGTGTGTGTGTGTGTGTGTGTGTGTGTGTGTGTGTGTATATATATATATATATATATATATATATATATATATATATATATATATATATATATATATATATATATATATATATAAACATTTTTTGACACTGTGTGACACAGAGTGTTGGACTGGATGGGCCATTGGCCTGTTCTAACAGGGCTTCTCTTATGTTCTTATGTGACACAGAGTGTTGGACTGGATGGGCCATTGGCCTGATCCAACAGGGCTTCTCTTATGTTCTTATGTGACACAGAGTGTTGGACTGGATGGGCCCTTGGCCTGATCCAACAGGGCTTCTCTTATGTTCTTATGTGACACAGAGAGTTGGACTTGGAGGGGCCATTGGCCTGATCCAGCAGGGCTTTTCTTATGTGACACAGAATGTTGGACTGGAGGGGCCACTGGCCTGATCCAACAGGGCTTCTCTTATGTTCTTATGTGACACAGAGAGTTGGACTTGGAGGGGCCATTGGCCTGATCCAGCAGGGCTTTTCTTATGTTCTTATGTGACACAGAGTGTTCGACTGGAGGGGCCACTGGCCTGATCCAACAGGGCTTCTCTTCTGTTCTTATGTGACACAGAGTGTTGGACTGGAGGGGCCACTGGCCTGATCCAACAGGGCTTCTCTTATGTGACACAGAGTGTTGGACTGGAGGGGCCACTGGCCTGATCCAACAGGGCTTCTCTTATGTTCTTATGTGACACAGAGTGTTGGACTGGAGGGGCCACTGGCCTGATCCAACAGGGCTTCTCTTATGTGACACAGAGTGTTGGACTGGATGGGCCATTGGCCTGATCCAACAGGGCTTCTCTTATGCTCTTAAATGTACTAAGCAGCCGCACCTTGGAGAACAGCAAGAGCAAGTTCTAGGAGGAACAGCAGTCCCATCATAGTGATGCCTGGGAGCGAATCCAAATCCTGTTGGAGAGAAATGCAGAATTAGGTACAAAAACATCACCCCGAAGGGCAAGACACCTGAGACTTTGTGAGTCACTCACAATCAGTGTTCCCGCTAAGCTGAGTTAGTGTGAGCTAGCTCATAGGTTTTTAGCCTCCAGGTCGCACATTTTTGCCTTCGCTCAGGGAAAATGGCCCCACAGCACCTCACGAAGTAGAATTTTTGCTCACAAAACACAGCTTTGAGAGAGTATTGTTCATAATCTACATTAGTGATGTGTGTTTGGCAACCGAAGCTTGAAAATTCTTGCCACCAAGTGGGATTGACAAAGCACCAGTTCAGAATCTTTCAGATTAACCATTGTCAAAGATCATCAAATGACCTTTAACATCCCATTGTTTTTCAATGTACTTGTGAAATTCTCTCCATTCATTTTTTTAAACTTCTCTAAGTCTTGTTGTCAAGCATGCGGGTTCAATGACGAGTCGAAGTTGATACAAAGACTATGTTTATTGATAGACCGATACTTCTGTGCAACAGGTTCTCAAGAGTAATGCTGCATATACGTTGATACAATACTTTTAAGGCTTACTTCAAAAGGATGGGGGTGCAGGGTAGCTCTCACACATAAACTATCATAAATGTCTACATTCTCACAGTGTTATCAGGCCTCTGTCCTTGCTTTCCCCAGATGTGCCACACTCCCTACTAGTAATGTATGGGAAGGTGCTGATTTTTTTAGGGGGGAGGGGGGAAGGGGGAAGGGAGTAAGCAAGAAAGAGCACAATAAAATTTAGTGCATGGGTGTCAAGCTTGCGGCCCAGGGGCCAAATCAGGCCTCCGGAGGGTTTCTGTCAGGCTCCCGAGCAACTGGCTGTCGCATGATTCCTTCTCTCTCTCTCTTGCTTCCTTCTGCATAACAGCTTATTTTGTGAGGCTTGCTCAGTCGCATAGGAGCTGCAGAGCAAAGTCTCTATTTTCTCCATTGGCTGAGGCTCCTCCCTTGGAGAGGAAGGGCAGAGGAAGAGCTTGCTTTGCCATGTTCTCTCAGTTGCACAGCAGAGCTACTGAGGCAAGCCTCTCTTCCTTCTCTTGGCTGAGGCTCCTCCCCCTCCTGGTCCCCCGGGGAAGGAAGGAAAGAGCCAGAGCTTCCTTTGCACAGTTCGCTGGATCTCATGGGAGAGATGCAAAGAAAGCACCTTTAAGACCAATGAGTGCTATTGTTTTAAGCATGTTATTTTGAGGGGGTTTTTTAAAGAAAGAAATTGTTTTAAATTGTACCTGTCTGTGTTTATATTGTGTTACCTAATCTTAAAAAGGTACTCACATGGCTGGGCCCAACATGGTCTAGCCTGACAAGGTCTCATTTATGTCAGATCTGAAGAAGAAGATATTGGACTTATATCCCGCCCTCCACTCCAAAGAGTCTCAGAGCGGCTCACAATCTCCTCTACCTTCCTCCCCCACAACAGACACCCTGTGAGACGGGTGGGGCTGAGAGAGCTCTCACAGCAGCTGCCCTTTCAAGGACAACCTCTGCGAGAGTTCTGGCTGACCCAAGACCATTCCTGCAGGTGCAAGTGCAGGAGTGGGGAATCAAACCCGATTCTCCCAGGTAAGAGTCCACACACTTAACCACTACACCAAAATGGCACTACACCAATCTGGCTCTCATAACGAATGAGTTTGACACCCCTGATTTAGAGGTTCCAGAGCTCCACTCCTGTAAGCTCCTGACCCCAAAATGAGGCCTGTGTGCAACTGACAGGGGGGTTAACCAATCAGCAGCATTACACACAGGCTTTTGTCTCACAAGATGATTGTGCCCGGGGTTGTCTTTCCAAAACGTTCTTTGCACCAATCACTAGCTTGGAGAAGGCGCTGACGCTGGCAGCAGATTCCTCACTACTCTGTTCTCTCTGGTCCGGTGCCAGCTTGGTCACAGGCCAACACGGTTGCTCCTCTGGATCAGTGAAAGGAGCGAAGCTAGCATGCGATAAAGGGGAAGCGAGATGAGTTCCCTCTTCTCTGCGGCGGGGTTCACAAGATAGTACTGGAGAACTTGCAAGCTGGAGGGTAACCGCGGGGGAAGCTTTCGAACAGGGATACTTCCAGGCAGAGAAAGTTGGTAATGAATAAATGGCACAACTGCTGGCTCCTTGCAATGGGGATGTTTGGGGCCATGCGGTCTGCGGCCCAGAAGAGACCAGAGAGGCTGTCTCACTGCCTTTGGGCTTGTAACGGCAGGCGAAGCTGCTTAGCTTCACCTTTCCTCAGTAGGTGTTAAATACTGGGTTCAAAACAGGAATAGGCTCGTGTACTGATTAAAGAGATCCAGTTTGCTGTAGTGGTGAAGTGTGCGGACTCTTATCTGGGAGAACCGGGTTGGATTCCCCACTCCTCCACTTGCACCTGCTGGAATGGCCTTGGGTCAGCCAGAGCTCTCTTATCTGGGAGAACCGGGTTGGATTCCCCACTCCTCCACTTGCAGCTGCTGGAATTGCCTTGGGTCAGCCATAGCTCTCTTATCTGGGAGAACCGGGTTGGATTCCCCACTCCTCCACTTGCAGCTGCTGGAATGGCCTTGGGTCAGCCAGAGCTCTCTTATCTGGGAGAACCGGGTTGGATTCCCCACTCCTCCACTTGCACCTGCTGGAATGGCCTTGGGTCAGCCAGAGCTCTCTTATCTGGGAGAACCGGGTTTGATTCCCCACTCCTCCGCTTGCAGCTGCTGGCATGGCCTTGGGTCAGCCAGAGCTCTCTTATCTGGGAGAACCGGGTTTGATTCCCCACTCCTCCGCTTGCAGCTGCTGGCATGGCCTTGGGTCAGCCATAGCTCTCTTATCTGGGAGAACCGGGTCTGATTCCCCACTCCTCCACTTGCACCTGCTGGAATGGCCTTGGGTCAGCCAGAGCTCTCTTATCTGGGAGAACCGGGTTTGATTCCCCACTCCTCCGCTTGCAGCTGCTGGCATGGCCTTGGGTCAGCCATAGCTCTCTTATCTGGGAGAACCGGGTCTGATTCCCCACTCCTCCACTTGCAGCTGCTGGAATGGCCTTGGGTCAGCCATAGCTCTCTTATCTGGGAGAACCGGGTTTGATTCCCCACTCCTCCACTTGCAGCTGCTGGAATAGCCTTGGGTCAGCCAGAGCTCTCTTATCTGGGAGAACGGGGTTTGATTCCCCACTCCTCCACTTGCAGCTGCTGGAATGGCCCTGGGTCAGCCATAGCTCTCTTATCTGGGAGAACCGGGTTGGATTCCCCACTCCTCCACTTGCACCTGCTGGAATGGCCCTGGGTCAGCCAGAGCTCTCTTATCTGGGAGAACTGGGTTGGATTCCCCACTCCTCCACTTGCAGCTGCTGGAATGGCCCTGGGTCAGCCATAGCTCTCTTATCTGGGAGAACCGGGTTGGATTCCCCACTCCTCCACTTGCACCTGCTGGAATGGCCTCGGGTCAGCCAGAGCTCTCTTATCTGGGAGAACCGGGTTTGATTCCCCACTCCTCCACTTGCACCTGCTGGAATGGCCTTGGGTCACCCTGAGCTCTCTTATCTGGGAGAACCAGGTTGGATTCCCCACTCCTCCACTTGCAGCTGCTGGAATGGCCTTGGGTCAGCCATAGCTCTCTTATCTGGGAGAACCGGGTTTGATTCCCCACTCCTCCACTTGCACCTGCTGGAATGGCCTTGGGTCAGCCAGAGCTCTCTTATCTGGGAGAACCGGGTCTGATTCCCCACTCCTCCACTTGCAGCTGCTGGAATGGCCCTGGGTCAGCCATAGCTCTCTTATCTGGGAGAACAGGGTTTGATTCCCCACTCCTCCACTTGCACCTGCTGGAATAGCCTTGGGTCAGCCATAGCTCTCTTATCTGGGAGAACGGGGTTTGATTCCCCACTCCTCCACTTGCAGCTGCTGGAATGGCCCTGGGTCAGCCATAGCTCTCTTATCTGGGAGAACAGGGTTTGATTCCCCACTCCTCCACTTGCACCTGCTGGAATGGCCTTGGGTCAGCCATAGCTCTCTTATCTGGGAGAACGGGGTTTGATTCCCCACTCCTCCACTTGCACCTGCTGGAATGGCCTTGGGTCAGCCAGAGCTCTCTTATCTGAGAGAACCGGGTTTGATTCCCCACTCCTCCACTTGCACCTGCTGGAATGGCCTTGGGTCACCCATAGCTCTCTTCTCTGGGAGAACAGGGTTGGATTCCCCACTCCTCCACTTGCAGCTGCTGGAATGGCCTTGGGTCAGCCAGAGCTCTCTTATCTGGGAGAACCAGGTTTGATTCCCCACTCCTCCACCCAGCCCCCAAGAAATAGAAAATACCTTGTGATTGCACCCTTTTTGGATCCTTTATTAGAATATGCAACACCATAGGCAGTTCCTAGGATTCTCTAATGCTGCTTCCCAATTGGCCAGTTTGAATTATGCAGCCAGTTGGGATGCAGATCTTTGGATCCTCTCAGTGTATTGTGTTGTGCCTCACGCTCAGGACACAATACCCAAACATGTCCAGGCATGTCTCCACATACATAACAGTAGGGAATGGAGTGATCTGAGAATCTGTCTTATGTCACAGTGGACGCCCTTCCAGTAGGCATCCAAAGTGCCAGAATTTTTCATGGGAAGCTTGCAACATGCTGTACTGTGACTTTTCTCTGCAAAATTCAGTTACAGACATGACAAAAGCACATTGAGGACATAAGACGCTTGTGAGAAGAGCCCTGCTGGATCAGACCAGGGAGGGTCCATCTAGTCTAGCATCCAATCTCACACTATGGCCAACCATTCCCTCTGGAGGGCCAACAACAGGGCAGAGAGGCCGAGGCCTTCTCCTGAGAAGAACGTCAGAAGACCACTGCTGGGTCAGACCAGTGAGGGTACATCTAGCATGGCATCCTGTCTCACAGTGGCCAACCAGTTCCTCTGGAGGGTCAACAACAGGGCAGAGAGGCCAAGGCCTTCCTCTAATAAGAATATCAGAAGAGCTCTGCTGGGTCACACCAGGGAGGATCCATCTAGTCCAGCCTCCTGTCTCACACAGAGGAATTGGTTGGCCACTGTGTGAGACAGGAGGAAGGACTAGATGGACCCTCACTGGTCTCATCCAGTGGGGCTCTTCTGATGTCCTTATCAGGGGAAGGCCTCGGCCTCTCTGCCCTGTTGTTGGCCCTCCAGAGGAACTGGTTGGCCCCTGTGCGAGACAGGAGGCTGGACTAGATGGACCCTCACTGGTCAGATCCAGCGGGGCTCTTGTTATACTTTGAGACTTGCTTGTCCTGTGGTGAAAGAGGAGCCCATTGTTATGATGGAGCCCTAGCTGGGAAGTAGGAGACCTCTTGACACATCGCAAACCAGCAGCTTCATGCCCATTTCATCTCCCCAGGATCGTCTGACTCACAAAAGGCAAAGGGCATCCTCCCTCTTCATGGTTCAGCTTTGGGGTCAAGAGGGTGCAACAGGGGCACCCCTTGGAGAGGATGAAGCAGCAAATGGGGACTTTGGTCTCTGAGCAGTCTGCCCACACGTGAGGCATGGCACTGCTGCCCAAAATAGCAGTTCTGCTCCGGTGACTTCCGTCTGGAAGAAGAAAGGGGGGGCGTGGGGCTCGGCCACTTTGCTCAACTTCCCGTCTGTTTCCTGGGCTCCGCTCTCTGTGCCGCTCTCCTCCTCCTGAGTTTCGTTTCTCTGGCATCTGCCCTGCTTTGGAATCAGAAGGCTGAGGAGTTTCACTTTAGTTTCTCTCCCTTGAGGCAGTAGGACCAGTTGCCTGTTGGGGAGGTCTTGCCCAGACTGTGCTTCAACAGGCGCCATTCAAAATATTTTGTTGCTCCTCGCAAGGTGTAGCCTTCCCCTCATGAACTCTTCGGTGCCAGCGTTGGTGTAATGGTGAAGTGCGGGGACTCTTATCCAGGAGAACCAGGTTGGATTCCCCACTGCTCCACTTGCACCTGCTGGAATGACCTTGGGTCAGCCAGAGCTCTCTTATCTGGGAGAACCAGGTTGGATTCCCCACTCCTCCCCTTGCACCTGCTGGGATGGGCTTGGGTCAGCCAGAGCTCTCTTAACTGGGAGAACTGGGTTGGATTCCCCACTCCTCCACTTGCAGCTGCTGGAATGGCCTTGGGTCAGCCAGAGCTCTCTTATCTGGGAGAACCGGGTTTGATTCCCCACTCCTCCCCTTGCACCTGCTGGGATGGGCTTGGGTCAGCCAGAGCTCTCTTATCTGGGAGAACTGGGTTGGATTCCCCACTCCTCCACTTGCACCTGCTGGAATGGCCTTGGGTCAGCCAGAGCTCTCTTATCTGGGAGAACCGGGTTGGATTCCCCACTCCTCCACTTGCAGCTGCTGGAATGGCCTTGGGTCAGCCAGAACTCTCTTATCTGAGAGAACCCAGTTTGATTCCCCACTCCTCCACTTGCACCTGCTGGACTGACCTTGGGTCAGCCAGAGCTCTCTTATCTGTGAGAACCGGGTTGGATTCCCCACTCCTCCCCTTGCACCTGCTGGAATGGCCTTGGGTCAGCCAGAGCTCTCTTATCTGGGAGAACTGGGTTGGATTCCTCACTCCTCCACTTGCACCTGCTGGAATGGCCTTGGGTCAGCCAGAGCTCTCTTATCTGGGAGAACCGGGTTGGATTCCCCACTCCTCCACTTGCACCTGCTGGACTGACCTTGGGTCAGCCAGAGCTCTCTTATCTGGGAGAACCAGGTTGGATTCCCCACTCCTCCACTTGCAGCTGCTGGAATGGCCTTGGGTCAGCCAGAGCTCTCTTAACTGGGAGAACTGGGTTGGATTCCCCACTCCTCCACTTGCAGCTGCTGGAATGGCCTTGGGTCAGCCATAGCTCTCTTATCTGGGAGAACCGGGTTTGATTCCCCACTCCTCCCCTTGCACCTGCTGGGATGGGCTTGGGTCAGCCAGAGCTCTCTTATCTGGGAGAACTGGGTTGGATTCCCCACTCCTCCACTTGCACCTGCTGGAATGGCCTTGGGTCAGCCAGAGCTCTCTTAACTGGGAGAACTGGGTTGGATTCCCCACTCCTCCACTTGCAGCTGCTGGAATGGCCTTGGGTCAGCCATAGCTCTCTTATCTGGGAGAACCGGGTTTGATTCCCCACTCCTCCCCTTGCACCTGCTGGGATGGGCTTGGGTCAGCCAGAGCTCTCTTATCTGGGAGAACTGGGTTGGATTCCCCACTCCTCCACTTGCACCTGCTGGAATGGCCTTGGGTCAGCCAGAGCTCTCTTATCTGGGAGAACCGGGTTGGATTCCCCACTCCTCCACTTGCAGCTGCAGGGATGGGCTTGGGTCAGCCAGAGCTCTTTTCTCTGGGAGAACCGGGTTAGATTCCCCACTCCTCCACTTGCAGCTGCTGGAATGGCCTTGGGTTAGCCATAGCTCTCGCAGAGCTGTCTTTGAAAGGGCAGCTTCTGGGAGAGCTCTCTCAGCCCCACCCACCTCACGGGGTGTCTGCTGTGGGGGAAGGAGATAAAGGAGATTGTGAGCCACTCTGAGATTTGGAGTGGTAGGCGGAATGTAAACCCAATGTTGTCTTCTTCTTCTTCGATTGCCAACCTCCCAGTGGGCCAAGGAATCCAAAGCACACAGCTTCCGTGAAAACCAGCCTCAATAAGAACCAACCAATGCAAAAAATTATATCTAGATAAGCACTGAATTTATTTATTTATTTATTTATTTATTTATTTGGGATTTATATCCCGCCCTTCCCACGAATGGCTCAGGGCGGCTTCCAACCATTAATCAACTTAAAAGTAACAATTTCAAATATAAAACAATTTAAATAATTTAAGCAGTTAAAACATTAAAACAAAGTAATTCAGTTTCCTATGAACAGATGGCTGGCCAGTTTCCTCAAGTTGTTATCCTAGCTAAATGTAGGCTAGGTATAGGCTAGCCGGAAGAGGGTCGTCTTACAGGCCCTGCGGAACTGCACTAAGTCCCGCAGGGCCCTCACCTCTTCCGGCAGCTGATTCCACCATACGGGGGCCATAACACCTCAGCTCCCAGTGGGGCCTGGAGTTGTCCCAAAATCACAATTGGCTTCCGGATAAGAGAGACTAGTTCCCTGGAGAAAATGGCTGTTCTAGATGTGTGTGTGGCGGAGGGTGGGGGGACCTCTCTGGGCTCACACACCTGTTAAGCTCCCTTCTCTCTCCCAAACTTCTCAGGTTCCACCATCAGTTCCTCAGGAATTTCCCACCCCAAAGTTGGCAGCCCTAGCCCCCACCCTCTTCAGCTAATTGGAGCACCCAGGCCTTGGGGTGGGAGGGTGCGGGAAGGAGCGTTCAGCTCATCAGAGTCTACCCAGGTGGAAAAGGATCCACCGTTGGGCAGCCTGTCTACTTTTCTCTTTTTTAAAAAAAATCCATACATCTATACCAGGAGTGGCCAAACTGTGGCTCAGGAGCCACGGGTGCCTCTTTCACACATATTGTGCCGCTCTCAAAGCCCCCCCCCCCCCCACACCTTGCTGAACGGTTTGGAGAAGGCATTTGTCTCTTTCAATCAATCCTCCAATCCAAGCCAGCTGGCGGCTTGGAGAATGCATTTAAAGTTAAAGTTGCTTGCTTTCCATCTCTTCTTTCCTCCCCCTCTATTTCCCTTCCTTCCTTCCTTCCTTCCTTCCTTCCTTCCTTCCTTCCTTCCTTCCTTCCTTCCTTCCTTCCTTCCTTCCTTCCTTCCTTCCTTCCTTCCTTGATCCAGTTTGGTGTAGTGGTTAAGTGTGTGGACTCTTATCTGAGAGAACCGGGTTGGATTCCCCACTCCTCCACTTGCCCCTGCTGGAATGGCCTTGGGTCAGACAGAGCTCCCTTATCTGGGAGAACCGGGTTGGAGTCCCCACTCCTCCACTTGCACCTGCTGGAATGGCCTTGGGTCAGACAGAGCTCTCTTATCTGGGAGAACCGGGTTGGAGTCCCCACTCCTCCACTTGCACCTGCTGGAATGGCCTTGGGTCAGACAGAGCTCTCTTATCTGGGAGAACAGGGTTGGATTCCCCACTACTCCACTTGCAGTTGCTGGGATGGCCTTGGGTCAGTCAGACCTCTCTTATCTGGGAGAACCGGGTTGGATTCCCCACTCCTCCACTTGCAGCTGCTGGAATGGCCTTGGGTCAGCCAGAGCTCTCTTATCTGGGAGAACCGGGTTGGATTCCCCACTCCTCCACTTGCCCCTGCTAGAATGGCCTTGGGTCAACCAGAGCTCTCTTTTCTGGGAGAACCGTGTTGGATTCCCCCCTCCTCCACTTGCCCCTGCTGGAATGGCCTTGGGTCAGCCAGAGCTCTCTTATCTGGGAGAAGCAGGTTGGATTCCCCATTCCTCCACTTGCAGCTGCTGGAATGGCCTTGGGTCAGCCGTAGCTCTGGCAGAGGTTTTCCTTGAAAGGGCAGCTGCTGTGAGAGCCCTCTCCAGCCCCACCCACCTCACAGGGTGTATGTTGTGGGGGAAGAAGTATGGGAGATTGTAAGCCGCTCTGAGTCTCTGATTCAGAGAGAAGGGTGGGGTATAAATCTGCAATTCTTCTTCTTCTTCTCCTTTCCTTTCTTCCTTCCCTCCCTCAAACATCTGACATTCATGTCTTGGGGCTCTCAGACATCTAATGTTTATTCCACGTGGCTCTTACATTAAGCAAGTTTGGCCACCCCTGATCGATACAATTTTTCCCTCTAGAAACTGTGTCCTCGCAAGAACCCTGTGAGATAGAGTAGGCTGAGAGTGTGTGAGTAACCCAGAGTCACCTTCCATGGCAGACCGGGCATTTGAACCTGGGTCTGACCACTACACCACTCCAGTTCCCAGACAGGTCAAAACATTTCTAAGAGCCAACACAGGGGAGTAGATGGAGTCTGGGCCTTGGACAGGAGAGATCTGGGTTCCGATTCTCCCTCAGGTCAGCAATGGCACTCCCTAGATGGAGCCTGAGTGAAAAAAGTTGATCAACAGGCCCCGGATGAGAGCAAGCCTTTTCTCAAGACAGACGTGTCCCTCTTGAGGAATATCTAACAAGTCTCTCCGATTTGCCTTGTGGGAGGAAATCGGTTCCCTGGCTCTCAGAACCCTTCAGTCAAACTGAAAGATGTTCTTCCTGTTCTTTCTGAGAATCTCATATGAGCAAAATAATAAAAAGCATTTAAAAGTTCTGAACACACAGCTGGGATGGGCAAATTCCCGAGTGCACAGCCTGGGGAAATATTGCCTGCTGCTTTTATCTTTGGCTCCTGTCTGTTCCTAAACTCAGAGGAGCAAAAGCCCAGCATCCCCACAGCCTGCCATATTCCCATGGGGTAGTTGAGGGCCCACAACGGTAGACCCTTGGCTGAATCCAGGCTCTTCTGAGCTACAGCAGAGATTGGCTGTCTCTCAAGAAGAAGACAGCAGATTTATACCCCGCCCTTCTCTCTGAATCAGAGTCTCAGAGCAGCTTACAATCTCCTTTATCTTCTTCCCCCACAACAGACACCCTGTGTGGTGGGTGGGGGTTAAAGAGTTCTGACAGAACCTGCCCGTTCAAGGACAACTTTTGCAAGAGCTATGGATGAGCCAAGGCCATTCCAGCAGCTGCAAGTGGAGGAGTTGGGAATCAAACCCGGTTCTCCCAGATAAGAGAGCTATGGCTGGCCTAAGGCCATTCCAGCAGGTGCAAGTGGAGGAGTGGGGAATCAAACCCGGTTCTCCCAGCGATGGCTGGCCCAAGGCCATTCCAGCAGGTGCAAGTGGAGGGGGGGGGAATCCAACCCGGTTCTCCCAGATAAGAGGGCTCTGGCTGACCAAAGGCCATTCAAGCAGGTGCAAGTGGAGGAGTGGGGAATCCAACCCGGTTCTCCCAGATAAGAAGAAGATGAAGATATTGGATTTATATCCCGCCCTCCACTCCGAAGAGTCTCAGAGCAGCTCACAATCTCCTTTACCTTCCTCCCCCTGTGAGGTGGGTGGGGATGGAGAGAAGAAGAAGATATTGGATTTATATCCCGCCCTCCACTCCGAAGAGTCTCAGAGCGGCTCACAATCTCCTTTACCTACCTCCCCCACAACAGACACCCTGTGAGGTGGGTGGGGCTAAGAGAGCTCTTACAGCAGCTGCCCTTTCAAGGACAACCTCTGCCAGGGCTATGGCTGACCCAAGGCCATGCCAGCAGGTGCAAGTGGAGGAGTGGGGAATCAAACCCGGTTCTCCCAGATAAGAGTCCACACACTTAACCACTACACCAAACTGGCTCTCACAGCAGCTGGCTCTCACTGGCTCTCACAGCAAACTGGCTCTCACTGGCTCTCACAGCACTGGCTCTCACAGCAGCTACACCAAACTGGCTCTCGCTGGCTCTCACAGCAGCTAAGAGGGCTCTCACAGCAGCTGCCCTTTCAAGGACAACCTCTGCCAGAGCTATGGCTGACCCAAGGCCATGCTAGCAGGTGCAAGTGGAGGAGTGGGGAATCAAACCTGGTTCTCCCAGATAAGAGTCCGCACACTTAACCACTACACCAAACTGGCTCTCCAACTGGCTAAGAGAGCTCTGGCTGACCCAAGGCCATTCCAGCAGCTGCAAGTGGAGGAGTGGGGAATCCAACTCGGTTCTCCCAGATAAGAGAGCTCTGGCTGAACAAAGGCCATTCCAGCAGCTGCAAGTGGAGGAGTGGGGAATCCAACCCGGTTCTCCCAGATAAGAGAGCTCTGTCTGACCCAAGGCCATTCCAGCAGGCATAAGTGGAGGAGTGGGGAATCCCAGATAAGAGAGCTCTGGCTGAACAAAGGCCATTCCAGCAGCTGCAAGTGGAGGAGTGGGGAATCCAACCCGGTTCTCCCAGATAAGAGAGCTCTGTGTGACCCAAGGCCATTCCAGCAGGCATAAGTGGAGGAGTGGGGAATCCAACCCGGTTCTCCCAGATAAGAGAGCTCTGTGTGACCCAAGGCCATTCCAGCAGGCATAAGTGGAGGAGTGGGGAATGAAACCCGGTTCTCCCAGATAAGAGAGCTCTGGCTGACCCAAGGCCATTCCAGCAGCTGCAAGTGGAGGAGTGGGGAATCCAACCCGGTTCTCCCAGATAAGAGAGCTCTGGCTGACCCAAGGCCATTCCAGCAGCTGCAAGTGGAGGAGTGGGGAATCAAACCCGGTTCTCCCAGATAAGAGATAAGAAAGGGACGCCAAAAGAGGAGATGGCTGGACAGCTTTACTGGTGTAACAAACATGAATTTGAGCAGACTTTGGAGGATTGGGGAAGACAGGAGGGCCTGGTGTGACTTTCTCCATGGGGTCGCAAAGAGTCAAACTTGGTTGTGCGACTGACCAACAAGATGTGGATTGGGCTCCCTTCTACAAGACGCTTCTGTCCCATTTCTCAGTTACCCTCAAAGGTCTCTCAATGCTGGCACTTTGTCATCTTCCAGAGAATGGAAAGCGGGGAACAGCTCCTGATTCAAGGCCATCTAGGAAGCGTCTCCCCGTGGAAAGGCAATGGGAGAAAAAGTCTTACCTTCTCATGGGCATCAACACACGCAGTGGTTCTTGGTTGTCTTTTGGAACTCCCTGGCCCTGGAGAGTCTTCGGCTGGGGGCAAGAATCCTGCCTGCTGTTTACAGAACACAGAACGGGATGCTGGATCTCGAAGGCAGGACAATCCAGGGGAGTTCATTGCTTCCTCTTTCAAGCAGTTTTACGCCTCCAGTTTTGGGAAGTTCCAAAATTCGTGTCAGCTGTTTTGACTCCTCATTCCAAAGCCCGACAGCCTGAATTGCTCAGCAGAAGTGATGTGACGTCTCGGGAGGACTGGGTCCACTTCATCTGCACGAGCAGGAGCCATTTTGAAGAAAATGAGGTGCCAGAGATCATTAGCACAACTCATTTGCATACCATGGAAGAGCCAGTTTGGTGTAGTGGTGAAGTGTGCTGACTCTTATCTGGGAGAACCGGGTTGGATTCCCCACTCCTCCTCTTGCACCTGCTGGAATGGCCTTGGGTCAGCCAGAGCTCGCTTATCTGGGAGAACCAGGTTGGATTTCCCACTCCTCCACTTGCAGCTGCTGGAATGGCCTTGGGTCAGCCAGAGCTCTCTTATCTGGGAGAAACAGGTTTGATTCCCCACTCCTCCACTTGCACCTGCTGGAATAGCCTTAGGTCAGCCAGAACTCTCTTATCTGGGAGAACTGGGTATGATTCCCCACTCCTCCACTTGCACCTGCTGGAATAGCCTTGGGTCAGCCAGAACTCTCTTATCTGGGAGAACCAGGTTTGATTCGCCACTCCTCCACTTGCACCTGCTGGAATAGCCTTGGGTCAGCCAGAACTCTCTTATCTGGGAGAACCAGGTTTGATTCCCCACTCCTCCACTTGCAGCTGCTGGAATGGTCTTGGGTCAGCCAGAACTCTCTTATCTGGGAGAACCAGGTTTGATTCCCCAGTCCTCCACTTGCACCTGGTGGAATGGCCTTGGGTCAGCCAGAACTCTCTTATCTGGGAGAACCAGGTTGGATTCCCCACTCCTCCACTTGCAGCTGCTGGAATGGTCTTGGGTCAGCTAGAGCTCTCTTATCTGGGAGAACCGGGTTTGATTCCCCACTCCTCCACTTGCACCTGGTGGAATGGCCTTGGGTCAGCCAGAGCTCTCTTATCTGGGAGAAACGGGTTTGATTCCCCACTCCTCCACTTGCAGCTGCTGGAATGGCCTTGGGTCAGCCATAGCTCTTGTAGGAGTTGTCCTTGAAAGGGCAGCTTCTGGGAGAGCTCTTGGGGGAGAGCTCTCTCAGCCCCATCTCTCGGGGGAGAGCTCTCTCAGCCCCACCAGTCTCACAGGTTGCCAAGTCCAATTCAAGAAATATCTGGGGACTTTGGGGATGGAGCCAGGAGACTTTGGGGTGAAGCCAGGAGACATTGAGGGTGGAGCCAACAGCACAGTTGTGACAAGCATCATTGAACTCCAAAGGGAGTTTTGGCCATCACATTTAAAGGGACCACACACCTTTTAAATGCCTTCCCTCCATTGGAAATAATGGATAGGGGCACCTTCTTTTGTGGCTCATAGAATTGGACCTCTTGGTTCAATCTTTTTGAAAATTGGAAGGTAATTTGGGGAGAGGCGTTGCATGTTATGCTGAAAATGTGGTGCCTGTACCTCAAAAAGCAGTCTCCGCAGAGCCCCAGATACCGCAGATCAATTCTCCATTATTTATACCCTATGAGAATCGATCTACATAGGGAGGAATGGAGTGCCCAGCAGACATTTCCCTCCTGCCTCACCCCCAGCTTTCTGATGACCCTGAAACGGGGGGGGGGGGGGAAGGCCTCCAAACTGGGGGATCCCCTGCCCCCACCTGGGGATTGGCAACCCTAAGGATGCTTCAGGGGGAACTCTTCTGCTTCCTTCCTCCCTTCGCCTGCAGCTTCCTGCTTTCAGGCCAACACGCAGGCCAGTGTCTTTCCAGCAGCACGTGTTGCACTGCCTGGGGCTGACTGGGCTGGTTTTGCTTGCTGAGATCAGCAATGGGCAAAAGGACAGGCGTCTTCCAACAGCTGGTGGGAAGCTGCAAGGTTCTTCCCTCGCCTCCTCTTTTCCAGCCCAGAACCCTCAGCTGCTCCTTGACAACGGGAGGAATTTGAAGGAGGCAGTGAAATGGGAAGAAAGCCTCGGGGGTCTTATGAGCAAAAATTCTGCTTGGTCAGCGACTGGCATTTGAGTTTTGAGCTGCTGCATACGTTCGTTTGCTCTGGGGCCGTTTTTCGTGAGCTAAGACAAAAATGTGTGAACCAGAGGCCCACACCCACTCCTCCACTTGCAGCTGCTGGAATGGCCTTGGGTTATTCATAGCTCTTGCAGAGCTGTTCTTGAAAGGGCAGCCTTCGTGAGAGTTCTCTCATGCCCACTTACCTCACGGGGTGTGGGGGAGGAAGGCAAAGGAGATTGTCAGCTGCTCTGAGAAGCTGAGATTCAGAGTGAAGGACAGAGTATAGATCCAATTTCTTCTTCTTCTTCTTCGCAAATATAACCCTTATCATTTTCTCTTGCCAATTTGGTGTTGTGGTTTGGCTTTTGTTGTTCAGTCACACAGTTGAGTCCGACTCTTTGCGACCCCCTGGACCAAGTCACGCCAGGCCCTCCTGTCTTCCACCATCCTCCGAAGTCTGCTCAAATTCCTCTTAGTCACATCAGTAACGCTGTCCAGTTGTCTCCTCTTTTGCCGTCCCCTTCTTCTTTGGCCTTCTGTCTTTCCCAGCATCAGGGTCTTCTCCAGGGAGTGCTCCCTTCTCATTGGGTGGCCAAAGGATTTGAGCTTCAGCTTCAGCATCTGACCTTCCAGGGAACAGTCTGGGTTGATTTCCCTTAGGACGGACTGATCTGATCATCTTGCAGTCCAAGAGACTCTCAAGAGTCTTCTCCAGCACCACAGCTTGAAAGCATCTCTTCTTCTGTGCTCAGCCTTTGTTATGGTCCAGCTCTCACAGCCATACATGACTACTGGGAATACCATAGTGGTTTGGTGCAAAGACTCTTGTCTGGGAGAGCCGGGTTCGAGTCTGAGGTTCAGAGTGAAGGACAGGGTATAAATACAATATCTTAAGAACATATATATACACACACACACATACACACACACACATATATATATATACATACATACATACTGTGGCTAATAGCCACTGATGGACCTCTGCTCCATATTTCTATCCAGTTCCCTCTTAAACCTGGCTATGCTTGTAGCCGCCGCCACCTCCTGTGGCAGTGAATTCCACATGTTAATCACCCTTTGGATGAAGAAGTATTTCCTTTTATCCGTTTTAACCTGACTGCTCAGCAATTTCATTGAATGCCCACGAGTTCTTGTATTGTGAGAAAGGGAGAAAAGTACTTCTTTTTCTACTTTCTCCATCCCATGCATAATCTTGTCAACCTCTATCATGTCACCCCGCAGTCGACGTTTCTCCAAGCTAAAGAGTCCCAAGCGTTTCAACCTTTCTTCATAGGAAAAGTGCTCCAGCCCTTTAATCATTCTAGTTGCCCTTCTCTGGACTTTCTCCAATGCTATAATATCCTTTTTGAGGTGCGGCGACCAGAACTGCACACGGTACTCCAAATGAGACCGCACCATCGATTTATACAGGGGCATTATGATGCTGGCTGATTTGTTTTCAATTCCCTTCCTAATAATTCCCAGCATGGCGTTGGCCTTTATATTTAGTGTCATCCGCAAACTTGGCCACTTCACTGCTCACTCTCAATTCCAAATCATTTATGAACAAGTTAAAGAGCATGGGACCCAGTACTGAGCCCTGCGGCACCCCACTGCTTACCATCCTCCACTGTGAAGACTTCCCCTTTTGTATTCACTCTCTGCTTCCTATTAAATAACCAGTTTTTGATCCACAAGAGGACCTGTCCTTTTACTCCATGACTCTCAAGCTTACTAAGGAGCCTTTGATGAGGAACTTTATACATAATGTGGCATGCCCCGTTGCTGCCAGAGAGCGTGAGGGTCTAGAGGGAACAGGGCACCTTGCTGAGGTGATTCGATCCTTAGGCAAGTAGACAGCTGGGTGGCGAAACCGCGTATTGACCGTATGGTGACTTGCCTGCCTGGTGCGAAGGTAGCGGACATTACGCGTGTAGTAGATAGGCTGATAGACAGTGCTGGGGAGGAGCCTGTGGTCATGGTGCATGTTGGCACCAACGATGTGGGGAAATGCAGTCGTGAGGTCCTGGAGGAGAAATTTAGGCTGCTAGGTGGGAGACTTAAGGCCAGGACCTCCAAGGTGGCCTTCTCGGAAGTGCTACCTGTTCCACGTGCAGGGCAGGAGAGACAGGCGCAAATTAGAAGTCTCAATGTGTGGATGAGACGATGGTGTAAGGAGGAAGGGTTTAAGTTTGTTAGGCACTGGGATGCTTTCTGGAACAAGCCGGAGCTGTACAAAAGAGACGGTCTCCACTTGTCTCCGGATGGAACCAGGCTGCTGGCGCTTAAAATCAAAAAGGTGGCAGAGCAGTTTTTAAACTAAATCTTGGGGGAAAGCCGACAGGAGATGGAATGTCTCTGGTTCGGGAGGACTCGTCTCAAAGAGATGAAGGGTTGGCTTCTATTTTTCTACCGAGTAACGGATCAGAGTTGTCCACTGTGATGGTGACAAACAGTATGGACTGTCTGCTAGAGTCTCGAGGCGGCAGGAGAGAGGTGGCGGGCCTAGCTTGCTTGGGAAATTATAAATGTTTGTATGCAAATGCTAGAAGTGTCCGAAGTAAAATTGGTGAATTGGAATGTTTAGTGTTGGGAGAAAACATAGACATTGTGGGAATTTCAGAAACTTGGTGGAATGAGGAGAATCAGTGGGACACGGTGATTCCTGGATATAAGTTATATCGGAAGGATAGGGAGGGAAGGGTTGGAGGTGGGGTGGCTCTGTATGTCAGAGAGGATATACGGTCCAGTAAGACTGAGGTCAGAGAATTAGATTCCCTTTTAGAAATGCTTTGGGTTGAAATAGAGGGCCCAAAAGGAAATTTAACTATGGGAGTTTGTTATCGCCCACCAAATCAAAAGAGAGAGGACGATTATAATATGATGGAGGGATTAAAGATAGCGGCTAAACGTAAAAACTGTGTCGTAATAGGTGATTTTAACTACCCGCAGATTGATTGGGTCAATATGTGTTCTGGTCGAGAGAAAGAGATTGAGTTTCTTGATGCTCTCAATGACTGTGCTATGGAGCAGATGGTCTCAGAACCTACCAGGGGTGGGGCGATGCTGGATCTGGTCCTAAGTAATGCCCAAGACTTGGTGAGAGACGTAAAAGTGATTGCGCCGCTTGGGAACAGTGACCATAATGTTATTGATTTCACCATTTGTATAAATAGGGAGTTGCCCAAAAAGACCGCCACAACCACATTTAACTTTAAAAGGGGTAAATTCTCTGAGATGAGGAGGCATGTGAGGAGGAAACTGAAAGGAAAGGTAAATACGGTCAAAACCCTTGGGGAAGCTTGGAGACTATTTAAAACTATAATCCTAGAAGCTCAGATAAAATACATACCACAAGTTAGGAAAGGCACAAACAGGTATAAGAAGAGGCCAGCATGGTTAACAAACAAAGTAATGGAAGCTGTAAAAGGTAAGAAGGACTCCTTTAAGCGGTGGAAAACCAGTCCAAGTGAGATTAATAAAAGGGAACACAGGCAGTGGCAAATCAAATGCAAGACTGTGATCAGGCAGGCAAAAAGGGACTATGAGGAGCATATTGCAAAAAACATAAAGACCAACAATAAAAATTTCTTCAAATATATTAGAAGTAGGAAACCAGCCAGGGAAGCAGTGGGGCCCTTGGATGACCATGGGGTAAAAGGATTACTGAAGGAGGATGGGGAAATGGCTGAGAAGCTGAACGCATTTTTTGCCTCCGTCTTCACCGTGGAAGATGAGAAGTGTTTGCCCGCCCCAGAACCACTAATATTGGAAGGGGTGTTGAAAGACCTGAGTCAGATTGAGGTGACAAAAGAGGAGGTCCTACAACTGATAGACAAATTAAAAACTAATAAGTCACCGGGTCCGGATGGCATACATCCGAGAGTTCTGAAAGAACTCAAAGTTGAACTTGTGGATCTTCTAACAAAAATCTGTAATCTTTCATTGAAATCTGCCTCCGTTCCTGAGGACTGGAAGGTAGCAAATGTCACCCCCATCTTTAAAAAGGGTTCCAGAGGAGATCCGGGAAATTACAGGCCAGTCAGTCTGACTTCAATACCGGGAAAGTTGGTAGAAACCATTATCAAGGACAGAATGAGTAGGCACATTGATGAACACGGGTTATTGAGGAAGACTCAGCATGGGTTCTGCAAGGGAAGATCTTGCCTCACTAACCTGTTACATTTCTTTGAGGGGGTGAACAAACATGTGGACAAAGGAGACCCGATAGATGTTGTTTACCTTGACTTCCAGAAAGCTTTTGATAAAGTTCCTCATCAAAGGCTCCTTAGAAAGCTTGAGAGTCATGGAGTAAAAGGACAGGTCCTCTTGTGGATCAAAAACTGGCTGAGTAATAGGAAGCAGAGAGTGAGTATAAATGGGCAGTCTTCGCAGTGGAGGACGGTAAGCAGTGGGGTGCCGCAGGGCTCGGTACTGGGTCCCATCCTCTTTAACTTGTTCATAAATGATTTAGAGTTGGGAGTGAGCAGTGAAGTGGCCAAATTTGCGGATGACACTAAATTGTTCAGGGTGGTGAGAACCAGAGAGGATTGTGAGGAACTCCAAAGGGATCTGTTGAGGCTGGGTGAGTGGGCGTCAACGTGGCAGATGCGGTTCAATGTGGCCAAGTGCAAAGTAATGCACATTGGGGCCAAGAATCCCAGCTACAAATACAAGTTGATGGGGTGTGAACTGGCAGAGACAGACCAAGAGAGAGATCTTGGGGTCATGGTAGATAATTCACTGAAAATGTTAAGACAGTGTGCGTTTGCAATAAAAAAGGCCAACGCCATGCTGGGAATTATTAGGAAGGGAATTGAAAACAAATCAGCCAGTATCATAATGCCTCTGTATAAATCAATGGTGCGGTCTCATTTGGAGTACTGTGTGCAGTTCTGGTCGCCGCACCTCAAAAAGGATATTATAGCATTGGAGAAAGTTCAGAAAAGGGCAACTAAAATGATTAAAGGGCTGGAACACCTTCCCTATGAAGAAAGGTTGAAACGCTTAGGGCTCTTTAGCTTGGAGAAACGTCGACTGAGGGGTGACATGATAGAAGTTTACAAGATAATGCATGGGATGGAGAAAGTAGAGAAAGAAGTACTTTTCTCCCTTTCTCACAATACAAGAACTCGTGGGCATTCGATGAAATTGCTGAGCAGACAGGTTAAAATGGATAAAAGGAAGTACTTCTTCACCGAAAGGGTGATTAACATGTGGAATTCACTGCCACAGGAGGTGGTGGCGTCCACAAGCATAGCCACCTTCAAGAAAGGGTTAGATAAAAATATGGAGCAGAGGTCCATCAGTGGCTATTAGCCACAATGTGTGTGTGTGTGTGTGTATATATATATATATATATATATATATATATATATATATATTTGGCCGCTGTGTGACACAGAATGTTGGACTGGATGGGCCATTGGCCTTATCTAACATGGCTTCTCTTATGTTCTTATGTTTATCAAAAGCTTTCTAGAAGTCAAGGTAGACAACATCTATTGGGTCCCCTTTGTCCACATGTTTGTTCACCCCCTCAAAGAACTGTAACAGGTTAGTGAGGCAAGATATTCCCTTACAGAACCCATGCTGAGTATTCCTCAATAACTTGTGTTCATCAATGTGCCTACTCATTCTGTCCTTGATAATGGTTTCTACCAACTTTCTTGATATTGAAGTCAGACTGACTGGCCTGTAATTTCCCGGATCTCCTCTGGAACCCTTTTTAAAGATGGGGGTGACATTTGCTACCTTCCAGTTCTCAGGAACAGAGGCAGATTTTAATGAAAGATTACACATTTTTGTCAGGAGATCCAGAAATTCACCTTTGAGTTCTTTCAGAACCCTTGGATGTATGCCATCTGGACCGGGTGACTTATTAGTTTTTAATTCGTCTATCAGTTGTAGGACCTCCTCTCTTGTCACCTCAATTTGACTCAGGTCTTTCAACACCCCTTCCAAGATTAGTGGTTCTTCTTCTTCCAAAATTAGTGGTTCTTCTTCTTCCCTTTTTGTTCTTTAATATGTTTAAGAAGTTATTTTTATTTTTAAAAGGTTTAGGGGAGGAAAGGTGATATGGTATAGCCTAATCTCCTCAGATCTTGGAAGCAAGGTCAGTACTGGGAGGAGAAGCCACCGAGGAAGACTCTGCAGAGGAAGGCAATGGCAAGCCACCCCAGCTTCTCCCTTGCCTCGAAAACGCCTTGCTAGCAGGGTTGCCAATCCCCAGGTGGGGGCAGGGGATCTCCCAGTTTGGAGGCCCTCCCCATGCTTCAGGGTCATCAGAAAGTGGGGGGGAGGGAAATGTCTGCTGGGAACTCTATTATTCCCTATGGAGACCGATTTCCATAGGGCATAATGGAGAATTGATCTGCGGATATCTGGGGAGGCTGTGTTTGCAGCAAAACATCCAGTGCCTCTCCCCAAAACACCCTCCAAGTTTCAAAAAGATTGGACCAGGGGGTCCAATTCTATGAGCCACAAAAGAAGGTTCCCCTATCCGTCATTATTTCCAGTGGAGGGAAGGCATCTAAAAGGCATGCGGTGTCATGGGCTGGGGCCAGGCCAGGCGAAGTCCAGAGGCAGTCCAAGGTCTGTAGCTGGGTAGCAAGGAGGGTCCAAAGCGCCAAAACCAAATCACCGTCCAGGTATCGCAGGTCAGAGGTTCAAAAGCCAAAGTCTGGGGGTCCAGAAGTCAATGCCAGAGTCAGGGGGTCCAGAAGCCGAAGTCAGAAGCCGGAGTGGATGCTAGAACATCAGGTAAGTGACTAGTTGCTTCCACAAAGCCTTCTCTCAAAGCCCACAGCTATATAGCCCTCTGCTGTCTGTTGCCCATTTGGGCTAATTGCTGACTCAGAGGGCGGCCAGGATCCTGCTGAGACTCAAGCACCCTCACTCCTAGAAGGGCCAGAATCCTTTCAAAACTCAGGGCTCAGGGAGCGTCTTGCTCGTGAGCGTGCCGCCCTCCTCCGATCCCTGAGGTCCTGACGAAGGCGGTCACACACACGAGCCACCCGAGAGGGCGAGGCAGGGGGGTTTGGATCTTCTCCAGCAGGAGGCAGGGGCCCTGGTGCAGGTGGAAGGGGCACAGTTTCTTCTGCAGGCTCGGCTTCTTCTGCAGGGCCCCCAGCACCCATGACATGCGGCCCCTTTAAATGTGATGGCCAGAACTCCCTTTGGAGTTCACCTATGCTTGTCACAGCCTTGTTCCTGGCTCCGCCCCCAATGTCTCTTGGCTCCGCCCCCAAAGTCTCCTGGCTCCAGCCCCAAAGTTCCCAGATATTTCTTGAATTGGACTTGGCAACCCTACTCCTGGCTCCACCCCCAAAGTCTCCTGGCTCCACCCCCAAAGTCCCCAGGTATTTCTTAAGTTGGGCGTGGCAACCCTACTTGCTAGAGGCACCGTAAGTTGCCTGTGAGGTGACAACACATGACAGACACAAAAAAAAGATTTCGCATTTAGGGCCTGGAGGCCAAAAGATCATGTAGCAGCGGTTTGTGTGGGGGGTAAATGTTGAGTCCAGTGGCACCTTTAAGACCAACCAAAGTTTATCCAGCGCTGCCTATCTGGATGTAGAAGGGACAGTTAGTCACGGTGCTCCCGTATTACCAGCTGCAAGGGCTCCATCCACTCCGTCAGCGGCACTTTAGCGCTTCCCTTTTAGGAGAAATTATAAAGGAAGGATTTGCCAAGCTGTTAGTTGACTTGCGGTTAAGATTTTGTTGAAAGCGCTTTCCCCTGAGTCCATCTGGTTGGCAGCAGGAGAGAGAGAAGGGCTGGAGCGTGACTGAGGAAACTGGAGGAGTGGACGGTGGCTCAGTGGTAGAGCATCTGCTTGGTAAGCAGAAGGTCCCAGGTTCAATCCTCGGCATCTCCAACTAAAAAGGGTCCAGGCAAGTAGGCATGAAAAACTGTAGCTTGAGACCCTGGAGAGCCGCTGCCAGTCTGAGTAGACAAGACTGACTTGGATGGACTGAAGAGGGTCTGATTCAGTAGAAGGCAGCTTCATGGGGAGCGACAGTGGCTCAGTGTAGAGCATCTGCTTAGTAAGCAGAAGGTCCCAGGTTCAATCCCCGGCATCTCCAACTAAAAAGGGTCCAGGCAAGTAGGCGTGAAAAACCTCAGCCTGAGACCCTGGAGAGCCGCTGCCAGTCTGAGTAGACAAGACTGACTTTGATGGACCAAAGAGGGTCTGATTCAGTAGAAGGCAGCTTCGTATGTTCATATGAACTGCTAATTTCTTGGTCCAGCCCCCCATAACCAGAGATGTAAATCATCTAGAGCAGCAGCAGATGGATAAGCCTCTGGAGAGCATGGGGGAGGGCGGGGGGGGGGGGGAGAAGGGCTGCCTTTGAGTAACACTGTGGACACGCACTTGTGTTTGCACCAGTTGTTAGGACCTGCCTTTGTTCAGAGTGGCCTTTGAACAAAGGCCCTACGGAATGGTAGTAGGTATGGCAGGGCCCGGATCGCCATGGGGAGCTGATTCCACCAGGTCGGGGCCAGGAGCAAAAAGGCCCTCGCCCTAGTCAAGGCAAGCCAGACGTCTTTTGGGCCAAGGGTAGTCAGAAGATGTTGATTAGCCAATCGTAAAATTAACAAATTGAAAGACTGACAGTTTGGCCCGGATAGTTGCATGGGAAATCCAGACCAAATTTATTCTTTCGGTTTGTTAATTCCACTACCTAACTTTATTCTAACTTTATACTGTTTATACCAGGGGTGGCCAGCGGTAGCTCTCCAGATGTTTTTTTTGCCTACGACTCCCACCAGCCCCAGCCATTGGCCATGCTGACTGGGGCTGATGGGAGTTGTAGGCAAAAAAACATCTGGAGAACTATTGTTGGCCACCCCTGGTTTGTACTATTTTGGATTCTAACTTTGTCCTGTTTTGCATGCTTAATCGCTGCTCTTGTTATTCAGTCGCCCGGTCGAGTCCGACTCTTTGTGACCCCCTGGACCAAGTCACGCCAGGCCCTCGTGTCTTCCACCATCCTCTGAAGTCTGCACAAATTCGTGTTAGTTACATCAGTAACGCTGTCCAGCCATCTGCTCTTTTGCCGTCCCCTTCTTCTTTGGCCTTCTGTCTTTCCCAGCATCAGGGTCTTCTTCAGGGAGTGCTCCCATCTCATTTGGCCAAAGTATTTCAGCTTCAGCATCTGACCTTCCACTACCCACAAGCTATATGTAGCGCCACTCGCTGTACCCCATTTCATTCTCTGATGAAGTGTGCTTTTAGCTTACATTCTCAATAAGCTTACATTCTCAATAAAACTTTGCTGGTCTTCAAGGTGATACTTGACTCCTACTTTGTTCTGTTGCTTCAGACCAATACGGCTGCCCACTCGGATCTACCCATTTGGAATATTTTGCATTCCTCTCTGAGGAGGGGGTGAGGCCTGGTTCACAGAAGCATCTCTGGAATATCAGACAGCGAGAGAACAACTCTCTCCGAGGCGGCAAAAGGAGGCATTCTTCGAATCCTTGCTGCCCCGCCTGGAATGCCTTAGAATCCCCTCGCCTTGGTGAGCAGGATTCCTGATGGAGAATTTCCCAGAGGGCCGTGCTGCATGGCACATCCTTATCAGCAGGCATGATGTCCTTCCAGCCAGGCTTCCAAGGCAGATAGCTGAGCCTCCCTTGCCAAGTGGGAACAAGATACCTTAAGAGTCCAGCAGCTGCCAAGTGAGATGTTTACCTGCTGAAATATTTGCCATCTCTGACATAACTCCGCAGCTGGGAATCTGTCTGTTTAGTGAGAGCCTTCATCGTTGCAGAGGGCTAGCCAGGATGGTTTGCAGGGAACACTTAGATTTTAAGTCCAGTAGGACTTCAGAGGGCAAAAATTTGGGGAGGGGGGATATGAGCTTTTAAGGAGGGAGGATATGAGCTCCCTTTGTCAGGTATGATGATATAGGTTTATATCCTGCCCTCCACTCCGAATCTCAGAGTCTCAGAGCGGCTCACAATCTCCTTTCCCTTCCTCCCCCACAACAGACACCCTGTGAGGTGGGTGGGGCTGAGAGGGCTCTCACAGCAGCTGCCCTTTCAAGGACAACCTCTGCCAGAGCTATGGCTGACCCAAGGCCATTCCACCATCTGCAAGTGGAGGAGTGGGGAATCCAACCAGGTTCTCCCAGATAAGAGAGCTCTGGCTGACCCAAGGCCATTCCAGCAGGTGCAAGTGGAGGAGTGGGGAATCCAACCCGGTTCTCCCAGATAAGAGAGCTCTGGCTGGCCCAAGACCATTCCAACAGGTGCAATTGGAGGAGTGGGGAATCCAACCCGGTTCTCCCAGATAAGAGAGCTATGGCTGACCCAAGGCCATTCCAGCAGCTGCAAGTGGAAGAGTAGGGAATCCAACCCGGTTCTCCCAGATAAAAGAGCTATGGCTGACCCAAGGCCATTCCAACAGGTGCAATTGGAGGAGTGGGGACTGTCAGATGGCCATCCAGCCTCTGTTTGAAAACCTCCGAGGAAGGAGAGCCCACCACCTCCCCAGGAAGCCTGTTCCACTGAGGAACCGCTCTAACGGTCAGGAAGTTCTTCCTAATGTTGAGCCGGAAACTTTTCTGATTTAATTTCAACCCGTTGGTTCTGGTCCTACCTTCTGGGGCCACAGAAAACAATTCCACATCATCCTCTCTATGACAGCCCTTCAAGTACTCAAAGATGGTGATCATATCACCTTTCAGTCATCTCCTCTTCCAGGCTGAACATACCCAGCTCCTTCAACCTTTCTGAATTTCAGGAAGAAAAAGAAGAAGTCCATCAGTGGCTATTAGCCACGGGGTATAGATGGAGCTCTCTGTCTGGGGCAGTGATGCTCTGTATTCTTGGTGCTTGGGGGGGGGCACAGTGGGAGGGCTTCTAGCTGGTGGACCTCCTGATTGCACCTGGGTTTTTTGGCCACTGTGTGACACAGAGTGTTGGCCTGGATAGACTTTTGGCCTGACCCAACATGGCTTCTCTTATGTTCAAAGAAGAAGGAGGAGGAGGAGGTGGAGGATATATATCTTCACCTTCCTCTCCTACAACAGACACCCTGTGAGGTGGGTGGGGCTGAGAGAGCTCTGACAAAAACTGCCCTTTCAAGGACAACTTCTGCGAGAGCTATGGCTAACCCAAGGACATTCCAGCAGCTGCAAGTGGAGGAACCAAACCTGGTTCTCCCAGAAAAGAGTCCAGGCACTTAACCACCAAACCAAAATGGCTCTCAGTTTGATAAGGCTTTTGATAAGGTCCCACATACTGTTTGATGATTTGTTCTAAAACGTTTCCAGGCATAGATGCCAAACCAGAGTCCGGAAGCCCCTTTCAAGACTAGCAAAACTTTGTGGCAGGAGAGGCTCACCTTTGTATTCATTTTCGTAAAACCAGACCTTTTCAGTCATTCTTATATATTACTGTAATGAGGATTACGGTAATAAACTGGCAGGGAACTTTATTACCTTTTATGACTATCCAGACCAAATGGCCAAGCCACCCTGTTTCACCATGTGGTCCCAGCCAGTTTGCCCCCTTAACCAACAAACTGCATGTATTTCAGCCCACAGTACCTGATCCCCTCATCTGATGAAGTGTGCATAGAGAGCACACGAAAGCTGACGTTCTGAATACCACTTGGTTGGTCTTCAAGGTGCCACCGGCCTCTTGCTTTGTTCAACTGCTTCAGACCAACATGGCTGCCCTCTTGGATCTATCTGTAATGAAGATACTCTGATGTATATGGATCCAAGCGGGCAGCAGCCGTGTTGGTCTGAAGCATCTGGACAGAGCAGGAGTCGAGTGTACCTTTAAGACCAACCAAGTTTTCCACAATTTGAACTTGGATGATAATATCAAATTAGATTGGTGGACAAAGACGCGAGTCAACTCTAGATTTCAAACGGATAAGGTATTGGGATTTTTTAGGAAACCGAACGATTTGGATTTGATAATATATGATAAGCAGAAACTTATTTCCAGAATCTACAATTGGTTATTACAGAATAAAATGCAGGATGAGATAGTTAAGGAGTGCTGGATTAAGTGGTTGAAGGACTTTGGATATAATATTGAGTTGAAGGAATGGGAGAATAGTTGGAAGCAAAATTTAAAACTAACCAGATCATCAGAATTCAAAGAAAATTTATACAAAATGGTCTATAGATGGTACTTAACTCCGGAAAGACTGGCCAAGATTTACCAAACCTACTCTAATAAATGTTGGAAATGTGGGAAAATTAAAGGTACCCTTTATCACATTTGGTGGCAGTGTAATCACTGGGCTCAAATTAACAATCACTGGGCTCAAATTAACAATACTAAATCACTGGGCTCAAATTAACGATATTAAAAAATATTGGGCTCAAATTAACATTTGGTGCCAGAAAATCTTTAAAATAAGGCTTCCGCATACCCCAGAACTTTATTTGTTAAGTGTGATTAAGGATAATCTCCCCCAAGCCGGAGAAAAAACTCTTGGTACATATTATCACTGTGGCTAGAATTTTGTACGCTAAATATTGGAAGACTACGAAAATTCCAGATAGGAATGAATTTTTGCAAAAGCTATTAGAAGCTGCCGAATTGGATATGTTAACAATAAGATTAAGAGGAGGGAACCATCGGGTTTGTAAAAAGATTTGGAATCCGCTGTATCTATGGATAAAAAGTATGGGAATTGAATTGAGGAATTCGAATCTGTGCTTTGGGAATACCCCACAAGCTCTTGGTGGTGGGGGGAGATAGGTGGTGGGTTGTGTTGGATTGTGCTGTTCTTTTTCTTTTTGTCTGTAATTTTTAATAAATTTTGATTATTGAAAAAAAAAAAAGACCAACCAAGTTTTATTTAGAACGTAAGCTTTTGTGTGCTCTCTAAGCACACTTCATCAGACGAGGGAATCAGGTATTGCGGCTGGAATGCCCTTAATCAACAAATTGCATGTATTCCAGCCACAATCCCTGATCCCCTCGTCTGATGAAGTGTGCTTAGAGAGCACACGAAAGCTGACGTTCTAAATCAGGGGTGGCCTACGGTAGCTCTCCAGATGTTTTTTTGCCTACAACTCCCATCAGCCGCAGCCAGCATGGCCAATGGCTGGGGCTGATGGGAGTTGTAGGCAAAAAACATCTGGAGAGCTACTGTTGGCCACCCCTGTCCTACATCTTCTCCCCCAACAAGAGACACCCTTTGAGGTGGGTGGGGCTGAGAGGGCTCTCCCAGAAGCTGCCCTTTCAAGGCTATTCCTTTCGACACTGCAAAGCCCCCATCCGCTGCAAAGCCCCCACTGCTGGGAAGGCCTTCTCTTCTTCCAGGCTAAACATACCCAGCTCCTGCAATAGGTATGGCTGACCCAAGACCATTCCAGCAGCTGCAAGTGGAGGAGTGTGGAAGAAGAAGACCACAGATTTATACCCCGCCCTTCTCTCCGAATCAGAGACACAGAGCGGCTCGCAATCTCCTATATCAGGGGTGGCCAACGGTAGCTCTCCAGATGTTTTTTGCCTACAACTCCCATCAGCCCCAGCCAGCATGGCCATACTGGCTGGGGCTGATGGGAGTTGTAGGCAAAAAAAAAAACACCAGGAGAGCTAACTAAAACTCAGTTGGTCTTAAAGGTGACACTTGACTTCTGATGCATGTTGGTTGCTTGTTCTTGTTTTTTTTACTGAAATGCCTCTTTTTTATTTTTGCTCTCCCTTTTGTCGCAACCCCTGTGACTTTCAGTAAAGTTTGATGTCTGGGTTTTAAAAAGAAGGAGGAGGAGGAAGCTGGCGCTCAGCCTTTCTGAAGTTGGAACTGGCGAAGAGGCTGAAGCTAGTTCACCACCAGCTCCCCCCCTTCCCTTCCCAGCCCCCCCTAACTCCTTGAAACGTTTAGCCCTGGAATGAGGATATTCCCCATTTGGGCCCCATCCAAGGGAGTTTGGGGGGGGGGGCGGAGAAGAGAGAAGGAGCAACGCCGATTGTTTTGGAAATGTTACAATAAAAACCATCCGGCTGCTCCAGAGTTTGCACTCTTTTGAGGAGGGGGTGGAGGGGGGAGAAGGCCTTCCCGGCAACCAGATGCGGGTTTTGCAGCGTCGAAAGGAAACCTTGCAAGCGCCAAGTGCGGTCAGGGAAATGGCAGGGCAGGGGAGGGGAGGGGGGAGCCGCGCCAGAAGGGCCTGGAATCTCGGGGAGGGAAACACTTTGCGAAGGAATGCCAGAGCTAAACATGATTTCGGCTCCCAGGGAGTTGCCAGAGACCAGCAACAGCGGAAAAGCAAAGCGAGCAAGCTGACCCCCTCCCCCAAAGGACACCCCTGCTTTTCTGCCAGGAAGATTCCAGCAAAAACACACACGCACAACTAGGGTTGCCAATCCCCAGGCGGGAGCAGGAAGGAAGCCCGAAGGCATCCACGCAAAACCAGCCGCGAATTATGAAAAACTTTGTACAGATTGCTTCCTACAAAAGCAACAATACTACTACTAATAATAATAATTAGGGGAGGGACGGTGGCTCAGTGGTAGAGCATCTGCTTGGGAAGCAGAAGGTCCCAGGTTCAATCCCTGGCATCTCCAAAAAAGGATCCAAGCAAATAGGTGTGAAAAACCTCAGCTTGAGACCCTGGAGAGCTGCTGCCAGTCTGAGAAGACAATACTGACTTTGATGGACCGAAGGTCTGATTCAGTATAAGGCAGCTTCATATGTTCATAATAATAATAATTTTTAATTTATATCCCGCCCTCCCTGCCGAAGCAGGCGCAGTAATAAATACAATTACCAAATACCCCGGAACCAAAGTCCTTCCGTTCAATGCCAAAGTTCATTTTTTGTGTCCTGGAAGTCCGGGGAAATTCTTGACAAGCCGTGAAGTAGGAGTCCAACGCTTCGACAGTCCTTTCAACAAGGAAGGCTATTTCGCGTTGTGCTGCCTTTCGTCTACACACCTTCCTTGTCAAGGGTTTCCCCGGACTTCCAGACACAAAAAATGAATTTTGGCATTGAACGGAAGGACTTTGGTTCCGGGGTATTTGGTAATTGTATTTATTACTGAGCCTGCTTCACTTTTCCACGTTATTCTTTGTGTTACTCAATCCCCAGGTGGGGGCAGGGGATCCCCCTGTTTGGAGGCCCTCCCCCCCCCTTCAAGGTCATCAAAAAGCGAGGGGTGGGAAATGTCTGCAGGGCACTCCATTATTCCCTGTATAGACTTATTCCCATAGGAAATAACGGAGAATTGATCCACCGGTATCTGGGGCTCTGGAAGAGGCTGTTTGATGAGGTAGAGGCACCGAATTTTCAGTATAGCATCCAGTGTCTCTCCCCAAAACCAAGTTTCAAAAGGATTGGACCAGGGGCAGGGGGTCCAATTCTATGAGCCCCAACAGAAAGTGCCCCTCTCCATCATTATTTCCAATGGAAGGAAGGCATTTAAAAAGGTGTGCAGTCCCTTTAAATGTGATGGCCAGAACTCCCTTTGGAGTTCAATTATGCTTGTCACAGTCTTGCTCCTGGCTCCACCCCCAAAGTCTCCTGGCTCCACCCCCAATGTCTCCTGGCTCCACCCCCAGTCTTCTGGCTCCACCCCAATGTCCCCAGATATTTCTTGAATTGGACTTGGCAACCTTACGCACAACACACACGCAACACACACACACACACTCCAGGGCGCTTGGCTGCTTTTGCCTCCTCTTTCACCTGACGTGTAGATTTCTGCCTTTCTCAGCCTGATTTGCACAACCTTCCCAACTTTCTCCAGTCCAGGCAAAGCTGGTCTTCTAGGGTTGCCAGTCTCCAGGGGGTGCCTGGAGATCTCCCCTTTTTGCAACTGATCTCCAGCTGGCAGAGATCAGCTCCCCTGGAGGAAACGGCTGCTTGAAAGGGTGGACTCTAGGGCAGGGGTGTCAAACTCATTTGTTATGTGGGCCAGATCTGACATAAATGAGACCTTGTTAGGCCGGGCCATGTCCGATTGGGCAGAGCCGTGTCGGGCCGGGTCATGTGTATACCAATTTAAGATTAGGTAGCAGAGATATAAACTTTATAAAGGACATAGACAAACACAATTAAATATATGTATATGTATATATATATATATATATATATATATATATATATATATATTAAAAAACTTCAAACATACTTAAAAACATTAGCACTCGATCTTAAAGGTGCTTTCTTTGTATCTCTCCCATGGGATCCAGGGAACTGAGCAAAGGAATTTCTGGCTCTTTCCTTCCTTCCCCAGGGAACTGCAGGAGAGGTGCCAGAAGATTGGAGGCGGGCGAATGTTGTCCCTATCTTCAAGAAGGGGAAAAAAGAGGATCCGGGTAACTACCGACCCGTCAGCTTGGCGTCTATACCTGGAAAAGTTTTAGGATGAATCATCAAACAGTCGGTCCTGGGACATTTAGAAAGAAAGGATGTGATTACTTAGAGCCAGCATGGGTTTCTGAAGAACAAGTCATGTCAGACTAACCTGATCTCTTTTTTTGAAAAAGTGACTACCTTGCTGGATCAGGGGAATGCTGTAGACATCGTTTATCTTGATTTCAGTAAGGCTTTTGATAAGGTTCCACATACTATCCTTGCTGACAAATTGGTCAAATGTGGTTTGGATCTTGTTACCGTTAGGTGGATCTGTAACTGGTTGACAGATCGCACCCAAAGAGTGCTTGTGAATGGTTCCTCATCCTCTTGAAGAGGAGTGACAAGTGGAGTGCCTCAAGGATCTGTCCTGGGACCTGTTTTGTTCAACATCTTTATAAATGATCTGGATGAAAGAATAGAGCGAATGCTTATTAAATTTGCCAATGATACTAAATTGGGAGGGGTTGCAAATACAGTAGAAGACAGAAACAGGATACAGGATGACCTTGACAGGCTGGAAAACTGGGCTAAGATCAATAAAATGAATTTTAACAGGAATAAATGTAAAGTTCTGCAATTTGGTAGGAAAAATCCCATGCATAGTTAGAGGATGGGAGAGACTTGTCTTAGCAGTAGTATGTGTGAAAAGGATCTAGGGATCTTAGTGGATCATATGCTGAACATGAGTCAAAAGTGTGATGCAGTGGCTAAAAAGGCAAATGTAGTTTTGGGCTGTATCAACAGTAGAATAGTGTCCAGATCACGTGATGTGGTGGTATCGCTTTACTGTGCTCTGGTAAGACCTCACCTGGAGTATTGTGTTCATTTTTCGGCACCACATTTTAAAAAGGATCTAGACAAGCTGGAATGGGTTCAGAGGAGGACAACGAAGATGGCGAGGGGTCTGGAGACCAAGTCCTATGAGGAAAGGTTGAAGGAGCTGGGGATGTTTAGCCTGGAGAGGAGACCCTGAGAGGTGATATTATCACCATCTTCAAGTATTTGAAGGGCTGTCATATAGAGGAGGGTGTGGAATTGTTTTCTGTGCTCCTGGAAGGTAGGACCAGAACCAGTGGGTTAAAATTAAATCAAAAGAGTTTCCGGCTCAACATTAGGAAGAACATTCTGACAAAGCGATTCCTCAGTGGAACAGGCTTCCTCCTCGGGAGGTGGTGGGCTCTCCTTCCTTGGAGGTTTTTAAACAGAGGCTTGACTTTGTGACCAACACTGAAGTTCTCAAGTGGGTGGAGGTTACCAGCATCGAGGCACTGCTGTTGAAGACGCAGCTGCGCTGGGCAGGGCATATTTCTAGGATGGAAAACCACCGCCTTCCCAAGATTGCCCTGTATGGCGAACTCTCCACCGGCCATCGAAATAGAGGGGCACCAAAGAAGAGGTACAAGGACTCCTTGAAGAAATCCCTTGGCACCTGTCGCATCAACCATCACCAGTGGTCTGACCTAGCCTCAGATCGCAAAGCATGGAGACACACCATCCACCAGGCTGTCTCTTCCTTTGAGAACGCACGCATAGCTGGTCTTGAGGACAAAAGGAGATTGAGGAAGAATCGCACTGCTACAGCACCAACCCTAAATCAGACTTTTCCCTGCAGCCACTGTGGCCGGACCTGCCTGTCCCGCATTGGTCTTGTCAGCCAGCAGCGAGCCTGCAGCAGACGTGGACTATTGCACCCTTCTTAAATCTTCGTTCGCGAAGCCAAGCTGAGAGAGAGAGAGAGAGAGAGATGGCCATCTGACAGCAATGCAGATCCTGTGAATTTGGGGTAGGTATTTGTGGGTTTCCTGCATTGTGCAGGGAGTTGGACTAGATGACCCTAGGGGTCCCTTCCAACTCTATGATTCTATGCAAGGGAGAGGAGCCTCAGCCAATAGAAGGAAGAGAAGCTTGGCTCAGTAGCTCTGCTGCGCAATTGAGAGAGCCTGGCAAAGCAAGCTGTGATGCAGAAGGAAGCAAAAGAGAGAGAGAAGGAAGCAGACGACAGCCAGTTGCTTGGGGTCCTGATAGGAGCCCTCTGGGGGCCTGATTTGACCCCCCGAACTGCATGTTTGACACCCCTGCTCTAGGGCATTGCACCTTGCTGAGGCCCCTCCCCTCCCCAAACCCCGCCCTCTCCCAGCTCCATCCCCAAAGTCTCCAGGTCTTTTCCAACTCAGACTTGGCAACTCTAACAGGCCTCCCAAAGAGGACCATAATGGTCAGCTATGTTCATTTGGGGGCAGGCAGTTCCAGCCTGAGTTGTTACTGCTGCCAGCCTCCTGGTGGGGCCTGGAGATTTCCCCTTTTTGCAACTGATCTCCAGCTGGCGGAGCTCAGCTCCCCTGGAGAAAATGAGCTGTGTATGAAATCCACCGGAAACAATGAAACTTTCACGCGAAGCGTGTATCGTTGCGATTTTAGTGCAAACTAAACAAAACAAAACGAAGGAACACTGAGTATTCGATACATGACATTTCCCCACACTGTCTTTCAACAGCCTTATTAAAAAGATAGCTTCTCCAAAGTAGACGTAGCGGTGGGTGGAGTTTTTTGCTCTCTCAGTGTTCTACTTGTGATGGTGCGGAGAGAATAAGGAATCGCTTATGAAAGGAATCCTTACGGTTTCGCTTATCAACACTTCGTCAGCCTCCTCCTCTGACGTTACTAGGGTTGACACAAGTCCAATTGAAGAAATAGCTGGGGACTTTGGGGGTGGAGCCAGGAGATGTTAGGGGTGGAGCCAATATCAAGGCTGTGACAAGCGCCGCAGCCACAGGTTCCCGCGCCGCAGCCGCACTAGCAGCTGTCCCTCCCTCCTCCTCCCGCTCGTCCTCCCCGCCCCTCCGCGGCCGCCTGAGGCTGGAGGCCTGGGTGAAGCAGGGCGGTGGCGCGGGCATGGAGAGCGGGGCCGGGGGCTCGGGGCCTCCTCCTCGGCCTCCAGCGCTGCCGCGCTGGTGCTGGCGGGGCTGTGCTGCACCCTTTCAATAGCTCCCTCACCGCCCTGGGCCGCGCCTGGTTCCGCCGCCTCCGCTGCTCCAGCGCGCCCGATCTCCTCGCTGCGCTCCTGCTGCCCCTCTGCTGCGCCAACGCCGCCAGCGAGGCCCTCGGCCGACAGCTCCTCCGCCGCTGCCGCCTCCTCCTGCTGCTGGGCGCCGGCGGGCCCGGCGCCTACGGCTTCACTGGGCGGGGAGGGGGCAGCAGGGGCTCGCCATTTCCCCCCCTCCCCCCGCTTCCGTTTTTTGGGGGAGCCGGGGAAGAGGGTGGAAATCCTTGGGTCCCCCACCAGGGCGGGAGGGTTGGGACCCCTAGATGTTACATGGAGCCTCAGTTCAGTTCTTTACAACATGGATCTATGTACGCTCTCATCTGCTGCTACCGGCTCTCCTCTCCCGGTAGAGAGCACAGCAGCTGCCCTTTCAAGGACAACTCCTACAAGAGCTCTGGCTGGCCCAAGGCCATTCCAGCAGCTGCAAGTGGAGTGGGGAATCAAACCCAGATCTCCCAGATAAGAGTCCGCGCACTTAACCACTGCACCAAACTGGCTCTCCCCCTCCTGCGGCCATGTTTGCACTCAGCCTCCCCCCTTCGCCTTTGCAGGCTGAGTTGAGTCTGCTTGAAAACCTCATCTGTGTCTTGAAGGCCTGGCTGCTGGGGAGGGGGGATGGAGGGGGGAGACTCCTCTGTAATGTGCCTTCCAGCCCAGCCCAAACATGTAGAAATCTGATCTCCCCCTTCCCCTTCCTCCTCCCTCAGTGGCCGTCTGACTCGCTAATGTGTCTGCAGCTGAGACTTTCCAGGCTGAACACTGGGGGGGGGGCAGGGGGGGCTCCTGGTAGATTGATTCCACCTGCACCTTGTTACTGGAGAGGGGAGGTCCTGCCCACCCCCACCTCCAGGCAGAGATGGAGGCACCAGGGAAGGGGCTCAGGGAAAGGTAGATTCTGTTGGAGTGAAAGGGATTTCCATCAGTCTTTTGGAAATGCTGGTTTCTTTGTCTCACACAAAGGTTAGAGTTGCCTGGATAGGAAAAAAAAAGTGTCCTGCTTCATTGGGTGTTACTTTTACCAGGTGAGGGCAGAGCATCTGCTCAGCATGCAGAAGGTCCCAGGTTCAATCCCCGGCATCGCCAGTTGAAAGGACCAGGCAGGAGGTGATGGGAAAGACCTCAGCCTGAGACCCTGGAGACTAATGGAGAAGGGCTGTGGCTCAGTGGAAGAGCCTCTGCTCAGCATGCAGAAGGTCCCAGGTTCAGTCCCCGGCATCTCCAGTTAGAAAGACCAGGCAGGAGGTGATGGGAAAGACCTCAGCCTGAGACCCTGGAGACTAATGGAGAAGGGCTGTGGCTCAGTGGCAGAGCATCAGCTCAGTATTCAGACACTCCCAGGTTCAATCCCCAGCATCTCCAGTTGAAAGGACCAGGCAGGAGGTGATGGGAAAGACCTCAGCCTGAGACCCAGAAGACTAATGGAGAAGGGCTCTGGCTCAGTGGTAGAGCCTCAGCTTGGTAAGCAGAAGGTCCCAGATTCAATCCCCGGCATCTCCAGTTAAAGGACCAGGCAGGAAGTGAATAAGACCTCCATATTGATGTGGAAGAGGTGCTGGTTTTTTATGTAGCTAGATTCAAGTCCCGTGGCACCTTAAAGACCGACAAAATAAGAGTGTTTGCGGGTCATAGCTCTCTTCTCCATGTCCAACAAAGGATGCTCGGATTCTTAAAAGCTCCTACTCTGGAAATCTTGTTGGTAGAGCCATAGCCAGGAGTATAAAAGTCAGGGGGCTTTTTAAAAAAGGGAGGGGCCCTTTCCCATTCACTGTGGGACTTGCCACTTCTCAGAAGCTTTCTGGGGTGCGGGCAAAAGCTGGAGGCAATGAAAGTGGCCAAGTCGAGGCCAACCCAAAAACTTTGGAGTGAAGAAAGGACGGCACCTTGAATGAAAGCAGGGGGGTTTCCTTGCACCCGGGCCCGTGGCTAGGAGTGTCTGTGCCCCTAGACCAACCCCTCGTTGGAATTTTTTTTTGCGCGTGCACAGGGAGCGCACGCCGATAACATCACAATGACGTCACTCACATTCATTCGCACATCTTTGCCGATGCCTCAGCAAAGTTCAGAAGGGCACCGGGCATGCCGAGAGCATGCTCACTGCCCTGCCACGCCCCCCCTTGCTGCGGCCTCCCGAGCCTCAGGAGACCTCAGCAAAGTTTGGAAGTACAGTGGCGTGCCTAGAGCATGCTTGCTGCCCTGCCAGGCTCCTCCCTACTTTGCCACGGCCTCCCAGAGAGAAGAAGAAGACTGTAGATTTATACCCCGCCCTTCTCTCTGAATCAGTCTCTGAGTGGCTTGCGATCTCCTTCACCTTCCTCCCCCACAACAGATATCCGGTGAGATAGCTGGAGCTGAGAGAGCTCTGACAGAAGCTGCCCTTTCAAGGACAACTCTGTGAGAGCTCTGGCTGGTCCAAGACCATTGCAGCAGCTGCAAGTGGAGGAGTGGGGACTCAAACCCGGTTCTCCCAGATAAGTGTCCGTGCACTTCACCACTATACCAAACTGGCTCTCCTGCCTTCGTGGTACCCCTCCGAATCTGGTGCCCTAGACCAGGGGTGGCCAACGGTAGCTCTCCAGATGTTTTTTGCCTGCAACTCCCATCAGCCCCAGCCAGCATGGCCAATGGCTGGGGCTGATGGGAGTTGTAGGCAAAAAACATCTGGAGAACTTCCGTTGGTCACCCCTGCCCTAGACAACTGCCTAGGTTTTCCTAGTGGTCGGGCCAGCCCAGATTCCTCCATGAATAATACTGTCTCACATTGGGGTGCCCTGTAGGTAGGTGCCCTCTTGAGCCTGTTGCTAACTAAGGATTCTGTGACTCAACCTTCTGTGTGTGGCGGGGGGGGGGACTGGGACACTAATGCATCCTTGGGACAAACCTGGAAGGACCAGAGGCACGCCAGGAAATGCTTGGCTCAGATCCGGGATCTGGCAACAGTGACGTCGGGCTGTTATCATTGCCACTGCAGGGGCTTTGGGCCGAGAGTTCCAGCCCTGTGGCGACTGCTTGCTTGGGTTGCCAGGTCCAATTCAAGAAATATCTGGGGACTTTAGGGGGTGGAGCTAGGAGCAAGGTTGTGACAAGCAACCTTGGGGAGGGACGGTGGCTCAGTGGTAGAGCATCTGCTTGGGAAGCAGAAGGTCTCAGGTTCAATCCCTGGCATCTCCAAAAAAGGGCCCAGGCAAATAGATGTGAAAAACCTCAGCTGGAGACCCTGGAGAGCCGCTGCCAGTCTGAGTAGACATGACGGACTTTGATGGACCGAGGGTCTGATTCAGTAGAAGGCAGCTTCATATATGTCCAATAAGCATCGTTGAACTCCAAAGGGGGTTCTGGCCATCCCATTTAAAGGGACTGCATGCCTTTTAAATGCCTTCCCTCCATTGGAAATAATGAAAGATAGGGTCACCTTTTGGGGGGCTCATAGAATTGGGCCACTTGGCCCAATCTTTTTTGAAACTTGGACAGTGTTTTGAGGAGAGGAACTGGATGCTGTACTGAAAATTTGGTGGCTCTACCAAAAAAACCCAGCGCCCCCCCTCAGAGCCCCAGATAACCGTGGATCGATTCTCCATTATACCCTATGGCAGTGGTGGCAAACCTATGGCATGAGTGCCAGAGGTGGCACTCGGAGCCCTCTCTGTGGGCACACATGCTCCCTCGCCCCCACCCTCCTGCGCACGAGGCTCTGGAGTAATATCTCATTGAAGCTCCTCCTCTCCCCAAACTCAGGCTCCTTCCCCCAGATCGCCAGGTATTTCCCAACCCAAACGTGGCAACCCTAACTGGGCCTCCTTCAGAGAGACAACAGGGCATTCCAGCCTTTTTGAGCTCGTGGGCACCTTTGGAATTCTGACATGGGGGGATGGGTGCAACCACAATGCAGCCCCCGAGCACAACACACAGAGGAGAATTCCTTGCAGGTGTTCCTGCAGTTTTAGGGAGGGCGTTAGATGGGACCCACTAGGGCAGGGGTGGCCAAACTTGCTTAACATAAGAGCCACATAGAATAAATGTCAGATGTGTGAGAGCCACTAGACACGAATGCCAGATGTCTGAGAGAAGGAAGGAAGGAAGGAAAATAGGTGAGGAGAGAGAGAGGTGGAAAGAAAGCAACTTGAACTTTAAATGCATTCTCCAAGTCACTGGCTGGCTTGGCTTGAAGAAGTAGTTTAAAGGGACAAATGCCTTCTCTGGTGGGGGCTTCAAGAGCCACATGATGTGTGTGAAAAAGCCACACGTGGCTCCCGAGCCACAGTTTGGCCACCCCTGCACTAGAGAGATGGGTTTAAGACAGCTTCATGTTTTCATGTGGCCAAGACCTGGTTGCGTTTCATATTTCAAAACTGTTGTGGCACAGTTCAAGCTGAAGGGAAGAAGAGAGCATGGGTGTTTGGGGATTACGGGGAGGGGTGGGGGGAGAGAGATCAGGACCTTGAATCAAGCACATTTTTTTTTAAGGGATGTGGGTTTATTACAGGAAAAGTTGGATCCCACTAATATGACAGAAACAGCAGCCGGGATCACCTCTGGTTTAGGAGTGGAAAGGGAGGAACTGCAGGCTTCCTTGCTTTCAAATACAATGCTTCTGACAGCAGTATCTGAGCAAAGCTCTTTCAAGCTACAGGTACCATAAGGTAAATTGTTGATAAGCTGTTTTTGAACTGTTGCACTGCTGTTCTGGTTTCCAGAGCATCATTGACAGGTGTTTGTCCAGCTGCTGTTTAAAGACTGCCAGTGAGGGGGTCGATTGCACTGTTGAACAACTCTTACTGTTAAATTCGGTGGACAGGAACACCTCTGGGTAAGGCATGTTCTCAGTTTAACCCAGCCCTGCAAGCAACAGAGCAACGAACAGCCTCCGTTTATTGCCTTATGACACTCTCACCATCATTCTCCCATTCTGACATGTTACTATTTTGTTGGTTTCCTAAGCAAATGCTATCCAGACCAAATGTTCTTTCAGTTTGTTAATTTCACTACGAGTTGTTTTTTTTTTCTAAACTAAAACCTCAGCATTCAGGTGAAATTGCCGCGTTGGCACTTTGGGCTAAATAAGTGGGTTTGGGTTGCAGTTTGGGCACTCGGTCTCTAAAAGGTTCGCCATCACTGCCCTATGGGAATCGATCTCCATAGGGAATAATGTTCAGCAGACATTTCCCTCCCCCCCTCCTACTTTCTGATGACTCTGAAGCAGGCAGAGGGCCTCCAAACCGGGGGATCCCCTGCCCCCACCTGGAGATTGGGAACCCTAGTTTGTCCCCAGCCGCCATGATCCTCTGGGGCAGCGACCTGAGGGGCAGAGAGTCTTCAGCTAGGTGGGAGGGCCAGCCTGCCCCCAAAAGAACCCTGTTTCTGAGAAGCACGGCCTCTGAGTGTCCAGCTAAGTGCCTGGGGTGTCGTGTCTCCTGCTAATGGCTCAGGGAGCGTGTAAAGAGGACGAGGGATCTCCATTCCAAAGAGCTGTAAACTCCAGCGATTCGGTAAGAGAGCCCAGACAGGACACGATCAGCCTTAATAGCTAGACATTGTTTCCATTTACTCCACCCGGAGAGCAGAAAGGGGTTTCTGTCCCTCAAGGCCCCGGCGCCTAACGCTTTGTGACAAAGACACGGCGAGGCACAATTGCTCAGGCCCACTCGCCAGCTTTCCGCAGCCTCTGTTTCTCCTGGGGCCAGAGCGACACTCCACATGAGGTGGGGAAAGGGGAGAGGATGTTCCTTGTCACACTAGAACATGGTGTCTGAGAGCCCGGTCGGACCAGCCCTGTCAGAAAAGATCTCCTATAACGGCATATCGAAAGAGCCCTTCTCTGAGAGGACTCAAAGCAAGCTGGTGTAGTGGTTAAGTGCGCGGGAGATAGGGTTGCCAATCCCCAGGTGGGGGCAGGGGATCCCCCAGTTTGGAGGCCTTCCCCTCACTTCAGGGTCATTCGAAAGTGGGGAAGTCTGCTGTGAAGTCCATTATTCCCTAGGGAGACTGATTCCCATAGGGTATAATGGAAAATTGATATGTGGTTGCGTGGGGCTCTGGGGAGGGGCTGTTGTTTGAGGTAGAGGCACCAAATGTTCAGCATAGCATCTGATGACTCTCCTCAAAACGCCCCCCAAGTTTCAAAAGGATTGGAACAGGGGGTCCAATACTATGAGCCCCCAAAGAAGGTGCCACTATCCTTCATGATTTCCAATGGAGGGAAAGCATTTAAAAGGTGTGCGGTCCCTTTAAATTTGATGGCAAGAACTCCCTTTGGAGTTCAATCATGCTTGCTACAACCTTGTTCCTGGCTTCACCCCCCCCCCCCCCCATGTCTCCTGGCTCCATCCACCAAGGTCCCCAGATATTGAGTTGGACCTGGCAACCCAATCAGAGGCGGTCAACTTCTGAATCTCAGTGCTAGGAGGCAACATCAGGGAAGTCCTCTGTACCTTGGTGTTGGCTGTCCAGAGCACTGGCTGGCCCCTGGTTGGCCCCGCATGGAAGAGGCAGGAGGCTGGACTAGATGGACCTCGCTGGTCTGACCCAGCAGGGCTCTTCTGATGTTCTTCTCAGGGGAAGGCCTCGGCCTCTCTCCCCTGTTGTTGGTCCTCCAGAGGAACTGGCTGGCAAAGTGTGAGACAGGAAGCTGGACTAGATGGACCCTCACTGGTCTGATCTAGCAGGGCTCTTCTGATGTTCTTATGAAGGCCTTGGCCTCTCTGCCCTGTTGCTGGCCCTCCAGAGGATTTAGTTGGCCACTGTGTGAGACAGGAGGCTGGGCTAAATGGACCCTCAGTGGTCTGACCCAGCAGGGCTCTTCTGATGTTCTTATCAGGGGAAGGCCCGGACCTCTCTGACCTGTTTGTGGGCCCTCCAGAGGATCTAGTTGGCCACTGTGTGAGACAGGAGGCTGGACTAGATGGACCTCATTGGTCTGACCCAGCAGCGCTCTTCTGATGTTCTTCTCAGGGGAAGGCCTCAGCCTCTCTGCCCCATTGTTGACCCTCCTGAGGAACTGGTTGGCCCCTGTGTGAGACAGGAGGCTGGACTGCATGGACCCTCCCTGGTCTGATCCAGCAGGGCTCTTCTGATGTTCTTCTCAGAGGAAGGCCTTGGCCTCTCTGCCCTGTTGTTGGCCCTTCAGATGAACTGGGTGGCCCCGGCATGAGACAGGAGGCTGAACTAGATGGACCCTCCTTGGTCTGATCCAGCAGGGCTCTTCTGATGTTCTTCTCAGGGGAAGGCTTCAGCCTCTCTGCCCTGTTGTTGACCCTCCAGAGGAACTGGTTGGCCCCTGTGTGAGACAGGAGGCTGGACTGCATGGACCCTCACTGGTTTGACCCAGCAGGGCTCTTCTGATGTTCTTCTCAGAGGAAGGCCTCAGCCTCTCTGCCCTGTTGTTGGCCATTCAGAGGAACTAGTTGGCCACTGTGTGAAACAGGAGGCTGGACTAGATGGTGTCAAGCATGGTGAAATTCCATTGATAATTGATTGTTTTAGGGTCCTGCCTAAACCTGGTCTGCGAAGTATCATGGAGGATCCAACTTTGTTAGCTTGTTATTCTTTCCCTCCCCCCCCCTCTTGCTTTATGGCTTAAAATTAGAAGTAGTGAGAACTGAAACCAAGTAATCAGCACCTTCCCTGACATCTGGGGAAAGCAAGAACGAAGTCCTGATAACACTATGGGAATGTAGACATTTATGATAGTTTATGTGTGAATGCTACCCCGCACCCCCCATCCCTTGGAATCCTTTTGAAGTAAGACTTAAAAGTATTGTATCAATGTTTTGGCAGCATTACTCTCAAGAACCTGTTACACCAAAGTATCGATCTATCAATAAACGTAGTCTTTGTATCAACTTCGACTCGTCATTGAACCCGCATGCTAGACAGATGGATCCTCTCTGGTCTAACCCAGCAGGGCTCTTCTGATGTTCTTCTCAGGGGAAGACCTCAGCCTCTCTGCCCTATTGTTGGCCCTCCAGAGGAACTGGTTGGCCACTCTGTGAGGCAGGAGGCTGGACTACATGGACCCTCACTGGTCTGACCCAGCAGGGCTCTTCTGATGTTCTTATGAAGGCCTCAGCCTCTCTGCCCTTTTGTTGGCCCTCCAGAGGAACTGGCTGGCCACTGTGTGAGGCAGGAGGCTGGACTAGATGGATCTCACTGGTCTGATCCAGCAGGGCTCTTCGGATGTTCTTACCTTAAAGCCTTATATCCCTCAAAACTTGTTGGTTTCTAAGGTAATACTGGACTTGAATTTAGCTGTTCAACTGTAGACTAACACAGATATCCTTTGAAGCTGACTCAAGGCAGATAACACAGTATAAGTCAGTGCAATCAACAGGGTTGCCTCTAATAAGCTGCAATGTCATCTGGTAGGGTTGCCAATCCCCAGGTGGGGGCAGGGGATCCCCTGGTTTGGAGGCCCTCCCTCTGCTTCAGGGTCATCAGAAAGCAGGAGGGGGGGAATGTCTGCTGGGCACTCCATTATTCCCTATGGAGACCGATTCCCATAAGGTATAATGGAGAATTGACCCGTGGGTATCTGGGGCACTGGAGGGGCTGTTTTTTGAGCTAGAGATGCCAAAATTGCAGCATAGCATTCAGCATCTCTCCCCAAAATATCCTCCAAGTTTTAAAAAGATTGGACCAGGGGATCAATGAGCCCCAAAAGTAGGTGCTCCCTATGATTAAACACTTGGGACTCTTTAGCTTGGAGAAACGTCGACTGCGGGGTGACAGGATAGAGGTTTACAAGATAATGCATGGGATGAAGAAAGTAGATAAAGAAGTACTTTTCTCCCTTTCTCACAATACAAGAACTCGTGGGCATTCGATGAAATTGCTGAGCAGACAGGTTAGAACGGATAAAAGGAAGTCCTTCTTCACCCAAAGGGTGATTAACATGTGGAATTCACTGCTGCAGGAGGTGGTGGCGGATAAAAGCATAGCCAGCTTCAAGAGGGGATTGGATAAAAATATGGAGCAGAGGTCCATCAGTGGCTATTAGCCACAGTGTGTGTGTGTGTGTGTGTGTGTGTGTGTGTGTGTATTTTGGCCACTGTGTGATACAGAGTGTTGGACTGGACGGGCCACTGGCCTGATCCAACATGGCTTCTCTTATGTTCTTATGTGACACAGAGTGTTGGACTGGACGGGCCACTGGCCTGATCCAACATGGCTTCTCTTATGTTCTTATGTGACACAGAGTGTTGGACTGGATGGGCCATTGGCCTGATCCAACATGGCTTCTCTGATGTTCTTATGTGACACAGAGTGTTGGACTGGATGGGCCATTGGCCTGATCCAACAGGGCTTCTCTTATGTTCTTATGTGACACAGAGTGTTGGACTGGATGCACCATTGGCCTGATCCAACATGGCTTCTCTCATGTTCTTATGTGACAGAGTGTTGGACTGGATGGGCCATTGGCCTGATCCAACATGGCTTCTCTGATGTTCTTATGTGACACAGAGTGTTGGACTGGACGGGCCATTGGCCTGATCCAACATGGCTTCTCTTATGTTCTTATCCTTCATTATTTATAATGGAGGGAAGGCATTCAAAAGTTGCACAGTTTCTTTAAATGTGATAGTCAGAACTCCCTTTGGAGTTCAATCGTGCTTGTCACACCCTTGCTCCTGGCTCCACCCCCAAAGTCCCCAGGTATTTCTTGAATCGGACTTGGCAACCCTATCACCTGCAGGCCCATTGCATGAGGTTGGGAGAGTTTTCTCCAGGGCTAGTGCTACAAAGTGTTGCGGGATGCTGTGATGAGTGGGAAATGCCTCTTTGACAAAGGTTCATTCGGAAACAGCAATATAGGCGGCTTTACTGTCAGAGGCTGCTGGCAGCCCATTTTTCTAAGAAGTTTCAAAATGATGACGCCTTGAATTTGGCAATATTTGAAAAAGAGATAAATATCTACAAAAATTGGAACTGAATGCACGCGGAATATTCCTGGCACTTGAGAGCCAGTTTGGTGTAGTGGTTAAACGTATGGACTCTTATCTGGGAGAACCGGGTTTGATTCCCCATTCCTCCACTTGCACCTGCTGGAATGGCCTTCGGTCAGCCAGAGCTCTCTTATCTGGGAGAACCGGGTCTGATTCCCCACTCCTCCACTTGCACCTGCTGGAATGGCCTTGGGTCAGCCATAGCTTTCCTATCTGGGAGAACTGGGCTGGATTTTCCACTCCTCCACTTACACCTGCTGGAATGGCCATGGGTCAGCCATAGCTCTCTTATCTGGGAGAATCGGGTTGGATTCCCCACTCTTCCACTTGCAGCTGCTGGAATGGCCTTGGGTCAGCCATAGCTCTCTTATCTGGGAGAACCGGGTTGGATTCCCCACTCCTCCACTTGCACTTGCTGGAATGGCCTTGGGTCAGCCAGAGCTCTCTTATCTGGGAGAACCGGGTTTGATTCCCCACTCCTCCACTTGCACCTGCTGGAATGGCCTTCGGTCAGCCAGAGCTCTCTTATCTGGGAGAACCGGGTTTGATTCCCCACTCCTCCACTTGCAGCTGCTGGAATGGCCTTGGGTCAGCCAGAGCTCTCTTATCTGGGAGAACCAGGTTTGATTCCCCCCTCCTCCACTTGCACTTGCTGGAATGGCCTTGGGTCAGCCAGAGCTCTCTTATCTGGGAGAACCGGGTTTGATTCCCCACTCCTCCACTAGCACCTGCTGGAATGGCCTTGGGTCAGCCAGAGCTCTCTTATCTGGGAGAACCAGGTTTGATTCCCCACTCCTCCACTTGCACCTGCTGGAATGTCCTTTGGTCAGCCAGAGCTCTCTTATCTGGGAGAACCGGGTTTGATTCCCCACTCCTCCACTTGCACCTGCTGGAATGGCCTTGGGCCAGCCAGAGCTCTGGCAGAGGTTGTCTTTAAAAGGGCAGCTGCTGGGAGAGCCCTCTAAGCCTCACCCACCTCACAGGGTGTCTGTTGTGGGGGAGGAAGGGAAAGGAGATTGTGAGCCGCTCTGAGACTCTTCGGAGTGGAGGGTGGGATATAAATCCAATATCTTCATCTACCTCACAGGGTGTCTGTTGTGGAGGGGGGAAGGGAAATGAGATTGTGAGCCGCTCTGAGTCTCTTCGGAGTGGAGGGTGGGATATAAATCCAATATCTTCATCTACCTCACAGGGTGTCTGTTGTGGGGGAGGAAGGGAAAGGAGATTGTGAGCCGCTCTGAGACTCTTCGGAGTGGAGGGTGGGATATAAATCCAATATCTTCATCTTCTTCACAGGGTGTCTGTTGTGGGGGAGAAAGGGAAAGGAGATTGTGAGCTGTTCTGAGACTCTTCGGAGTGGAGGGCGGGATATAAATCCAATATCTTCATCTACCTCACAGGGTGTCTGTTGTGGGGGAGGAAGGTAAAGGAGATTGTGAGCCGCTCTGAGTCTCTTCGGAGTGGAGGGTGGGATATAAATCCAATATCTTCTTCTTCTTCTTCTAATTTGCCTGCGAATGCGGGCAAATGGTTTATAAGCGTATGAAGTCAATAACAGAGATAACTTGGGCAGTTCCCCTGGACTGGCACCACTCCATTGTGCAAGGCAATCACTGGGATGTATCCGAAGCCTTTGTCTGTCGTGGGACACCGGCTCACATCTCTCCCTGCCAAGGGCGATTATATCAGGCAGGTGAGAGGAACACGGTGGCGGCTCTCTTGGCGCTGCTGAAACAGAGAGGCCTGGAATTATACCGCTCAGTCAAAAAATTAAGGAGCAATTAAAGCGAAACCACGAGAGGACGAGCGGACAAGGCCGAGCTAAAAGCTTTTTCGCATCCTGCGGATGGCGGCAAATTCTCTGTCGGTTGCTGTGCTCAGAAGCGAGGAGAAAAGGACATTGAGATGTGGCGAGGGAGGGAGGCATGGGGCGGGATGGAAGCAGAGAAGAGGCAGCTCGCAATGGAAGCTGAAGTGAACCCAAACTTTCCCTGGGTCATTTGATTCTCCCTCAGTAGATGGTGAGGCCTCCTGTGGAGATCGCTGTAGCCGTGACAAAGATTGAAATCAAAGGGCTGGGGAACAGGCCTGGCGGTCTGTTTGCTTTGTGTGAAAGATGCTGTGTGGCTCTCCATTCCAGTTTGTACCTAAAGACTGCACCTTGGTAGTTATTGGGATATTTGGTTAATATAGCAGAATTTGTCCAGTCGTAGAAGCGTGATATTGGAGGGGCTGACCAGTTCCTCTGGAGGGCAGCAACAGGGCAGAAAGGCCAAGGCCTTCCCCGGATAAGAACATCAGAAGGGCTCTGCTGGATCAGACCAGTGAGGGTCCATCTAGTCCAGCCTCCTGTCCCACACAGTGGCCAACCAGTTCCTCTGGAAGGCCAGCAACAGGGCAGAAAGGCCGAGGCCTTACCCTGATAAGAACATCAGAAAGGCCCTGCTGGATCAGACCAGTGAAGGTCCATCTAGTTCAGCCTCCTGTCCCACACAGTGGCCAACCAGTTCCTCTGTGCCAATGACAGGGAAAAGAGGCCAAGGCCTTCCCCTGAGAAGAACATCAGAAGAGCCGTACTGGATCAGACCAGTAACTAAGGGTCCATCTAGTCCAGCCTCCTGTCTCACGCAGTGTCCAAATGCTTGCCCTGAGAGCCAGTAAGAAGGCACAAAGGCCGAGGCCTTCCCCTCATGTTCCCTCCTGGTTCTGGTATTCAGAAGCTGACTGTCTCTAGATGTGAAGTTTCCCTTTTGCGACCAGGGCTAGTAACCACCGACAGACTTCTCCTCCATGAGTCTCTCTAATCCCCCTTTAAAGGCGTCCACGCCTGTGGCCACCACTACATCCTCCGGCAGCAAATTCCACATTTCAAGCTGCTCTCTCCCCACCTGCTCCTTTTTGAAGCTAAACTGAACCTCTGGAGGTCCCCCGTTGCATACAAAGTCTGTCCCATAGCTGTGCAGAGCTTCCTGGAAACAGTCCACAAACTCTTGACTACAAAGAAAAACCCTCCTCTGTAACCAGCAGCCCTTTGGTTCCCTGCCGGGTTTGCGTGGGGGAAACAATGACAACTCGACCGAAGGATTCCAAAGACATCTGGAATCTTCCTTCCTCCCCCATGGAAGTTGGCTTTGTGGGATTGTCCTTGTGCTGCAGCTGTACATTGGGGGCCCCCTTTTCTGAAGATCCTCTGCAATGCATCCTGGGAGTAAAATCTTAACAGAATGTCTCTGCAACCAGGATCAGTTCTTTTGCTAAGCCCCCCCCCCAAACTTCTGAGGGAGGGGCACCAATCCAGCATTCACAGCAGAGCTTTGTTTTTGAGTAGGAATGCACAAAAATGCAGTTCTTTATGGCTTTTGTCAAGGGGTGTGGCCTAATATGCAAATGAGTCCCTGCTGAGCTTTTTAAAGAAGCCCTTGTGGAAACAATGGTGACATCAGGGGTGTGGCCTAATATGCAAATGAGTTCCCACTAAGCTTTTCCTACAAGAGAGTCCTGTGTGGAAACCATGGTGGTCTGAGGGGGTGTGGCCTAATATGCAAATGAATTCCTGCTGGGCTTTTCCTACAAGACATCCCTGTGTGAAAACAATGGTGATGTCAGGGGGTGTGGCCTAATATGCAAATAAGTGCCTGCTGGGCTTTTTCTACCTAAAAGTCCTGTGTGAAAGAATAGTGATGACAGGGGGTGTGGCCTAATATGCAAACGAGTCCTTGCCATGCTTTTTAAAGAAGAAGCCCTCTGTGGAAACAATGGTGGTGTCAGGGGGTGTGACCTAATATGCAAATGAGTCCCTGCTGGGCTTTTTAAAGAAGAAGCCCTGTGTGGAAACAATGGTGATGTCAGGGGGTGTGGTCTAATACGCAAATGAGTTGCCGCTGGGCTTTCTCTACAAAAAAGCCCTGATTCACCACGATCAGTGTAGGACCCAACTTCCATCACTGTAGGACTTCCCCGGCCTGGTGGAATCAGCTCACTGTAGAGATCCGGCCCCTACTGGATTTACTTCTGTTTCATAGGGCCTGCAAGACGGCGCTGTTTCGCCAGGCCTTCGGTTGAGGCAGGTGGACGTCCCTTCATTCTAATGCTTATATCATCTATTACCCTTCTTCACAATGGGCTATAAAATTACAACGAGCCCGCTAACATCCGCAGAGCGTAATGCCGTACCCTCCAAAGCAGCCATTTTCTCGGAACCAGGCATTTCGCTCGGAACCGGGAGAACATTAGCGGGCCCACAGGAAACCTTGGAGAGAAGCAAACGCCTCCGCCTTCGACGCAGCGGTGACCTTGCCAGCTTCCCTGTCCCGCCGGAGTTATTTATTTTAGCAGAGACCTTTCAATGTGCATTTATAAACATCAGTTCTATTGTGAAAGAGGAAGCCGTGCAGCCCCTCCCAGGGCGGGGTGTTCGGTCTGCATCCCGTGAGCTGAGTGGTTAAAAAAAAGAAAAAGATCGGGGGCCAATGAAAACAGGCTCACGTTCTGGGGATGCTGATTAGCAGGGTGTTCTAGAGGGCCTGGGAATTCATCCAGGCTGACAACAGAAGAGCCAAGGAAGGGCCCAGGCAGCCGGAGCCGACCTTGCCTTTTCCGTCAACGGGGACACTTAGGGTTGCCAATCCCCAGGTGGATAACACAACAAAAAATGCAAGCTAATGACCAATTTACTAAGATGTATATAGAAATCCGTCCAAATGTCCCAAACATGTACATTCAAGTCCCAAAGTAGGGTGGTCCCAAGTAGCAGGCGCAAGAAGCCACTTACTGAGCTGTAGCCGATGTGAAATTGCTGCTGGAGACGCTCGCGTCCCTCTTTTTTGAAAATTATGGAAAGAATCTATATAATTGAATCAATATCGGTCCCAGGTCTGATGAAGATTGGAAAGAAACAAGTACTTCATCGATTGGCTTGTCGCCGCACTACTTTGGGACTTGAATGTACCGTATTTTTCGGAGCATAAGGCGCTCCGGACCATAGGACGCACCTTCCTCCTGGGGGGGCGATCCGCTGCCTCCGCCTCCGATCCCGGCGGTTCTCCCGCGCCTGCCTGGCTCCAGCTTTTTCCAGCAAGCGCTGGGATCGCTCCACGCTGCTCCCACCGCAAACCCAGCGCTTCGCGAGCGCCAGCTGTTGAGAGGGCAGCGTGTTTCCTGCCGTATGGGAATCGGTCTCCATAGGGAATAATGGAGTGCCCAGCAGACATTTCCCCCCCCCCACACACACATTTTCTGAAGACCCTGAAATGGGGGGAGGGCCTCCAAACCGGGGGGGTCCCCTGCCCGCACCTGGGGATTGGAGAATCTTTTCTGCAGGCTTTAATCTTCAGAAAAGAAGTTAAGCTATGGCTTTGTTTGAATTACTCCGGATTTGTGGAGCTTGTTAAAGCCTCCGGTGCAACAGGCCTATCTGCGCTTCCCTGTCGTTCAATCGCGCTCTGCTGCTCATGCGAAACAGTGGCGCTCAGCTGTTTCTCATGCACCTCCTCGGCTGAAAGAATTGCGAAGTTGCGCTGGGCTGCCTTAGCGAAATAACGCAGTGATTCCGTCCCTGCACACCTTCCTGGCTGAAAGGATTATCATCTTCTTGGAATTTCACTCACGGCTTTTCAAGGTTTTTCCCCGAACTTCTATTAATAAGAAAGGAACTTTCTATTGAACGATAAGACTTTGTCTTCGGGGGAATCACGTTATTGTTGTTTTTGTAAATTTGTATCATAAGTGTCGTTTCTTATTCAACGTTATTTATAAAAAAATATTTTCCATATGTTAGGTTAGTTGTTCGTGGATGCCTTTGGGCTTTGTTCCTGCCCCACCTGGGGATTGGTAACCCTCAGCCCCATCCACCTGCAGACCCGGAGAACCCGAACAACCACTGGGAAATAGTTGGTGGGCATCGTGACACTCCCCCCTTGTCCAGCAAACACTGCGAGGGGCTGTGGAATTCAGTGGAATAAGGAGGCTTCTTCAGGCGGTGGAGACTTCTCCTTCTGCGGAGGTTTTTAAACCAAGGCGAGATGGCCATTCGACAGCAATGCCGGTTTTACGAATTCCAGCAGATCATATGAGGGAGGTAGGGTTGCCAATCCCCAGGTGGGGGCAGGGGATCCCCCGGTTTGGAGACCCTCCCCCTGTTTCAGGCTCATCAGAAAGCGGGAGAAGGGGAGGGAAATGTCTGCTGGGAACTCATGATTCCCTAATGAGGCTTATTCCCATAGAAAATAATGGAGAATTGATCTGCGGGTAGCTGGAGCTCTGAGGCCGCTGTTTTTTGAGGTAGAGGCACCAGATTTTCAGTCTAGCATCCAGTGGCTCTCCCCAATATACTCCCTAAGTTTCAAAAAGATTGGACCAGGGGGTCCAATTCTATGAGCCCCCAAAGAAGGTGCCCCTATCCTTCATTATTTCCTATGGAAGGAAGGCATTTAAAGGTGTGCTGTCCCGTTAAATGTGATAGCCAGAACTCCCTTGGAGTTCAATGATGCTTGTCACACCCTTGTTCCTGGATCCGCCCCCAAAGTCTCCTGGCTCTGCCCCAATGTCTCCTGGCTCCACCCCCAATGTCTCCTGGCTCCACCCCCAAAGTCCCCAGATATTTAACGAAGTGGACTTGGCAACCCTAGAGGCAGGGCAGGAAGAGATGAGGCAGTGCTCAGCTCCTGTGGCCCTTTCTTGCATGCCCAGGGCAAAGGCCAATCGCCACTTTGCTATATCATCATCAATGAAGGAACTCTTAGTTGAGGAGTCAACGCACAGCCAATCAAATGAGTTCCTGCTGGGCTTTTTCGGCCAAAAAAGCCCCGGCGACATCTGAGGTTTTCTCTGCCGCAGCAGGAGGGACTGGATGACCTTCAGAGATCCCTGTCCAGTCTTAGGGTTCTGTGGCTCCAGTGGGCTTGGCTGCCGGGTCACGTTTGCCGCTCCGTCCTTCCTTTTCCTCCCTGCTTCTCCTTTTTGTGGGTCTCTCAGCACTGGACAGGAAGATGCCGTGTCACTTTTTGACTCCTGGCCAAGCTGGGGAAGGACACGCACCGGATCCTCTAGGTGGAGGCTTCCTTTCTGGCCGGGATCTCTGGCCTGTGGAATGCAAGAGGGAGGGATCCATCGGGGGTTGTCGGAACAGCTGCACGGGAAGAGACCGGCAAGACCCTCCAAGGCAGCCCCTCCATTGCTTCAGCATCATGGAATGCTTAGTTGAAGAGTCATCTGCTTTCTAGTAAACCGAATGGCTCATAATTTCAAAGTATTTTTGCATACTGCCCAAACCAGGAGCTAATTAGCTCCTCTGGAGGGCCAACAGCGGGGCAGAGAGGCTGAGGCCTTCCCCTGAGAAGAACATCAGAAGAGCCCTGCTGGATCAGACCAGTGAGGGTCCATCTAGTCCAGCCTCCTGTCTCACACAGTGGCCAACCAGTTCCTCTGGAGGGCCAACAACAGGGCAGAGAGGCCGAGGCCTTCCCTGAGAAGAACATCAGAAGAGCCCTGCTGTATCAGACCAGTGAGGGTCCATCTAGTCCAGCATCCCATCTCACACAGTGGCCAACCAGTTCCTCTGGAGGGCCAATAAATAAATAAATAAATAAATAAATTTTATTTTTATATCCCGCCCTCCCCCACCAAAAGGCGGGCTCAGGGCGGCTCACAGACATGACTACGTCATGATTCAATTAAAAGCAGATAAACATTATGAATACAATACAATTACATATATAGATTAAAATACATAAAAATAGGTGCTATAATTTCTGGTGTCACAATTACATATTATCAGCTTCAGTTACAACATAATATGGCTAGAGTTAGAATGATTTTATCAAGTTAGTCTGGTCCTAATTCAAATGCGAGTTGGAAAAGAGAGGTTTTGCAAGCCCTGCGGAACTGGTTCAGGTCCCGCAGGGCTCGCACCCCCTCTGGGAGTTGATTCCACCAGCGCGGGGCCACTAATGAGAAGGCTTGCTCCCGAGTTATCTTCATTCTAGCCTCTCTTGGCCCAGGGATTTGTAGGAGGTTTTGGGAGCTAGATCTTAACGCTCTCCTGGGGATATATGGGGAGAGGCGGTCCCTGAGGTAGGCAGGTCCTCGGCCATATAGGGCTTTAAAGGTAATAACCAGCACCTTATACCGAACGCGGTAGACGACCGGTAGCCAATGCAGATCCCGCAGCACCGGCCGCACATGTTCCCACCTAGGTAGTCCCATCAACAGCCTGGCCGCTGCGTTCTGCACTACCTGAAGTCTTCGCGTTCGGCACAAGGGCAGCCCCATGTAGAGGGCATTGCAGTAGTCTAGTCTTGAGGTGACCGTTGCGTGGATCACAGTTGCTAGGTCGTCGCGTTCCAGGAAGGGAGCCAACTGCCTCGCCCTCTTGAGATAGAAGAAGGCGGATCTTGCGGTGGTAGCTATCTGGGCCTCCATTGATAGCGAGGATTCCAGTAGCACCCCCAGGCTCTTGACCCTGCGCACTGGTGTCAGTGGCGCACCGTCAAAAGCTGGCTGAGTAATCTCCCCCCCCGGTCCGTCCCGACCCACGCAAAGGACCTCAGTCTTCGTTGGATTCAACTTCAGCCCGCTCAGCCTGAGCCAGTCAGCCACGGCCTGTAACGCCCAGTCCAAATTTGTAGGGACATCACCAGTCCGGCCTTCCATCAATAGATAGAGCTGGGTATCATCAGCGTACTGATGACAACCAAGCCCATACCTCCGGGCAAGCTGGGCAAGGGGGCGCATAAAGATGTTAAACAATGTCGGGGAGAGAACTGCCCCCTGAGGCACCCCACAATGAAGCGGGTGTCTCTGAGACAGCTTCCCCCCAATTGCCACCCTTTGTCCCCGATTTTCAAGGAAGGAGGAGAGCCATTGTAAGGCTAGCCCCCGAATTCCTGCGTCGGCGAGGCGGCGGGTCAGCAGCCGGTGGTCGACCATGTCGAACGCCGCCGACAGGTCGAGCAGCAGCAATACCGCCGAGCCGCCCCGATCCAGTTGCCGCCGGAGGTCATCTATGAGGGCGACCAAGACTGTTTCCGTCCCATGGCCCGGGCGAAAGCCGGACTGGCATGGGTCCAAGGTGGAAGCGTCTTCCAGAAAATCCTGTAACTGCAACGCCACAGCCCTCTCTATAATTTTGCCCAAAAAGGGCAAATTTGAGACCGGCCGATAATGTGCCAATACGGCCGGGTCTGATGTAGCTTTTTTCAAGAGAGGGCGGACCACTGCCTCTTTCAGAGATGTTGGGAAAACACCCTCCGACAGAGATCGATTTATAATGTCCCGTATAGGACATTTCAATTCCTCCTGGCAGGCCTTAATTAACCAGGAGGGACATGGGTCCAGATCACAAGTTGTGGATCGTGCAGTGCCAAGAATTCTGTCAACTTCCTCCAAGCTGAGCGGGTCGAAGCAGTCCAAGATTACATCCGAAGACACGCATTGGGCCTCAAGTTCACTTACTGCGTCTAAATTGGCGGGGCAGTCGTGGCGGAGCGATTGGACCTTATCTGCAAAAAACTTCGCAAAAGCCTCGCAGCCTATCTCCAATTCCTTAGCTTTTGGGTTGCCCTGTGGCAGTGAAGTAAGGTTCCGAATTATTCTAAACAATTGAGCTGGGCGCGAATTTGCAGATGCAATCTTGGTCGCAAAGTATGTTTTCTTTGTGGCCTTGATTGCCATCTCATAGGTCTTCATAAACTTCCTATAAGATGTTCTAGTCGCTTCGTCGCGGGTACGCCGCCATTGCCTCTCTAGCCTTCTAAGGCCTTGCTTCAGCCGGCGCAGTTCCGGGGTATACCACGGAGCCGGCTTAGTCCGAGGCCGCAGAGGACGCCGAGGTGCAATCTCCTCGATGGCTCTGGAGAGCCGATTATTCCAGGACTCAACCAGGCCATCGAGAGAGGTGCCAGAGGGCCAGGGATCCCGCAGAGCCATTTGGAACCGTTCCGGGTCCATCTGGCTCCGCGGGCGAGCCATAATAGGCTCCTCGCCTAAACAGGTTTGGGGAGGCAAGTCTACACGGGCCTTGAGGGCAAAGTGATCCGACCATGGCACCGCCTTGGCGGTTATATCGCTCACAACAACCCCGGCCGCAAAGATCAGGTCTAACATGTGACCAGCCTGGTGAGTGGGGGTTACAACAAGTTGAGAGAGTCCCAGTGTCGCCATGGAAGACACTAGGTCCATCGCCTGACTGGAGGACGGGTCATCAGCATGGACGTTGAAGTCACCCAGGATTATCAACCTTGGGTGCTCCAACGCCCAGCCCGTCGCCGCCTCCAGTAGGGATGGTAAGGCGCTGGCTGGTGCGTTAGGCGTACGGTACACCAGCCAGACCGCCAACCCCTCTCCAGCCTCCCACGCCAGGCCGGCACACTCAATACCTTCAATCTTTGGGGCCGGGAGTGCCCTGAAGGAGTAAGCCTCCCGTACAAACAATGCCACCCCTCCCCCCCGCCCACTAGTCCGTGATTGATGTAGGACTGAGTAACCTGGAGGAGTTGTTTGCGCGAGGGCCACTGTCTCACCCTCCCGGGTCCAGGTTTCAGTCACGCAAGCCAGGTCCATATTTTGTTCGAGAAGAAATTCTCGAAGAATTGAGGTCTTATTATTAATGGACCTGGCGTTGCACAACACCAATGACGGAGGTGGGTTATTCCGTCTGGCCCTGCTACCTGTCTCCCTTGGGATGGGACGCAGACTGGAAGAGGACCGAGCACTGTCTTGTCTCTGTCCTCTTCCCTTATAATATCTGCTCCCACCGCTGTATCTCCCCCTCCCCAGGAGCACTGGGATCCCTGAGCCTGCCATCTCTCGCTGGTGGCAACTGCTAAGTTCACCACTATCAGATTGGAATCAAGGATATTCCACTAGCTCGACCCACTAGGTCCTGATAATCTAATTGACCCACGAATTTGAGAATCTTCCCTCCCTCAGTTTCTTATATATATTTGGTAAACTGACTCCTGTAGCAAATTAATTTAATCCCTCCCACTATTTTAAATTAACCAGCTAAAAATTCATACAATTCAGTCCAACTAAGAAATTCATACAATTCAATCCAAATATACAATAAATTACTCTAATGTGTCAATTAATAACAATCCAATTTATCAGTAGGTTACGAGGTGCAGTTGTAAAGTGCAGTGCAAAATCCTCTCATAAAGATAGTGAGGTAGCAACAGAGTACTGTGGGTATTGCTGCAAAGATGTTTAGCAGTCAATGTAGGTTAAAGTGCAATGGCAGGCCAATGTGGGTTAAAGTGCAATGCAACGCCAGAGTTCCAGTCTAAAACTTTAGCAGCAGAGTTGTTATATAGATGTTCTTTAGATGTTCTATAGATGTCCTGGGTGGTTTTGTTGGTCGTAGGCTCTGAATACCAGATCTTGTGGTAAGGGGACTACCCGATGTTTCCTGCATAGGCTGGTGGGTCCGCAGTGAGTAAAAACCCCCCACGTACTCCCCTCGCCACGCAATGGGGTCCCCTCCCGCTTTGTCTATAGGGGCGACCAGTTCGTAGTTGGCCCCATTCAGCCTATACATCCCGTCGCAGACCACCCAGTTCACCTGCATCAGTTGACCGCGTCGCTGATTCCACCCTCGGCTCCAGTCTCAGCCCTCTTCCAACGCAAACCAGCGGCTCCGGCCTCCGTCGACTGCCGGACCGCGGCGTCAATTCCACGCTCGGCCCGGGCGTTCGTATCGCTGTCCCGGTCGGTCGGGCCGTAGTCCACTCCGCCGCCGCCGCAATGATAGGGCAGAGAGGCTGAGGCCTTCCCCTGAGAAGAACATCAGAAGAGCTCTGCTGGATCAGACCAGGGAGGGTCCATCTAGTCCAGCATCCCATCTCATACAGTGGCCAACCAGTTCCTCTGGAGGGCCAATGATAGGGCAGAGAGGCTGAGGCTTTCCCCTGAGAAGAACATCAGAAGAGCCCTGCTGGATCAGACCAGTGAGGGTCCATCTAGTCCAGCATCCCATCTCATACAGTGGCCAACCAGTTCCTCTGGAGGGCCAATGATAGGGCAGAGAGGCTGAGGCCTTCCCCTGAGAAGAACATAAGAAGAGCTCTGCTGGATCAGACCAGGGAGGGTCCATCTAGTCCAGCATCCCATCTCATACAGTGGCCAACCAGTTCCTCTGGAGGGCCAATGATAGGGCAGAGAGGCTGAGGCCTTCCCCTGAGAAGAACATCAGAAGAGCCCTGCTGGATCAGACCATTGAGGGTCCATCTAGTCCAGCATCCCATCTCATACAGTGGCCAACCAGTTCCTCTAGAGGGCCAATGACAGGGCAGAGAGGCTGAGCCCTTCCCCTGAGAAGAACATCAGAAGAGGCCTGCTGGATCAGACCAGTGAGGGTCCATCTAGTCCAGCATCCCATCTCATACAGTGGCCAACCAGTTCCTCCGGAGGGCCAATGACAGGGCAGAGAGGCTGAGGCCTTCCCCTGAGAAGAACATCAGAAGAGCCCTGCTGGATCAGACCAGTGAGGGTCCATCTAGTCCAGCATCCCATCTCATACAGTGGCCAACCAGTTCCTCCGGAGGGCCAATGACAGGGCAGAGAGGCTGAGGCCTTCCCCTAAGAACATCAGAAGAGCCCTGCTGGATCAGACCAGTGAGGGTCCATCTAGTCCAGCATCCCTTCTCATACAGTGGCCAACCAGTTCCTCTGGAGGGCCAATGACAGGGCAGAGAGGCTGAGCCCTTCCCCTGAGAAGAACATAATAATAATAATAATAATTTTTTATTTATACCCCGCCCTCCCTGCCAAGGCAGGCCCAGGGCGGCTTACAAAGCATGATATAAAATATCATGCTATAGCAATAAGACAAAGTAATACAATCAATAGACAGGTGATATAAATAAATACAATATATAAGTTAACATTAAAATTAATCTAAAAACAGTACAGTGGTGCTGCAATGTCTGTTTGTACAAAATGGCTTGATGTTAATTCTGGTTCCATCTTAAAAGGCTAGTTGGAAGAGGGCGGTTTTGCAAGCCCTACGGAGCCGCAGGGCCTGTAAGAGCGAATTGTTTCGACAGGCCTCCGATGCTTAAACGGAGAGAGAGCTGCCCCCTGACACCAGCTAGAGCTCCCGGTGACCGACCCGTCTGAAAAGCAGAACCGCCGACATAGTAACGGCACGGCACCGCGGAATCGTTTTTAAATTTTGATCGTATGAACGTTTTATAGCTTTTATCGACGCCTTGTTTTAAATGGCGGCAACGACTGTTGCAAGCCGCCCTGAGTCCGCTTGCGGAGAGGGCGGGATAAAAGCCTAATGTAAATAAATATAGATATATTTTAAAAAAAGTTCTCCTAGGAGTTGTCCTGGAAAGGGGTGCTGCTGTGAGTGCTCTCTCAGCCCCACCCACCTCGCAGGGGGCCTGTTGTGGGGGAAGAAGATATAGGCGATGGGAAGGCGCTCTGAGTCTCTGATTCAGGGAGAAGGTCTGCAGTTCTCCATCTTCTCTGGCCACGGGAGGCCCCCCTCACCTCCTGGGCACGGGCCTGCAAAAGGCCGGCGGGAGGGGCGCTGCGTGGCGGCCAGAGGCTGGGCGTCGTCGGGGTCGCCTTCCTCCCCTCCCCTGGCCTTGCGCGCACAGCTGCAGCAGCCTGCAAACTGAAGCCGCGCCCGCGCTGGGCTGGCCCGGGACGGGCGAAGGGCGGGGGGCGGCGGGGAAGGGGAGGAGAGGAGAGGGGAGGGGAGGGGAGGCTGCAGGCAGCAGCCGGAGAGGAGGGAGCCAGAGCCAGCCCGGGAGCGCCGCGGGGACGCACCGACCGCCGGGGAGGCCGCCTGGGCCAGGGGCGCGCTGGGGAAGGCGCACGGCAGCCGGGGACGGAGGCAGAGCTGCAGCTCCGGGCGACTTTGGCGAAGGGCCGCGGCGTGCGAGGTGAGCCGAAGTCTCGGGGGCCGGCCCGACGTGCGGGCGGAGAAGTCCCTGCGCTTTGGCAGGCGCGCCCAGCCGGAGAGGCGCTCTGGGCGCACGACGCGTTTGGCCCGCCGGGTTTTGGGAGCCGGTGCGAGGCTTTCTGGCGCCCTAAGGGGTGGCCAAGGGTAGCTCTCCGGATGCTTTTTTTTTTGCCTACAACTCCCATCAGCCCCAGCCATTGGCCATGCTGCCTGGGGCTGATGGGAGTTGTAGGCAAAAAAAAAAAACATCCGGAGAGCTACCCTTGGCCACCCCTGACACAGGCATTAAAAAATTGTGAACAGAAGAACTGAATCCAACTAGGGCAGGGGTGGCCAAGGGTAGCTCTCCGGATGTTTTTTGCCTTCACCTCCCATCAGCCCCAGCCAGCATGGCCAATGGCTGGGGCTGATGGGAGTTGTAGGCAAAAACATCTGGAGAGCTACCCTTGGCCACCCTAGGAATCACCCACTAGTGCCCCCGCTCCCCCATGATTTAAAAAAAATAGGGGAAATGAAGAGCGCCAAACTTGAAACTTTTCACATTTTCCGTTTACCGGTTTTTAATTTTAATTTTTTTTTTCAAAAAAAAAATGCGATAAGCGTTCAATGAAATTGCTGAGCAGTCGGGTTAAAACAGATAAAAGGAAGGACTTCTTCACCCAAACGGTGATTAACATGTGGAACTCACTGCCACGGGAGGTGGCGGCGGCTACAAGCATAGCCAGCTTCAAGAGGGGATTGGATAAAAATATGGAGCAGAGGTCCATCAGTGGCTATTAGCCACAGTGTGTGTGTGTGTGTGTGTATAATTTGTTGGCCACTGTGTGATACAGAGTGTTGGACTGGATGGGCCATTGGCCTGATTACATTGCCTTCAGAAGTATTCTTGCATTGTGTATTGTTGGAACTCTCTTTCTGGGGCAGTGATGCTCTGTATTCTTGGTGCTTGAGGGGGACACAGTGGGAGGGCTTCTTGTGTCCTGGCCCCACTGGTGGACCTTTTGATAGCACCTGGGGTTTTTTTGGCCACTGTATGACACAGAGTGTTGGACTGGATGGGCCACTGGCCTGATCACGTTGCTTTCAGAAGTATTGTTGCATTGTGTATTGTTGGAACTCTCTGTCTGGGGCAGTGATGCTCTGTATTCTTGGTGCTTTGGCAGGGGCCCCACTGATGGACCTTCTGATACCACCTGGTTTTTTTGCCACTGTGTGACACAGAGTGTTGGACTGGATGGGCCATTGGCCTGATCCAACAAGGCTTCTCTTACGTGACACAGAGTGTTGGACTGGATGGGCCATTGGCCTGATCCAACAAGGCTTCTCTTATGTGACACAGAGTGTTGGACTGGATGGGCCATTGGCCTGATCCAACAGGGCTTCTCTTATGTTCTTGTGTGACACAAGAGCCCGCCTTAGCCGCCCTGAGCCCGCCTAGCGGGGAGGGCGGGATATAAAAATAAAATATTATTATTATTATTATGTGGCATAGAGTGTTGGACTGGATGGGCCATTGGCCTGATCCAACAAGGCTTCTCTTATGTTCTTGTGTGACACAGAGTGTTGGACTGGATGGGCCATTGGCCTGATCCAACAGGGCTTCTCTTATGTTCTTATGTGACACAGAGTGTTGGACTGGATGGGCTGGCCTGCTTGCCCTGGAAGTTGCCTCTTCCATCTCCATGAAGTTCAGGTAAAATCTCTTGCAGTAGCCTGCCCCACAAGAGGGTTGTGAAAACGAGGAGGGGACGGGGTGTTCAGTCAATGGATGGGAGCCACAATAAGAAGAATCATCGAATCCCAGAGTTGGAAGGGACCATCAAGGCCATCTAGTCCAACCCTCTGCTCAATGCAGGATCAGCCTAGAGCAGCCCTGACAAGTGTTCCTCCAGCTGCTGCTTCAAGACTGCCACTTAGGGGTAGCTCACCACCTCCCTATATAGCCCATTCCACTGTTGAATGACTCTTCTGGTAAAAAAGCACTCCTGCATTTTGGTAGGAAAAATCCCATGCATAGTTATAGGATGGGGGAGACTTGTCTTAGCAGGAGTCTGTGCGAAAAGGATCTAGGGGTCTTAGTGGACCATACGCTGAACAGGAGTCAACAGTGTGATGCGGTGGCTAAAAAGGCCAATGCAATTCTGGGGTGTATCAATAGAAGTATAGTGTCCAGATCACGTGATGTGATGGTCTCACTTTCCTCTGCTCTGGTAAAACCTCACCTGGAGTCTTGGGTTCAGTTTTGAACACCACATTTTAAGACAAGCTGGAATGGGTCCAGAGAAGGGTGACAAAGATGGTGAGGGTTCTGGAGACCAAGTCCTATGAAGAGGCTGAAGGAGCTGGGCATGTTTAGCCTGGAGAGGAGGCGGGTAAGAGGTGATAGGATCACCATCTTCAAATCTAGAGGAGGGTGTGGAATTGTTTTCTGTGGCCCCAGAAGGTAGGACCAGAACCAGTGGGTTGAAATTAAATCAGAAGGGTTTCTGGCTCAACATTAGGAAGAACTTCCTGACTGTTAGAGCGATTCCTCAGTGGAACAGGCTTCCTCGGGAGGTGGTGGGCTCTCCTTCCTTGCAGGTTTTGAAACAGAGGCCAGATGGCCATCTGACAGCAATGCAGATCCTGTGAATTTAGGGGGAGGTGTTTGTGAGTTTCCTGCCTTGTGCAGGGGGTTGGACTAGATGACCCTGGAGGTCCCTTCCAACTCTATGATTCTTGAGCCATTGCACACACAGGCAGAATCACCTCTCCCCCCTCTCATCCCCAATCCCAGGGAAAACCCAAACAGTTTTTCCTAATATCCAGCTGGTACCTTCCCGCCCTTCATTTAATTTAAACCCCTTCTTGGAAAGATGGATCCAAACACTGGCTTGAGGAAGGAGCGCTGGAGAGGCCTGTGGATCGGGGCCTGTGGTGGAGGGAAGGAGCACCGTGCCCACTTGACCGGCTGAGGGCAGGAGGAAGAAACGGAGGGCACGGTGCCTGGCAAAGTTCTGTGGCATCCCAAAATGAGAGTGATGTGGAGGGTTTCGGGATGCCTTCCCCAGCTGCTGAACTGGCTTCCAGCTGTTTGGAGTTTCCCTGGGATTGGGGGTGGGGGGCAGGAGAGTGGGGAGGGGTGATTCTGCCTGTGTGCGCGCGATGGCTCAAGGACCACCGCACCGCCCCTGCAGCCCAATGCAGTTTGTTGAGATTCCGCGACTGGCTCGAGAAACTGCGGCTGAGGGACATGTGGGGTTGACTTTGGGGATACGATGGGATGGGACCACCTTCTCCCGGAGTCGTCTCTGAAGCCAGTGGTGAACGTGAGCCATCAATGGAACAATTTTGTTGGAGACATTTGGTCCCTACGTGAATTGGAGTTGAATATTTGATATTTGTTAGCATTTGTGATTGTGGAATATCCCTTGTTGAGAAAGGACTGAGACAGGGGTGGTAGAAGTCGACGACCTGTCTGGGGATTTTTCCTTCTCACTATTATCAGAGATTGCCCTTTTCTTTGTTGTTGTTCAGTCGCACAGTCGAGTCTGACTCTTTGCGACCCCATGGACCAAGTCACGCCAGGCCCTCCTGTCTTCTGCCATTCTCTGAAGTCTGCCCGAATTCATGTTTGTTGCATCAGTAACACTGTCCAGCCGTCTCATCTTCTGCCGTCCCCTTCTTCTTTTGCCTTCTGTCTTTCCCAGCATCAGGGTCTTCTCCAGGGAGTGCTCCCTTCTCATTTGGTGGCCAAAGGATTTGAGCTTCAGCTTCAGCATTTGACCTTCCAGGGAACAGTCAGGATTGATTTCCCTTAGGACTGACTGATTGGATCTTCCTGCAGTCCAAGGGACTCTAGTTGTGTTGTTGTTCAGTCGCACAGTCGAGCCCGACTCTTTGCGACCCCATGGACCAAGTCACACCAGGCCCTCCTGTCTTCCACCATCCTCCGAAGTCTGCTCAAATTCATGTTTGTGACATCAGTAACACCGTCCAGCCATCTCCTCTTTTGCCGTCCCCTTCTTCTTTAGCCTTCTGTCTTTCCCAGCATCAGGGTTTTCTCCAGGGAGTGCTCCCTTCTCATTGGGTGGCCAAAGGATTTGAGCTTCAGCTTCAGCATCTGACCTTCCAGGGAACAGTCAGGATTGATTTCCCTTAGGACTGACTGATCTGATCTTCTTGCAGTCCAAGGGACTCTAGTTGTGTTGTTGTTCAGTCGCACAGTCGAGCCCGACTCTTTGCGACCCCCTGGACCAAGTCACGCCAGGCCCTCCTGTCTTCCACCGAAGTCTGCTCAAATTCGTGTTTCTTACATCTGTAACACTGTCCAGCCGTCTCCTCTTTTGCCGTCCCCTTCTTCTTTGGCCTTCTGCCTTTCCCAGCATCAGGGTCTTCTCCAGGGAGTGCTCCCTTCTCATTGGGTGGCCGAAGCATTTGAGCTTCAGCTTTAGCATCTGACCTTCCAGGGAACATTTTTTCTACTATTTTCTACTATTGAGCAATATGGTGAAATTATCGAATTTGAAGAGTTTCAGTACATCCCAGATATACCTGGTTCTGTTTGGGATATGGACTTCATTCCTGATAACAACTATAGTCGATGCTAAGGCTTCTTTTTCATGTAGGACTATATATTACACTGTTATATTATATATTGCATGTTATTTTGTCACTATAACCTTACGGTTGTGCTTGATTGTTTACCAGCTGGAGGATGGCAACTCTGTGGATCAGCTACACTATCAGGTTTAGAGTTGCATGTGAGAACAGGCCATTGTGAATACCGCATAGCCATGGAGAGGTCCTGCGCCGTGTGCCCCCACTAGTGAAAGCAAGGTGGTTGAGTGCTGGAGATGCAGGGACTTCCATGTGGTGGCCCCAAGCAATTTGGAACTCATGAGTAGGGATGGGCACGACCCGGGAAAATGGAGGTTTGTGAAGGTTCGTGGAGTAAACCTTTCTATTTAACAAACTGGTTCAGAGGTTTAAATGCCTTCGTTCTGAGTTCACTCACCGAGTCGTGCTGCCGTAGTTTGGAGAAGGCGTTTAACGAAACCGTAGTCTGCTTTAATGCCAAAGTTTGTTTAAATGCCTTCTCCAAATGTCTGCCAACATAAACCACCAGGGCTTTTTTTGTAGCAGGAACTCCTTTGCATGTTAGGCCACACCCCCATGATGCAGCCAATCCTCCAAGAGCTTGCAGTGGGCCCCTGTACTAAGAACCCTGTAAGCTCTTGGGAGGATTGGCTACATCAAGGGGGTGTGGCCTAATATGCAAAGAAGTTCCTGCTACAGAAAAGAGCCCTGCAAACCACATGAACCTCCCAAAGCCACCTGAGAGGTTTACGAGGGCAGGATGGCATGAACCGAGGTCCACAAACCAACCCTGGTTTATGATGAGTTTTGGCTCATAATTTGGTTCGTGCCCATCCCTTGTCCTTAGTTGGTTCTTGGCGGTAAAGCTGAAATGGCTGAGGGTGGAGAAGCTGAAATTAGACGAAGGCAGGTGGAGGGGGATAAGAGACCAGACCTGCTAGAAGGGATTCTTGTGTTAGGCGAGGTAAAGTTTTCCCTGTCTGATCAGGCAGATGAGCTCGGAGCCCCCTTTGACCCTCTGCTCCTCTCTGAGGAACAGGTCTCAACCTGCAGAAGAGGGTTCTTTCTTCACCTCCAGCTGCCTTGAGTTGCAGGGAGCAAGCTGGGCTCGAAATGAAGCAAATAAAATAAAAACCAAGAGATTTGCTCAGCCAGTCCGGCTAGGCCGATCCATGTTTCTGCAATGCTAGATTACTACAACATGCTCTGTATGGGGCTGCCCTTGGAGACAACGCAGAAGCTTCCAGGTGTACAGTTTGCACCTGTGCTTACCCAATGGCCTGGGCTTCCTTTTGGCTCTTGGGTCCAGGGACTGGATATTCCAGGTTTTCTAGTCTGGGGACCCCTTCTATGAATAGCTTGTCAGGGTACAGTCCTGCGTGTCACCCCAACATTCGCTTCCCTTGGCTTTGCTAACCTGGCCTTCATTGGCAACTGGGCCATTCGTGCACAGCACCGGCCTTCTGGGGTGTCCTGTGTATGGATGCCAGCCTCCAGGTGGGACCTGGGGATCCCCAGGAATTACTGCTCATCTCCAGACTACAGAGATCAGTCTGCCTGGATGCTTTGGAGGGGGGACTCTATGCCATTGTACCCCATGGAGGTCCCTTCCCTCCCCATCTCCCCAGGTTCCACCCCCAAATCTCCAGGAGTTTCCCAACCTTGCAGCGCCACAGGAGGTGGTAGCGGCTACAAGCATAGCCAGCTTCAAGAGGGGATTGGATCAACATCTGGAGCAGAGGTCCATCAGTGGCTATTAGCCACAACGTATTGTTGGAACTCTCATTTTGGGGCAGTGATGCTCTGTATTCTTGGTGCTTGGGAGGGGCAACAGAGGGAGGGCTTCTGGTGTCCTGGCCCCACAGATGGCACCTGGTTTTTAGGTCACTGTGTGAAACAGAGTGTTGGACTGGATGGGCCATTGGCCTGATCCAACATGGCTTCTCTACTGTTCTCATGTCTGGGGCAGTGATGCTTTGTATTCTTGGTGCTTGGAGGGGGCACAGTGGGAGGGCTTCTAGTGTCCTAGCCCCACTGATGGACCTCCTGATGGCACCTGGGTTTTTTGGCCACTGTGTGACACAGAGTGTTGGACTGGATGGGTCATTGGCCTGATCCAACATGGCTTCTCTTATGTCCTCATGTCTGGGGCAGTGATGCTCTGTATTCTTGGTGCTTGGGGCGGGGGGCAAAAGCGGGAGGGCTTCTAGTGTCCTGGCTCCACTGGTGGACCTCCTGATGGCGCCTGAGTTTTTTGGCCACTGTGTGACACAGAGTGTTGGACTGGATGGGCCATTGGCCTGATCCAGTATGGCTTCTCTTATATTCTTATGTGGCACAGAGCGTTGGACTGGATGGGCCACTGGCCTGATCCATCAGGGCTTCTCTTATGTTCTTATGTGACACAGAGTGTTGGACTGGATGGGCCACTGGCCTGATCCAACAGGGCTTCTCTTATGTTCTTATGTGACACAGAGTGTTGGACTGGATGGGCCATTGGCCTGATCCAACATGGCTTCTCTTATGTTCTTATGTGACACAGAGTGTTGCACTGGATGGGCCATTGGCCTGATCCAACAGGGCTTCTCTTGTGTTCTTATGTGACACAGAGTGTTGCACTGGATGGGCCATTGGCCTGATCCAACATGGCTTCTCTTATGTTCTTATGTGACACAGAGTGTTGGACTGGATGGGCCATTGGCCTGATCCAACATGGCTTCTCTTATGTTCTTATGTGACACAGAGTGTTGCACTGGATGGGCCATTGGCCTGATCCAACATGGCTTCTCTTATGTTCTTATGTGACACAGAGTGTTGGACTGGAGGGGCCATTGGCCTGATCCAACATGGCTTCTCTTAGGTTCTTATGTGACACAGAGTGTTGGACTGGATGGGCCACTGGCCTGATCCAACAGGGCTTCTCTTATGTTCTTATGTGACACAGAGTGTTGGACTGGATGGGCCATTGGCCTGATCCAACATGGCTTCTCTTGTGTTCTTATGGCAACCTTATTCCCCCAACCCCGGTCAGTGGCCATGGGGGACCAGCAGCCTGAATCTTCTGTCCCCACCGTGGTCTTTCAGGGAAGTTTGTCAGACATTTATTTTCCCAAGGGCTTCCAGTTTATATGGAGAGCAATCTGCTATGTTTTGTTGTTCAGCAACGTTGGTTGTGTTAACAGGAAAATGCCTCTTGTTTGTTGGCATTTGGTGAACTGGGTTCTTTATGTTTAGATATACGATAAGTTTTTTGTCAGCATGGTTCTTTTTGATTGAATTATTTGATCTCTGTTATTCGCTGTCTCGAGCCCTTGGGGGATAGGAGGGGCAGAAACGTGTCAAAATAAATTCATTTGAGTGGAGAATTTTTATCTCCTGATAAAGTGGAGTGGAGAATTTTTATCTTACAGTGATCAGGGACTGTAAAGATGCTGTTTGTGGGCAGGTTTTTTTTACTTGCAGGTTTTTAATTTGGGCTTTAGGCTGTTATTTGTGGTTACATGAATCTAGGGATGCCAACCTCCAGGTGGGACTTGGGAATCCTCTGGAATTACAACTCATCCCTAGACTATCTTCAAGTACTTGAAGGGCTGTCATAGAGATGATATGGTGGAATTATTTTCTGTGGCCCCAGAATGTAGGACCAGAACCAATGGGTTGAAATTAAATCCAAAGCATTTCCGGCTCTTCCGGGGAGATCCAGTTTGGGAGAACCGGGTTTTATTCCCCACTTCTCCACTTGCACCTGCTGGAATGGCCTTGGGTCAGCCAGAGCTCTCTTATCTGGGAGAACAGGGTTGGATTCCCCACTCCTCCACTTGCAGCTGCTGGAATGGTCTTGGGTCAGGCAGAGCTCTCTTATCTGGGAGAACCGGGTTTGATTCCCCACTTCTCCACTTGCAGCTGCTGGAATGGCCTTGGGTCAGCCAGAGCTCTCTTATCTGGAAGAACCGGGTTGGATTCCCCACTCCTCCACTTGCACCTGCTGGAATGGCCTTGGGTCAGCCAGAGCTCTCTTATCTGGGAGAACCGGATTTGATTCCCCACTCATATGAACATGAACATATGAACATATGAAGCTGCCTTATACTGAATCAGACCCTTGGTCCATCAAAGTCAGTATTGTCTTCTCAGACTGGCAGCGGCTCTCCAGGGTCTCAAGCTGAGGTTTTTCACACCTATTTGCCTGGACCCTTTTTTGGAGATGCCGGGGATTGAACCTGGGACCTTCTGCTTCCCAAGCAAATGCTCTACCAGTGAGCCACCGTCACTCCTCCACTTGCAGCTGCTGTGAAAGCCCTCTCAGCCCCACCCACCTCACAGGGTGTCTGTTGTAGGGGGAGAAGACATAGGAAATTGTAAGACGCTCTGAGTCTCTGATTCAGAGTGAAGGGCGGGGTATAAATCTGCATTTCTTTTTCTTCTCAACATTAGGAAGAACTTCCTGACCGTGAGAGCGGTTCCTCAGTGGAACAGGCTTTTTCCTTGGGAGGTGGTGGGCTCTCCTTCCTTGGAGGTTTTGAAGCAGAGGCTAGATGGCCCTCTGACAGCAATGAAGATCCTGTGCATTTAGGAAGGTATTTGTGAGTTTCCTGCATTGTGCAGGGGGTTGGACTAGATGGCCCTGGAGGTTCCTTCCAACTATGATTCTATTAGGAAGAACTTCTTGACTGCTAGAGTGGTTCCTCAGTGAAACAGGCTTCCTCGGGAGGTGGTGGGCTCTCCTTCCTTGGAGGTTTTTCAACAGAGGCTAGATGGCCCTCTGACAGCGATGAAGATCCTGTGAATTTAGGGGGAGGTTTTTGTGAGTTTCCTGCATTGTGCAGGGGGTTGGACTAGAGGACCCTGGAGGTCCCTTCCAACTCTAGGATTCTATGATTCTAAGTTAATGGAAGGCAGAGACTGGGGTTCAGCTGGGATCTTCTAGAAATGGCTTGGGATTTCGACGGGTCAAAACCTGCAGCAGCACCTCTGTGAAACTCCTGCTGGACTATCAGTTGATCTGCTCCTTCTTCTTCTTTCGTAGCTGAAAAGGTGATGTGAAGATGTCCGTGTCTGGTGAACCTGCCATGGATTCTCTCCAGATAGGTAAGATTCCGCGCATGGCTGAGAAGGGAGGGGCTGCTCGGCTTAGCAGCTGGACGGAGGGTTGTGGAGAGCCGTGAGGATCTACCAAGAGAACATTCCTCTCAGAAGCAGGGGGCTTCTTTGGAGGGCTGACTTGAAGTGTAGTTGGATACATCGGTTTGGTGAATTTTTATTTATTTTTTAATTTATTCAATTTTTAGCCCATCTTTCCCGTAGAGAAGCGGCCCCGTGGCGCAGAGTGTTAAAGCAGCAGTACTGTGATCTGTACTCTCTGCTCACGACCTGAGTTCGATCGCGGCGAAAGCTTGTTTATACCCCGCCCTCCACTCCGAATCTCAGAGTCTCAGAGCGGCTCACAATCTCCTTTACCTTCCTCCCCCACAACAGACACGCTGTGAGATGGGTGGGGCTTAGAGAGTTCTCACAGCGGCTGCCCTTTCAAGGACAACTCCTGCCACTTGCACCTGCTTGAATGGCCTTGGGTCAGACAGAGCTCTCTTATCTGGGAGAATCGGGTTTGATTCCCCAATCCTCCACTTGCAGCTGCTGGAATGGCCTTGGGTCAGCCAGAGCTCTCTTATCTGGGAGAACCGGGTTGGATTCCCCACTCCTCCACTTGCAGCTGCTGGATTGGCCTGGGGTCAGCCAGAGCTCTCTTATCTGGGAGAACTGGGTTGGATTCCCCACTCCTCCACTTGCACCTGCTGGAATGGCCTTGGGTCAGACAGAGCTCTCTTATCTGGGAGAATCGGTTTTGATTCCCCAATCCTCCACTTGCAGCTGCTGGAATGGCCTTGGGTCAGCCATAGCTCTCTTATCTGGGAGAACCGGGTTGGATTCCCCACTCCTTCACTTGCACCTGCTGGAATGGCCTTGGGTCAGCCATAGCTCTCTTATCTGGGAGAACCGGGTTGGATTCCCCACTCCTTCACTTGCACCTGCTGGAATGGCCTTGGATCAGCCATAGCTCTCTTATCTGGGAGAATCGGTTTTGATTCCCCACTCCTCCACTTGCAGCTGCTGGAATGGCCTTGGGTCAGCCAGAGCTCTCTTATCTGGGAGAACCGGGTTGGATTCCCCACTCCTTCACTTGCACCTGCTGGAGTGGCCTTGGGTCAGCCAGAGCTCTCTTATCTGGGAGAACCGGGTTGGATTCCCCACTCCTTCACTTGCACCTGCTGGAGTGGCCTTGGGTCAGCCACAAGTTCTCTCAAGGCTGTTCTGCTCAGGAGCAGTTTCTGTCCTAGCTCTCTCAGCCCCACGTACCTCACAAGGTGTCTGTTGTGGGGAGGGGAAGGGAACGGAGATTGCAAGCTGCTCTGAGACTCCAAAGTGGCCATTTTCTCCAGAGCAACGGATCTCTATAGTCTGGGGATGAACTGTAATTCCAGGGCATCTCCAGGTCTCACCTGGAGACTGGCATCTCTAGCCAGAGCACACCCGAGGTACCGAACATTGTATTGGGCATAGCAGAATTAAAAAAAAATCTGGGTTTTGTTCTTTAAAAAAGAAAGGAAGCTCCTTGACCTTGCGGCTGTGAAGATATGCTTTAAAGAGCACAATCACTGAAGTCAGAGAAGTAGCCAGATAAGATTCCTGGGACAGGTTTGGTGGAACCAGGGCTTTTTTGGGAGCAGGAGCAGAGCTCCGCCTCCCATAAGAACATAAGAGAAGCCATGTTGGATCAGGCCAATGGCCCATCCAGTCCAACACACTGTGTCACATAAGAACATAAGAGAAGCCATGTTGGATCAGGCCAATGGCCCATCCAGTCCAACACTCTGTGTCACACAGTGGCCAAAAAACTCAGGCGCCATCAGGAGGTCCATCAGTGGGGCTAGGACACTAGAAGCCCTCCCACTGTGCCCCCTCCAAGCACCAAGAATACAAAGCATCACTGCCCCAGACATGAGAACTTAAGAGAAGCCATGTTGGATCAGGCCAGTGGCCCATCCAGTCCAACACTCTGTGTCACACAGTGGCCAAAAAACCCAGGTGCCATCAGGAGGTCCATCAGTGGGGCTAGGACACTAGAAGCCCTCCCACTGTGCCCCCTCCAAGCACCAAGAATACAAAGCATCACTGCCCCAGACATGAGAACTTAAGAGAAGCCATGTTGGATCAGGCCAATGGCCCATCCAGTCCAACACTCTGTGTCACACAGTGGCCAAAAAAACCAGATGCAATAAGGAGGTCCACCAGTGGGGCCAGTACACTAGAAGTCCTCAGACTGTACCCCCCCCCAAACACCAAGAATACAGAGCATTCCTGCCCCAGATAGAAGAACATAAGAGGAGCCCTGTTGGATCAGGCCAATGGCCCATCCAGTCCAACACTCAGCATCACACAAGTGGCCAAAAGACCCAGATGCAATAAGGAGGTCCACCAGTGGGGCCAGGACACTAGAAGCCCTCCTGCGCTTGCCCCCCACCAAGCACCAAGAATACAGAGCATAACTGCCCCAGACAGAGAGTGCCAGCAAAACACTGTGGCTAAGAGCCACTGATGGACCTCTGCTCCAGGTGTTGATCCAATCCCCTCTTGAAGGTGGCTATACTTGTAGCCGCCACCACCACCTCCTGTGGCAATGAATTCCATGAGTTAATCACCCTTTGGGTGAAGAAGGATTCCCTTTTATCAGTTCTAACCTGACTGCTCAGCAATTTCACTGAGTGCCCATGAGTTCTCATATTGTGAGAAAGGGAGAAAAGTACTTCTTTCTTCACCTTCTCTATCCCGTGCATAACCTTATAAACCTCTTATCATGTCACCCCCTCAGTCGACGTCCCCCTTCCAATCTGGAATAAAGTCTGCAAATCAGAGAAGCCCTGACACTTTGCCTGATTGAAACAGGATCACAGAATTCATTTTTTTCCTTAGTGCAGAATTGCAGTTTCACAGGCCCGAGCATCCCAGGCTCATATCCGGCAGGGATGTCCAGCTTGGCATGGTGGTTAAGTGTGCGGACTCTGATCTGGGTTCGATTCCCTACTCCTCCACTTGCACCTGCTGGAATGGCCTTGGGACAGCCATAGCTCTTGCAGAGCTTGTCCTTGAAAGGGCAGCTGCTGGGAGAGCCCTTTCAGCCCCACCCACCTCACAGGGTGTCTGTCGTGGGGGAGGAAGGGAAAGGAGATTGTGAGCCGCTCTGAGACTCTGTTCTTGAGAGGGCAGCTTCTGGGAGAGCTCTCTCAGCCCCACCCACCTCACAGGGTGTCTATTGTGGGGGAGGAAGGGAAAGGAGATTGTGAGCCGCTCTGAGACTCTGTTCTTGAGAGGGCAGCTTCTGGGAGAGCTCTCTCAGCCCCACCCACCTCACAGGGTGTCTGTTGTGGGGGAGGAAGATAAAGGAGATTGTGAGCCACTCTGAGATTCGGAGTGGAGGGCGGGATATAAATCCAATATCTTCTTCTTCTTCTTCTTCCTTTATACCTGGTGCTGTCTCCTCTACTCTGAGCTCCTGCTTCTTTTTGTCGGACATCTTCTTTGTCGCAGTGCAGCCCCATGAACTAATTTCTCTTTGCTTTGATCGTGGAGCCCCTGTTCATTTTTAAATCAGAAAGCTTCTTTCTTTCATTTCTCTGCCCCCTCCTCCGCACACCCTGGGTGGGTGGGGGGGAAGATGTGGGGTAAGCGTTCCCAGGGGCACATCCATTAAAAATCTTCTGTTTAAAAAATCCTTTCGCTTTTTGTACCCACTGAAATATTAACATGACAGCCGAAGGAGACAGCGAAACCCACTTAGGGAACAACCAAGGAGGCCATGATGCCGTGTCGCGCTGGCCATTGACTCCACGCGCAGAGTGCTGCTTCCCCAAATCCCAGGGGCTGTTCACGGAAAAAGGACACAAAGTGGATTCCCGACAGGCTGACAGCTGAAGTTTTCTTAAGACCAGGGTTTCTGGCCTTCCAGAAGTACAACCAGGCCTCAGCATTTAGTTCCCCTGGAGAAAATGGCTGCTTTCGAAGGTGCCCTTGAGGCAGAATTTATTTATGTACACCTCACTGTACCTTTAGTAACCCAAACGACCTCAGAAACTTACCCAGATAAACTTTATTACACTGAAGTTCAACTCTGGGCAGAAGGCTTGAAGATACATAAGTAGAAAGGCAAAACGATAGATAACATTAGTACAGCTTCCAGATAAAGTAGAAGGTTATGCATTTAGTATTCAGATGAACTTTACCCAGTTCTCGCAGCTAAGCTTACTCTTATCTTATAATCTAATACCTGGAAGAAGCAGTAAAACTATGAAAACCCAAGTCCCATTCTATATCAGAGTTATATTCTATGTTTGAGAATATAGGCTACGTTTGAGTTATTTCCTTTTGTTTCTTTTGAGTTATTTTCATTGTTTCCATTCATACGTTTTAAGCCTCCTGCGTGAAGTGTGATCAAAGCTTATTCGTTCATCTGTATGAGTTTCGGAAAGCTACAGGTTGTTTGGGTTACTGAGGGTACAAGGTGTACAAAATAATTCCCGCCTCAGCCCTCTGTGGTATCACATCCTCCCCCAAGCACCCCTCCCCAAACTTTGCCCTCCCCCAGTTGGCAACTTTTAAGTGATCCGTGTTTGCCTCTTCCTAGGCAGGTTGTGGGTCAGCCCTGTTCATAAGGCGAGCAAGGTTGGCCCGTGTGACTCTGTGTCATAATGTCACAGAGTCACATGGGGTGCCCTATTTGGCAGCCCCAGAAAGCCAGGATCCTACGCCATCACCTAGTTTGTCCAGTTTGGTGTAATGGTGAAGCGCACGGACTCTTATGGGGGAGAACCAGGTTTGAGACCCCACTCCTCCACTGGTAGCTGCTGGAATTGCCTTGGGTCAGCCGTAGCTCTCACAGAGTTGTCCTTGAAAGGGCAGCCTTCTGTGAGAGCTCTCTCAGGCGCACCTACCTCACAGGGAGCCTGTTGCGGGGGAAGGAGATAAAGGAGATTGTGAGCTGCTCTGAGACTCCAATTCAGAGAGAAGGGCGGGATATAAATCTACGGTCTTCTTCTTCACTATATCACCCTGAGGTTCCTTGTGTCCTCAAAACCTGCCCTACCATGTTTAACCCCCAAATTGGGAATTTCCCGAGATGGAGCAATGTGATGTGGTGGCTAAAAAAGGCAAATGCAATTTTGGGCTGTATCAACAGAAGTCTAGTGTCCAGATCACGTGAAGTGATGGGATCGCTTTACTCTGCTCTGGTAAGACCTCACCTGGAGTCTTGGGTTCAGTTTGGGGCACCACATTCTAAGAAGGATATAGACAAGCTGGAACAGGTCCAGAGGAGGGCGACGAAGATGGTGAGGGGTCTGGAGACCAAGTCCTATGAGGAAAGGTTGAAGGAGCTGGGCCTGTTTAGCCTGGAGAGGAGGCGGCTGAGAGGTGATAGGATCACCAACTTCAAGTCCTCGAAGGGCTGTCATGTAGAGGAGGGGGTGGAATTGTTTTCTGTGCCCCCAGAAGGTAGGACCAGAACCAATGGGTTGAAATTAAATCAAAAGAGTTTCCGGCTCAACATTAGGAAGAACTTCCTGACTTTTAGAGCGATTCCTCAGAGGAACAGGCTTCCTCCTTGGGAGGTGGTGGGCTCTCCTTCCTTGGAGGTTTTGAAACAGAGGCTAGATGGCCATCTGACAGCGATGAGGATCCTGTGAATTTAGGGGGAGGTCTTTGTGAGTTTCCTGCCTTGTGCAGGGGGTTGGACTAGATGACCCTGGAGGTCCCTTCCACCTCTAGGATTCTACCATTGTGTCATCTGGCCACTCTAGATTCAATCCACTGGGGAGTGGGGTTTTTTTATGTGTGTGCCCCACTGAGACGAAGCCCCTGAGGCTTGTTGTACTCTGCTCTGAGCCCCTGAACTGGGAACGGGCAGAACAGAAATATACAAATAACAACAACAGGAGAACTTCCCCAGTGGATTGCACACCTTACTGAACGAAAGGGGCCACAAAACCGCTCCAGTTCTTTGGAAAAGCCCAGTCTCTCCCTCCTCTAGTGGAGAGAGGCCCCACTGCCAGGGGGCCAGATGCCGACGGATAAAGTGAAAGCTGAACCCCCCCCCCGCCTCCCTCCCTGAGGCAGCAGCTGGATCCTGTCAGCTAAGGAGCACCAAGGGGGGGGGTGGAATTGGGAGAGAGGAGAATAATTAACTGGCTCCCTTAATTGGAACCATGCGCCGGCCAGGGCTGGGAAGCGGGAGTGCGGTCAATGTGACGACGGGGCGGGGAGACGTGTCTGGCCCGTGGAGCTTGCTTTGCGTGGGCGAGAGAGGAGGCTTCCAGGGTGCATTGAACTCCAGGACGGCACGCAACCTGGTCCACCATCGTGGAGAAGAAAAGGGGAGGTCTCTGAACCCCAGCTGCCCCCCCTGTAATCAACACTAGCCCCCCCCTTTCCAAAACGAGCCCTCCTCTTTCAAAAGCGGTTGGGATGCAAGTCAGCCATCTCATGCAGACGCCTCTGGTTTTAATTACCTTCCCCCATGAAGGTCACTTAGTGACCAAGTTGGGCTGTTCGCTCTCTCTCTCTCTCTTTCGTCCTATCCTACCTTTCAGGGCTGTTGTGAGGGAGGGCAATATGTACCGCCTTGAGCTGATGGGAGAAGAAGAAGAAGATATTGGATTTATATCCCACCCTCCACTCCAAATGTCAGAGTTTCAGAGCGGCTCACAATCTCCTTTACTTTCCTCCCCCACAACGGACACCCTGTGAGGTGGGTGGGGCTGAGAGGGCTCTGACAGAACCTGCACTTTCAAGGACAACTCCTACTAGAGCTACAGCTGACCCAAGGCCATGCCAGCAGCTGCAAGTGGAGGAGTGGGGAGTCAGACCTAGTTCTCCCGCATAGGAGTCTGCACACTTCACCACTACACCCAACTGGAGGAGGAGAAGGAGAAGACTGCAGATTTATATCCCGCCCTTCTGTCTGAATCAGAGACTCAGAGCGGCTTACAATCTCCTATAACTTCTCCCTCCACAACAGGTACCTTGTGAGGTGGATGGAGCTGAGAGCGCTCTCCCAGCAGCTGCCCTTTCAAGGACAACTGCCAGAGCTATGGCTGACCCAAGGCCATTCCAGCAGGTGCAAGTGGAGGAGTGGGGAATCAAACCCGGTTCTCCCAGATAAGAGTCTGCACACTTAACCACTGCATCCAACTGGAGGAGGACGAGAAGACTGCAGATTTATACCCTGCCCTTCTGTCTGAATCAGAGACTCAGAGCGGCTTGCAATCTCCTATAACTTCTCTCCCCACAACAGACACCCTGTGAGAAAGGTGGGGCTGAGAGGGCTCTCCCAGCAGCTGCCCTTTCAAGGACAAGTCCTGCTGATGGCTGACCCAAGGCCATTCCAGCAGCTGCAAGTGGAGGAGTTGGGAATCCAACCCGGTTCTCCCAGATAAGAGAGCTCTGGCTGACCCAAGGCCATTCCAGCAGCTGCAAATGGAGGAGTGGGGAATCCAACCCGGTTCTCCCAGATAAGAGAGCTCTGGCTGACCCAAGGCCATTCCAGCAGGTGCAAGTGGAGGAATGGGGAATCAAACCCGGTTCTCCCAGATAAGAGAGCTCTGGCTGACTCAAGGCCATTGCAGCAGCTGCAGTTGGAGGAGTGGGGAATCCAACCCGGTTGTCCCAGATAAGAGCGCTCTGGCTTACCCATGGCCATTCCAGCAGCTGCAAGGGGAGGAGTGGGGAATCAAACCCGGTTCTCCCAGATAAGAGAGCTCTGGCTGACCCAAGGCCATTCCAGCAGCTGCAAGGGGAGGAGTGGGGAATCAAACCCGGTTCTCCCAGATAAGAGAGCTCTGGCTGACCCAAGGCCATTCCAGCAGCTGCAAGTGGAGGAGGGGGGAATCCAACCCGGTTCTCCCAGATAAGAGAGCTCTGGCTGACCCAAGGCCATTCCAGCAGCTGCAAGTGGAGGAGTGGGGAATCCAACCCGGTTCTCCCAGATAAGAGAGCTCTGGTGACTCAAGGCCATTCCATCAGCTGCAAGTGGAGGAGTGGGGAATCCAACCCGGTTCTCCCAGATAAGAGAGCTCTGGCTGACCCAAGGCCATTCCAGCAGCTGCAAGTGGAGGATTGCGGAATCCAACCCGGTTCTCCCAGATAAGAGAGCTCTGGCTGACCCAAGGCCATTCCAGCAGCTGCAAGTGGAGGAGTGGGGAATCCAACCCGGTTCTCCCAGATAAGAGAGCTCTGGTGACTCAAGGCCATTGCAGCAGGTACAAGTGGAGGAGTGGGGAATCCAACCCGGTTGTCCCAGATAAGAGTCTGCACACTTAACCACGACACCAAACTGGCTCTTGGGAGAAAGGGTGGAATAAAACTGCGCCAGATAGAATCAAGCGGTCAAGAAGGTTCTTCTGGGCAGTTCTCTGTGAGCTGCGAAAGTGCAAAATGCAGGAAGCTGTCTTAATATGATATCAGTCCATCAAGGTCAGTCTTGTCTGCTCAGACTGGCAGCGGCTCTCCGAGGTCTCAGGGAGGGGTCTTTCCCATCACATATGGTTCTTTTTTAACTGGAGATGCTGGGGACTGAACCGGGGACCTTCCGCATGCCAAGCAGAGGCTCTGCCGCTGATCCACAGCTCCCTTCCCTTTGCTTGGGACTGGCGTGTGCAGAAATGGGCGCATGAGGCAGCCTCACACACCAATTCTGCGCACGATGGGAATTCCAGCCCTCCCTTTGCTTTCAACACAAAATGTATCTGGGGGAGCTGCAAATCCAGGCGAGGGAAACTCAGAAAGGGGCGCCGCACCTTCTTCTCTCGGGCAACCGTTGTCTTCTGCTGGGGGTGGAAAGTGTCCTCAAGTCACTGTTGACGTACAATGACTTTCCTGGGGTTTTCGAGGCAAGAGACCTCCGGAGAGGTTTGCCATCGCCTGCCTTTGCATAGCAAACCATGACCTCTCGTCTATAGGCTAACTGGGGTCATCCCTGCTTAGATTCTGAGATCGGGTTATTCTAGGCCAGGGGTGTCAAACATCTGGCCTGGGGGCCGAATCAAGCCCTCAGAGGGTTCCTATCGGGCCCCCGAGCAATTGGCTGTCATCTGCTTCCTTCTCCCTCTCTCTTGTTTCTTTCTGCATCACAGCTTGCTTTGCCAGGCTTGCTCAATCGCACAGGAACTACAGAGTAAAGCTTTGTCTTCTCCATTGGCTGAGACTCCTCCTTTGGGGAGGAAGGAGGGGGGGAGGGAGAGCTTGCTTTGCCAGGGTCTTTCAATTGCACATTGGAGCTACTGAGCCAAGCCTCTCTTCCTTCTATTGGCTGAGGCTCCTCCCCCTTCTGGTCCCCTGGGGAAGGAAGGAAAGAGGCAGAGCTTCCTTTGGCCAGTTCCCTGGATCCCATGGGAGAAATGCAAAGAAAACACCTTTAAGACCAACAAGTTGCTAATGCTTTAAGCATGTTTTAAGTTGTTTTTTTTTTTTAAAAAATCTTTGTCTGTATCCTTTATAAAGGTTCTATCTCTGCTGCTATAGCAATCCGGAGTATGCTGTTCAGGTGTTGTTCAGGTGTGTCTGTATGTTGCAAACCTACTTATGATTTATTGACATTCCTTACAGAAATCTCATGGCCATTGCTTTGAGCCTAAGAACCAGGGGGAAAACATGAAATGGCTGGGCGTTGCGAGCTTTTGTACATAAGTTGCTTCATGCGCTGGTCAGCCAATGGAGAAAACAGAGGCTTTGCTCTGTAGCTCTGCTGTGTGATCAAGCAAGCTGTGATGCAGAAGGAAGCAAGAGAGGGAGAAGGAAGCAGATGACAGTGAGTTGCTTGCGGGCCTCTGAGGGCCTGATCTCGCCTCGGGCCACCCATTTGACACCCCTGGGTTTTCAAGCCAAGAGAGAAACAGAGGTGGGTTTTCCCTTGCCTGCCGCTGCGTGTCAACCCTGGACTTCCTGGGTCGTCTCCCACCCGAGTTTACACGAGGGTTGACCCCGTTTAGCTTCTGAGACCTTATTTATTTGATTCATTTATATTCCGCCCTATCCCAAATGGGCTCAGGGTGGATCACATACACCTTCTGAGATCGGTATAGCCTGGGTTATCCAAAGGACCTTACTGTCTTCTGCAGGGAGGAAACATTTGTTCCTCCATGAAGTCTGTGCAGAAGGGAATCTTTGTGTATCTATTTCCATTTCAAGAGTTTAAAAAATGAAGTCTGTGCAGGGGGAATAATGTTTGATTTGGAGCTTCAAAGAACAGGGAAGGGAAAGACCGACGTCTGAGCCCAACAATGTTTTATTCAGCAGATGGTTTTCGGCCTCATTAGCTTCAGGCTGGAGTAGATGCAGAGTTTAACTAAGAGGCTCTCCTCAGCTGAATCAGCCTCAAGGCTTTGGAAACCATACGATTCTGAAAAGCAACTGGATTTTGGCAGGCAGCAGACAAACTCAACTTGGGAGGTGTAAAGAATGCAGATCTTGTAGACACGGCTGGAGTTGTTTGGGGGGAGAGAGTAGTTAACCATGGCATTTCAAGGGACGCTAGTTACAACTTTAAAAAGTAAAAGGCAGTCCCCTGTGCAAGCACTAGTCGTTTCCGACTCTGGGGTGATGTTGCTTTCACAACGTTTTCACGGGAGACTTTTTATGGGGTGGTTTGTCCTTGCCTTCTCCAGTCCTCTCCACTTCCCCCCCAGCAAGCCGGGTACTCATTTGACCGACCTCGGAAGGATGGAAGGCTGAGTCAACCTGGAGCTGGCTACCTGAACTCAGCTTCCACCAGGGATCGAACTCAGGTCGTGAGCAGAGCTTAGGACTGCAGTACTGCAGCTTTACCACTCTGCACCACGGGGCTCTTTACTTTACTGATTTATTGATTGATTTCATTGATGTCTGTGAGGTAGGTTGAACTGAGAGTTTGTGACTGACCCAAGGTCACTCAGGGAACTTTCATGGTAGAGGGGGGACTCAAACCCAGGTCTCTCAAATCCTAGCCTGGCACTGGTACCACTACACCAGGCTGGCTCTCATCTTGAACTTGGCACTATACAAATATGGCTTTTCTTCACAGACTAGTGGTAGGGGAACTGAGGCACAGTAATGGAGAAAACAGAAGCAATCTCTGGGCCAAAAGAGGCCAAATTGAAGAGCACACGAGCCTTTTCCATCGTAGCTCCACACTGGTGGAATCAACTACCGGATGAAGTGCAGACCCTGCGGAGTCTTGATAATTCCATAGGGCCTGCAAGACTACTCTTTTATCTTATCTGGGAGAAACCGGGTTTGATTCCCCACTCCTCCACTTGCACCTGCTAGCATGGCCTTGGGTCAGCCATAGCTCTGGCAGAGGTTGTCCTTGAAAGGACAGCTGCTGTGAGAGCCCTCTCCAGCCCCACCCACCTCACAGGGTGTCTGTTGTGGGTGTGGGGGGAAGGTAAAGGAGTTTGTGAGCCGCTCTGAGACTCTTCGGAGTGGAGGGTGGGATATAAATCCAATATCTTCATCTACCTAACAGGGTGTCTGTTGTGGGGGAGGAAGGTAAAGGAGATTGTGAGCCGCTCTGAGACTCTTCGGAGTGGAGGGTGGGATATAAATCCAATATCTTCATCTACCTCACAGGGTGTCTGTTGTGGGGGTGGAAGGTAAAGGAGATTGTGAGCCGCTCTGAGACTCTTTGGAGTGGAGGGCAGGATATAAATCCAATATCTTCATCTACCTCACAGGGTGTCTGTTGTGGGGGAGGAAGGTAAAGGAGATTGTGAGCCGCTCTGAGACTCTTCGGAGTGGAGGGCGGGATATAAATCCAATATCTTCATCTTATTCATCTTCTTTTTAAAATGGCCTTCTCTTAAATATAGACCTGTAGCCATAATCTACTATATCCAGCCACCAAACTCATTGAGGAAAATATCTGATATACAGCACCGCAAATGTTAATTTTAATTGTAAATGATGGTTTTAATTATGATGGTTTTATTTAAATGAATCGATTGTACTGATGTTTTATATTGTAAACTGCAATTTATATGTTGTGAGCCTCCCTGAACCTGCTTCGGCGGGGAGGGCGGGATATAAATAAAATGTATTATTATTATTATTATTAATGCAAAATCTGGTGGTAAAAAAATAAAAGGCTGAGCTGGAAACACCCCCCCCCATTTATATTTTCCCCTCCCTCTGTCCAGGAGACATTTAATGTGAGAATGTATGAAATGTAGTCAGACCGTAAAATCTGTCTTTTAAATAAGATACTAGTCCACAAGAATCTTTCCTTCTTGTGTTGTGGGCTACCGACAAACTGGAGAGCCAGTTTGGTGTAGTGGTTAAGTGCGCGGACTCTTATCTGGGAGAACCGGGTTTGATTCCCCACTCCTCCACTTGCACCTGCTGAGATGGCCTTGGTCAGCCAGAGCTCTCTTATCTGGGAGAACTGGGTTTGATTCCCCACTCCTCCACTTGCAGCTGCTGGAATGGCCTTGGGTCAGCCAGAGCTCTCTTATCTGGGAGAACCGGGTTTGATTCCCCACTCCTCCACTTGCAGCTGCTGGAATGGCCTTGGGTCAGCCATAGCTCTCTTATCTGGGAGAACCGGGTTTGATTCCCCACTCCTCCACTTGCACTTGCTGGAATGGCCTTGGGTCAGCCAGAGCTCTCTTATCTGGAGAACCTGGTTGGATTCCCCACTCCTCCACTTGCAGCTGCTGGAATGGCCTTGGGTCAGCCAGAGCTCTGTTATCTGGGAGAACCGGGTTTGATTCCCCACTCCTCCACTTGCACCTGCTGGAATGGCCTTGATTCAGCCAGAGCTCTCTTATCTGGGAGAACCGGTTTGATTCCCCACTCCCCCACTTGCAGCTGCTTGAATGGTCTTGGGTCAGCCAGAGCTCTCTTATCTGGGAGAACCGGGTTGGATTCCCCACTCCTCCACTTGCAGCTGCTGGAATGGCCTTGGGTCAGCCAGAGCTCTCTTATCTGGTAGAACCGGGTTTGATTCCCCACTCCTCGCTTGCACCTGCTGGAATGGCCTTGGGTCAGCCAGAGCTCTTTAGGAGTTGTCCTGGAAAGGGTAGCTGCTGCAAGAGTTTTCTCAGTCCCACCCACCTCACAGGGTGTCTGTTGTGGAGGGGGGTGGGGAGGTAAAGGAGATTGTGACTGCTCTGAGATTCAGAGTTTAGGGCAGGATATAAATGCAATATCTTCTTCTTCTTCAACATCTGTGAGAAAACGCAGAGCCAGAACTCGATTGGGGTGACGGAATCTTCCATTTGTGGACACCTGGAGGGGGTTTGCGGTCATTCTGGGCGATGAAGATAATTTTAGTTGACAGGTCTTTGTTTTCTTACATGCCAGGTACAAACGGTGAGCGTTCCCAAACTCCGTCTCCGTCAAATTCTCCCAGACTTCACAATGAAAGCTGTAGCATCGCTCCGCTCACCCCGTCCCAGTCCCCGGTAAGTGAAGAAAAAAAAAGACCCAGTGCCTTTTAAAGATGGGTATGCCAAGTCCCCCCCAAGGGCCAGGTGTCTTCTGGAGAGCCAGAGAGAAGATAATATCTAGGGAGAAGCAATACTGGGGAGTGCCGAACCCCTGCCCCATTCTTCTCTGCTGCCTGGGCCTCCAGCCCTTCACGGTGTGGTTTGGGACTGCACGCCTGTGAGCTGAGATAGGAGTTTCTTCAGCTTTGGACAGGGAAAGTGTTATTGTAAACTTCCCCTTTCTGACACGTTTCCTCTGAAGTTTCCCCCGGGTGGTTTGTTCTCAGATTACAGACTGGGTTTTGATGGGGCAACCTCAGATGATCGTCTCTTATGGGGTGACCTTCTCAGAGGAAAAGAATTTTTAAAAAATTCTGCTTTAAAGTTATTACAAGAGAAGAAAACATGATGCAGTTCACTAGACCTTTAGTGCCCTCTCCCTGGATCTTTCTCTCTTTCTTTCTTTCTTTCTTTCTTTCTTTCTTTCTTTCTTTCTTTCTTTCTTTCTTTCTTCTTTCTTTTCTTTCTTTCTTTCTTTCTCTCTTTCTCATTCTCTCTCTCTTTCTCTCTTTCTCTCTCTCTTTCTTTCTCTCTCTCTCTCTTTCTTTCTCTCTCTCTTTCTTTCTCTCTCTCTCCCTCTTTCTTTCTTTCCCTCTTTCCCTCCTCTCTTTCTTTCTTCTTTTCTTTCTTTCTTTCTTCTTTCTTTCTTTCTTTCTTTCTCTCTTTCTCATTCTCTCTCTCTTTCTCTCTCTCTTCTCTCTCATTTTCTCTCTCTCTTTCTTTCTTTCTTTCTTTTTTTCTCTCTTTCTCATTCTCTCTCTCTTTCTCTCTCTTTCTCTCTCTCTTTCTTTCTTTCTTTCTTTCTTTCTTTCTTTCTTTCTTTCTTTCTTTCTTTCTTTCTTCTTTCTTTCTTCTTTCTTTCTTTCTTTCTTTCTTTCTTTCTTTCTTTCTTTCTTTCTTTCTTTCTTCTTTCTTTCTTTCTTTCTTTCTTTCTTTCTTCTTCCTTCCTTCCTCTCTTTCTTTTTCTTTCTTTCTCTCTCTCTCTCCCTGCCTTCGTTCCCAAGGCAAGAGATGTCCAGAGGTAGTTCCCCATCACCTGCCTCTGTGTAGCAACCCAGGCCTCTCTGGGTGGTCTCCCATCCAAGGAGTAACCGAGGCCGACCCTACTTAGCTTCTGAGACCTGATGAGACCGGGCTGGCCTCTTAGTTTTGCTAGTTTTATGAAAGGAGTCCATCTGGAAATGATTTGTCAATGGCTATTGTCAAGATTGCATTATAATGAGGGATGATGTCATGGTTGTGTTTTGGTGTTTTCCAACCTCTGCAGAGCCACTTCCTCTGTGGCGGGGGAGACAGCCCTGTTTTGCTTCCAAGATGGACATGAGGCTGACTGGCCATCCATCCAAAATGAGGCCAAGTGCATCTTCCAATTGCTGCCAGCACCCAAAAATCTCCTTGCCTGTTAAGCAAGTTGATGCATAAAGAGAGGATCCTGCAGTATCCCTCTTTCCTTGCAGAACTGGTTTTCAATGTACAGGATTTTTTTTTAAGTGTTAGGGGCACTAACAAAACAAATACACCCCAGCCTACAGTCTGACACGGATTCTGTAAGAAGAAGACTATAGATTTATACCCTGCCCTTCTCTCTGAATCAGAGACTCAGAGCGGCTCACAATCTCCCATCTTCTCCCCCCACAACAGGCACCCTGTGAGGTGGGTGAGGCCGAGAGAGCTCTCTCAGAAGCTGCTCTTTCAAGGACAACTCCTGTGAGAGCTCAGGCTGACCCAAGGCCATTCCAGCAGCTGCAAGTAGAGGAGTGGGGAATCAATCCCGGTTCTCTCAGATAAGAGAGCTCTGGCTGACCCAAGGCCATTCCAGCAGCTGCAAGTAGAGGAGTGGGGAATCAATCCCGGTTCTCTCAGATAAGAGAGCTCTGGCTGACCCAAGGCCATTCCAGCAGCTGCAAGTGGAGGAGTGGGGAATCCAACCCGGTTCTCCCAAATAAGAGAGCTCTGGCTGACCCAAGGCCATTCCAGCAGGTGCGAGTGGAGGAGTGGGGAATCCAACCCGGTTCTCTCAGATAAGAGAGCTCTGGCTGACCCAAGGCCATTCCAGCAGCTGCAAGTGGAGGAGTGGGGAATCCAACCCGGTTCTCCCAAATAAGAGAGCTCTGGCTGACCCAAGGCCATTCCAGCAGGTGCGAGTGGAGGAGTGGGGAATCCAACCCGGTTCTCCCAAATAAGAGAGCTCTGGCTGACCCAAGGCCATTCCAGCAGGTGCGAGTGGAGGAGTGGGGATCCAACCGGTTCTCCCAGATAAGAGAGCTGTGGCTGATCTAAGGCCATTCCAGCAGTTGCAAGTGGAGGAGTGGGGAATCCAACCCGGTTCTCCCAGATAAGAGAGCTCTGGCTGACCCAAGGCCATTCCAGCAGGTGCGAGTGGAGGAGTGGGGAATCCAACCCGGTTCTCCCAAATAAGAGAGCTCTGGCTGACCCAAGGCCATTCCAGCAGGTGCGAGTGGAGGAGTGGGGAATCCAACCCGGTTCTCCCAGATAAGAGAGCTGTGGCTGACCCAAGGCCATTCCAGCAGTTGCAAGTGGAGGAGTGGGGAATCCAACCCGGTTCTCCCAGATAAGAGAGCTCTGGCTGACCCAAGGCCATTCCAGCAGGTGCGAGTGGAGGAGTGGGGAATCCAACCCGGTTCTCCCAGATAAGAGAGCTGTGGCTGATCTAAGGCCATTCCAGCAGCTGCAAGTGGAGGAGTGGGGAATCCAACCCGGTTCTCCCAGATAAGAGAGCTCTGGCTGAGCCAAGACCATTCCAGCAGGTGCGAGTGGAGGAGTGGGGAATCCAACCCGGTTCTCCCAGATAAGAGAGCTGTGGCTGATCTAAGGCCATTCCAGCAGCTGCAAGTGGAGGAGTGGGGAATCCAACCCGGTTCTCCCAGATAAGAGAGCTCTGGCTGACACAAGGCCATTCCAGCAGCTGCAGGTGGAGGAGTGGGGAATCCAATCCGGGTCTCCCATATAAGAGTCTGCACACTTCACTTCTGTAACAAACTGACTCTCTACCACCTAAGCCTGTGGAGTTTATGTGTTCTTATGGTTGTCAACTTCAGGTTAGGAAATTCCTAGAAATATTGGGGGGGGGGGGGTTGAGCTTGAGGAAGCTGGGGTTTGGGGAGGAGATGGACTTTATAGGTATAGAATGCCATTAGGGCTGCCAAATCCAAGTCAAGAAATATCTGGGGACTTCGGGGGTGGAGCCAGGAGACATTAGGGGTGGAGCCAGGAGACATTGGGGGTGGAGCCAGGAGACATTGGGGGTGGAGCCAGGAGACATTGGGGGTGGAGCCAGGAGATATTGGGGGTGGAGCCAGGAGACATTGGGGGTGGAGCCAGGAGACATTGAGGTGGAGCCAGGAGACATTGGGGTGGAGCCAGTAGGTATTGGGGTGGAGCCAGGAGACATTGGGGGTGGAGCCAGGAGACATTGGGGGTGGAGCCAGGAGACATTGGGGGTGGAGCCAGGAGACATTGGGGGTGGAGCCAGGAGACATTGGGGGTGGAGCCAGGAGACATTGGGGGTGGAGCCAGGAACAAGGTTGTGACAAGAATGATTGAACTCCAAAGGGAGTGCTGGCCATCACATTTAAAGGCACCACCTACCTTTTCAATGCCTTCCCTCCATTGGAAATAATGAAAGATAGGGGTTCTTTTGGGGGCTTATAGAATTGGACCCCCTGGCTCAATCCTTTTGAAAATTGGAGGGTGTTTTGAGGAGAGGCACGAGATGCTATGCTGAAAATTTGGTGCCTCAGACAACAGGACCCCCGGAGCCCCAGATACCTGTGGATCAATTCTCCATTATACCCTATGGGAATCAGTCTCCATAGGGAATAATGGATTGCCAAGCAGACATTCCCCCCCCTCCCCCTGCTTTCTGATGACCCTAAAGTGGGGAGGAGGGCCTCCAAACTGGGGGATCCCCCGCCCCCAACTTGGGATTGTGTGTAAACCAAATAGAGAAACACGGCAGAGAGTGACAGGAGAAAACCCCAAAGGGTTCCGTGCTAACCAGCCTCAACAATAACTGACAGTACAATTTTTAGAAATATAAATCAACTTATTAACACTCTCATATACAAAATATTCGAACAAACATACTCTGATGCAAACACCCAATACAAGTGCTAAGGAAGAACTCATAAAATAGAACAGTTCTCATACAGTTTCACAGAACGTCCTTCCCCTTCCAATGGGATCTCGTTTCTTGCTTCTGAAGAGACCTGATGTTGATATAAATTATACCTTTCAGTAGTAGTTCTTGAAGATCAGTAATTCTTGAAGCACAGCATACGCACCGATGAGGTAGTATTTTATCTTCCCCTCTTTCGATAAAAGCTTTAACTAGCTTTTCTACAGTCATCAGAGCATGGCAAGATTCATAAGAACCTAAGAGAAGCCATGTTGGATCAGGCCAATGGCCCACCCAGTCCAACACTCCATGCCACATAAGAACATAAGAGAAGCCATGTCGGATCAGGCCAATGGCCCATCCAATCCAACACTCTATGCCACATAAGAACATAAGAGAAGCCATGTCGGATCAGGCCAATGGCCCATCCAATCCAACACTCTGTGTCACATAAGAACATAAGAGAAGCCCTGTTGGATCAGGCCAGTGGCCCATCCAGTCCAACACTCTGTGTCACATAAGAACATGAGAGAAGCCCTGTTGGATCAGGCCAATGGCCCCTCCAGTCCAACACTCTGCGTCACATAAGAACATAAGAGAAGCCATGTTGGATCAGGCCAATGGCCCACCCAGTCCAACACTCCATGCCACATAAGAACATAAGAGAAGCCATGTCGGATCAGGCCAATGGCCCATCCAATCCAACACTCTATGCCACATAAGAACATAAGAGAAGCCATGTCGGATCAGGCCAATGGCCCATCCAATCCAACACTCTGTGTCACATAAGAACATAAGAGAAGCCCTGTTGGATCAGGCCAGTGGCCCATCCAGTCCAACACTCTGTGTCACATAAGAACATGAGAGAAGCCCTGTTGGATCAGGCCAATGGCCCCTCCAGTCCAACACTCTGCGTCACATAAGAACATAAGAGAAGCCATGTTGGATCAGGCCAATGGCCCATCCAGTCCAACACTCTGCGTCACATAAGAACATAAGAGAAGCTCTGTTGGATCAGGCCAATTGCCCATCCAGTCCAACACTTTGTGTCACACAGTGGTCAATATATATATACACGCACACACACACATACATACACACACACAGACACACACACATATATATGGCTAATAGCCACTGATGGACCTCTGCTCCATATTTTTATCCAATCCCCTCTTAAAGCTGGCTATGCTTGTAACCGCCACCACCTCAAATTCCATAGACTTTACACATAGTGAAGTTTCCATTTACAAGGTCTCTGTCGTCTGGAACCCAGTTGTAATTCTGGGAGGTCACCAGGCCCCACCTGTGTCCTCTGGACCCTTCACCCATCGTATCCGTGCTCTCTGCCTTGTGCTTCCAGAGGAACGAAATCCGGACCCAGCGACCTGCTCCCTTCTCCGTGGTGGTGGCCATCGACTTTGGCACGACGTCCAGCGGCTACGCCTTCAGCTTCGCCAACGACCCCGAGGCCATTCACATGATGAGGTATCTGCAGCACCAGCGGGAATAAATGCAGGGGAGCTAAACTGATCCCCCCCGAGAGTCGTTTTGCAGAAAAATAGGTGGTGGAACTCATTAGCATATGCCACCGCCCCCCAAGCCAACAGCCATCCGACACAAGAAAGGAGAGCCCCAGGCGAGCGAGGCCTGCTTGGGCTGGCTAGAGATCCAGCCAGCCCAAGCAGGCCTCACTCACCTGGGGCTCTTCTGGGCCACCCTCCCGTCCCAGTCAAAAGGCCAGCAAGCCACCTGCCACCCAAAATCACATAAGGGGAGAAAGGGTGGTGTGGGCTTCTCCAGGGGTTAATGAGGGCTGCTGGGGGTGTGGAAAAGCCCCTGGTGGTTGGCTGGCTGCCCGCTCTCCTCATCCAGGGCTTGTTATGCAGCTGCACCTGCTATTCAACAGACAAGGCAGGTGGGGAGGAAGAGAGGGAACCCTCAGAAAGGTTCTGGAGTTACACTTCTGTGAGCTGTTGCTGAATTCAAGGCCTGCCTCTGCCCCCACAATTCTGCTGAAAAATTCCCCCATGACGTATGCATTTTAAGATTGTGGTATGGGCACAGTCCTTGTGCTCACCTGGTGTCCAGCTTTGGCTCAGTGGAAGAGCCTCTGCTTGGCATGCAGAAGGTCCCAGGTTCAATCCCGGGTATCTTCAGTGAAAAGGACCAGGGAAGAGGTGATGGGAAAGACCTTAGCCTGAGACCCTGGAGACTAACGGAGAAGGGCTGTGGCTCAGTGGTAGAGCCTCTGCTTGGCATGCAGAAGGTCCCAGGTTCAGTCCCAAGCATCTCCAGTTGAGAAAGACCAGGCAGAAGGTGTTGGGAAAGACCTCAGCCTGAGACCCTGAAGACTAATGGAGAAGGGCTGTGGCTCAGTGGTAGAGCATGTGCTCAGCATGCAGAAGGTCCCAGGTTCAGTCCCCGGCATCTCCAGTTAAAAGGACCAGGCAGGAGGTGATGGGAAAGACCTCAGCCTGAGACCCTGGAGTCTAATGGAGAAGGGCTGTGGCTCAGTGGCGGAGCATCTGCTCGGCATGCAGAAGGTCCCAGGTTCAGTCCCCGGCATCTCCAGTTAAAAGGACCAGGCAGAAGGTGTTGGGAAAGACCTCAGCCTGAGACCCTGAAGACTAATGGAGAAGGGCTGTGGCTCAGTGGCAGAGCATCTGCTCGGCATGCAGAAGGTCCCAGGTTCAGTCCCCGGCATCTCCAGTTAAAAGGACCAGGCAGGAGGTGATGGGAAAGACCTCAGCCTGAGACCCTGGAGAGTGGCTGCCGGCTTGAGCAGATAACACAGATCCTGATTAAATGACGGTCTCAATCGATAAAGGGCAGCGTCATGTGTGTGCAAAATTGCCTAAATGTAAGTCAGCGTCAGGGGTCGTTTTGTAGAAAAGAAGGCTGCAGGAGCTCAGTGGCATATCTCATTTGCATCTGCCCCAGGATCTGTGCACAGCGGGGAGAGAACTCCCCCCTGCATGCAGACCCTGGCTGGAGGCTCAGGAGCGGTGCTCCTGCGAGCTCCTGCGGAATTCAAGCCCTGGCCAATGTAATTTTAAGGCTGCCTTCACGGGTCTCCTTCCAAGCCTAATATGAATCCTTCAGCCTCCGGCTTCTTGCATTTTGCTCTCTGTTGCCCAATTTTCATTGGCACAAGATTTTGCTTTCATGCCCGTTCGAACCCACCTGGGGATGCACGCTCCCCCGGACTGTTCATGTGGAGAGGTTCCGCCCAAGGGATGGATGTTCTTCAGGCCCCCTTTTAAAGCAGGGGTGGCCAACGGGAGCTCTCCAGATGTTTTTGCCTACAACTCCCATCAGCCCCAGCCATTGGCCATGCTGGCTGATGGGAGTTGTAGGCCATTGGCCATGCTGGGGCTGATGGGAGTTGTAGGCAAAAAACGTCTGGAGAGCTACCGTTGGCCACCCCTGACCTAGAAGACTTAATGGCTGGGACTGATGGGAGTTGTAGGCAAAAAACATCTGGAGAGCTACCGTTGGCCACCCCTGACCTAGAAGACTTAATGGCTGGGACTGATGGGAGTTGTAGGCAAAAAACATCTGGAGAGCTACCGTTGGCCACCCCTGACCTAGAAGACTTAATGGCTGGGGCTGATGGGAATTGTAGGCAAAAAACATCTGGAGAGCTACCGTTGGCCACCCCTGACCTAGAAGACTTAATGGCTGGGGCTGATGGGAATTGTAGGCAAAAACGTCTGGAGAGCTACCATTGGCCACCCCTGACCTAGAAGACTTAATGGCTGGGGCTGATGGGAGTTGTTGGCAAAAAACATCTGGAGAGCTACCGTTGGACACCCCTGTTTTAAAGAGTTGGAATTAGTGGCTTGGAAGATCTGGACATGGGCGGGGTGTGTCTAGGTGTTATCTCCTTGGATGGGGCACCTCTCTTTGTCTTTACCTGGGAGCTGCCCTCTGACCCTTCCTATCTCCCTTTCTCCTCTCCCTCTCTGCACATGGCCTTCCACGGAGACTCAATGCCTCTCCAGGCCTCTCCAATGGAGACAATTTTGCCCTCATGCTCCCACACACATGATGCTGGACAAACTGGCCATTTGTGAGAGATTTTTTGTCTGCCCTCAGTATCACACTTCCACGACAAGGCAAAAGTCTGCAAAATAACCAAACGTCACAATATCCCAATATTAAGATGATCTTTAAACTTCCTTTTTAAGATCTGCACCATTGTGCAGAGTGCTAAAGCAGCAGTACTGCAGTACTGAGGTCTGAACTATCTGCTCACGACTTGAGTTCAATTCCGGTGGAAACTGGATTCAGGTAGCCGGCTCCAGGTTGACTCAGCCTTCCATCCTTCTGATGTCGGTAAAATGAGGACCCAGCTTGCTGGGGGGAAAGCGTAAAAGACGGGGAAGGCAAGGGCAAACCACCCCGTAAAAAGCCTGCCATGAAAACGTTGTGAAAGCAGCGTCACCCCAGAGTTGGAAACGACTGGTGCTTGCATGGGAGACCTTTCCTTTCCTTTCCCTCACAATATTCCAATATTAAGATGATCTTTAAACTTCCTTTTTAAGATCCAGAGGATGATGTCTGCTTTCTACTTAAGGCTTTTTTTTTTTGGTAGAACAAGCCCAGCAGGAACTAATTTGCATATTAGGCCATACCTCCTGATGCCAAGCCAGCTGCAACTGCGTTCCTGTGCATTCCAGCTCAAAAAAGGCCCTGTTTCTACTCTCCCAATGTATTTTTTATTTGCTTTATTTCTACCCTACCTGTCTCCTCCCTAGGAACCCAAAGTAGCTTACATTTTTCTCCTTCCTTCCATTTGATCCTCACGACAACCTTGCAAGGTAGGTTAGCTTGAGAGGCCCCCAAGTCACCCAGCAGGCTTCCCTGGCAGAGCGAGGATTCGAACCTGGGTCTCCGAGGTCCTCTCCCAGCACTCTAACCCCATTGGCTCTTCCTAGGAAATGGGAAGGCGGGGACCCCGGCGTGGCCAACCAGAAGACCCCCACCAGCCTGCTGCTGACTCCGGAGGGCTCTTTCCACAGCTTCGGCTACACGGCCCGAGATTATTACCACGACTTGGACCCCGAGGAGGCGCGGGACTGGCTGTACTTCGAGAAGTTCAAAATGAAGATTCACAGCACCAGCGTGAGCCACAGCGCTTCTTATCCTGATTTTCGGGAGGGGACGGGGGGTAGAACTGGGTGGAGACAGGCCCAGTTTCACAGTCTGGGAAGAAAACGGTTCCAGAGAAGTTTCCTGAATGGAAATCTTCTTTGGCGCCATGGCGACTGGAGATTAGAGCCTACGGTTCCCCAGAGACAAGAGGACTGTGCTTCTCGCCTAGGGGTGCCAGGTCTGGGTTGGAAAATACCTGGAGACTTTGGGGGTGGATCCAGAGAGGGCGGGGTTTAGGGAGGGGAGGGCCTCAGCATGGTCCAATGCCATAGAGTCCACCTTCCAAAGCGGGCGTTTGCTCCAGGGGAGCTGATCTCTGCCAGCTGGAGGTCAGTTGTAAAAGCGGGAGATCTCCAGGCCCTACCTGGAGGCTGGCAACCCTATAAGGTGTCCAGACCCATGGAGGTGGGAGTCCCTCGCTGTCTGGCCTAGGGTTCCCAGGTCTGTGTTGGAAAATACCTGTAGACTTCGAGAGTGGATCCAGGAGAGGGCGGGGTTTGGAGAGGGGAGGGGCCTCAGCCTGGCACACCCTTCAGAACAGCCATTTCCTCCAGAAGAGCTGACCTCTGCCAGCTGGAGATCAACTGCAAAAGCAGGAGATCTCCAGGCCCCAACTGGAGGCTAAAGACAATACAACTGAAGTTATAGTGACCGAATAACTAAGAATGTATTCGGTCATTATAACTCGGTTGTGCTGTCTTTATCCTCCAAGCGACCTCTCTCTCTTTACCCACCTGGAGGCTGGCAACCTCAGTGTCCATGCATTCTGAGTCGCTTGCTCCAACAAGTCAACCCTCCAAAGTCACCATTTACTCTGTAATAGCAGGAGAGCTCCCCCTAGCTTTTGAGCATTGCAGACTGCCTTTAACCAAGGAAAACAGAGCCTGGGCTTCAGTTGTGTGCCTGAGGTTTCTTTTTTCTTCCGGCTGAGAGCCAGTTTGGTGAGGTGGTTAAGTGCTCAGACTCTTATCTGCAGCAGAGCGTTTAGAGCATGCGTTGATCTGTGTCTGAAACAAAGTTACTCTGGCTCCAGAAAACGGTGAGAAAAGAGGCTGACAAAGTATGAGACAAGCGAAACCGTGAGGACTCCTTTCTATATGGTTCCTCCTTATTCTCTCCATTACAACGTCACAAGTGGAACTTTTAAGGACTCCACCCTACAGCACTGACTTATGAACTTTGCTAAGGCTGGTTCCTATGTAGAAATGTCAACGTGTATGAACTGGGGGAGTACAAATAGCTTATTGTTCCTTTGTCTTTTTTTTTGTCTTATATTTGCACTAAATCAGATGCATGTACACACATTGATAGTGTGAATATCTTTATTGTTGACCGGTGGTTTTTGTAAATATTCCACAAGTTCTCTCAAGGCTGTTCTTCTCAAGTGCAGTTCTGGAAGGGCTCTCTCAGCTCCACCTCCCTGGCAGGGTATCTGTTGTGGGGAAGGGAAGGGAAAGGAGATTTGTAAGCTGCTCTGAGGCTCCTTTGGCTAGTGAAGGGCGTGGTATAAATCCCATCTCTTCTTCTTTTCTAGGACTTGACTATGAAAACGGAACTCGAAGCTGTCAATGGGAAGAAGGTGCTGGCCTGGGAGGTTTTTGCCCACGCCCTCCGCTTCTTCAAGCGGCAAGCCATGCAGGTAACAGACTGGGGCAGGACAGCAGCCCTGAGACAGGTGTGTGCATGTGTCTGCAGAGGGGCAGCCGGGAGGGCAATGCAGTTCTTGCTTTCTCAGGAGAAGGCAGCCCGCTTGTGTACGTGCCCTTCCGATCTTCTCTAAAGGTCTCTCTGTGTTCATCCTCGCTTCTGTTTGGAGAGCCAGTTTGGTGTAGTGGTTAAGTATCAGGGAGAACCAGGTTGGATTCCCCACTCCTCCACTTGCAGCTGCTGGAATGGCCTTGGGTCAGCCAGAGCTCTCTTATCTGGGAGAACCGGGTTTGATTCCCCACTCTTCCACTTGCAGCTGCTGGAATGGCCTTGGGTCAGCCAGAGCTCTCTTATCTGGGAGAACCGGGTTGGATTCCCCACACCTCCACTTGCAGCTGCTGGAATGGCCGTGGGTCAGCCATAGCTCTCTTATCTGGGAGAACCGGGTTGGATTCCCCACTCCTCCACTTGCAGCTGCTGGAATGGCCTTGGGTCAGCCAGCGCTCTCTTATCTGGGAGAACCGGGTTGGATTCCCCACTCCTCCACTTGCAGCTGCTGGAATGGCCTTGGGTCAGCCAGAGCTCTCTTATCTGGGAGAACCGGGTTGGATTCCCCACTCCTCCACTTGCAGCTGCTGGAATGGCCTTGGGTCAGCCATAGCTCTGGCAGAGGTTGTCCTTGAAAGGGCAGCTGCTGTGAGAGCCCTCTCAGCCCCACCCACCTCACAGGGTGTCTGTTGTGGGGGGAGAAGATATAGGAGATTATAAGCCATTCTGAGTCTCTGATTCAAAGAGAAGGGCGAGGTATAAATCTGCAGTCTTCTTCTTCACTAATGTGGCCGAACAGAGCAGGACATATTTGATGAGGGTGTCAGGTTCACATGGACAGAAGCAGTGAGAACCAGTTTGGTGTAGTGGTTAAGTGCGTGGACTCTTATCTGGGAGAACGAGGTTTGATTCCCCCTCCTCCACTTGCAGCTGCTGGAATGGCCTTGGGTTAGCCATAGCTCTCTTATCTGGGATAACCGGGTTGGATTCCCCACTCCTTCACTTGCACCTGCTACCATGGCTTTGGGTCAGCCATAACTCTGGCAGAGGTTGTCCTTGAAAGGGCAGCTGCTGTGAGAGCCCTCTCAGCCCCACCCACCTCACAGGGTGTCTGTTGTGGGGGGAGAAGACATAGGAGATTGTAAGCCACTCTGAGTCTCTGATTCAGAGGGAAGGGCGGGGTATAAATCTGCAATTCTTCTTCTTCTTCTTTCTTTGCTGTGTCATTTTCTAAAGCAATGATAAGGCCATGAAATTTACAATAAACATACATATATTATAACGTGAAACAGTAAGAAAATATTAGTGTAGTTACAGATGTAGTGAGGACCAGCCCTAGGGCGCATGGCGCCTCAGGCAGCCTCATGTGGATGGCCAGGAAGTGCCCAGAAAGCACCCAGGGAGCGGTGGACAGGGCATATGAGCACTCTGGACGCTCCTCGGGGTGTTCCAGTTTCCGCCGGCTCACTTCTGGATCGGCGCACTGCTGCCGTGAGCCAGCAGTCTGGACTCAGCCATTATTTATTTACTTATTGCACAAATTAACATGCAATTTGCATTTGAAGCTATGGCAAAGCAAAACGTCCTATAAATCGGGGGTGGGGGGGCGGCCGTTCAGTGGCCTGCTCAGCAATTTTTGTGGACTCTAGTCTGGCTTCTCCTGTTGTATGAATGAACCCAGGCTCTGCCACTTGACACGGTTGGGGCAGTGAGCTCTTCCACATTCTCATTTTCTTCATTGCTGTGTCCCTAATTCCACACATGGTTTGCTCCCTCTAGTGGCTAGTTTGATATTGTACTCTGTGTCGGATGTACAGAGATGTAATATCAAACTGACCACTAGAGGGAGAAAAACACACATGGAAGAGGTAACCCCCCCCCCCGAAGCAATAGGGCAGGGGTGGCCAGCGGTAGCTCTCTAGATGTTTTTTGCCTACAACTCCCATCAGCCCCAGCCAGCATGGGAAAAAACATCTGGAGAGCTGCCGTTGGCCACCCCTGCAAAAGCAATACCCTGTTGAACATGAGAATGTAAAAGAGCCCATAGCCCAGGAGTGTCAAACTCATTTGTTATGAGGGCCGGATCTGACATAAATGAGACCTTGTTGGGCTGAGCCATGTCGGGCCAAGCCATATGTGTACCTATTTAAGATTAGGTACCAGAGAGATAAAGTTTATAAAGGACACAGAAAAACAGAATTGCAGAACGTCTCAGAACAACCAGCACATTCCACAGAACAATCAGCACAGTCAACAACCACCTTCCTTATCTTCACACCCCTTCCAACCCTCCCAGCAATTAACACGGAACAATGGTCACATTCAACAGCCAGTTTCCTTATCACTACCCTTCCAGGAAGCCCCACCAAACAATGGGCACATCCACAAACCAATTGCCCTTTCATCACACCCTCTTCAGCCTAGAAATAGCAGCTCTCCAGCAGCCCTGGCCCCACTCAATGCACAGCAGCCAAGAAGGTCAGAGCGCCTGCTCTGGCTGCAACACCACTGGGGATGTTCTCCGCAGCTGAGAACGAAACATCTGGAAGGAAAACTTTTTCCAGTAGAACACGGCACTTGAGCCCGAAAGATTCTACAAACCCTAACACAGAAAAACACATTTTAAAAAAACACCCTTAAAATAAAACATATTTAAAACATTAACACTCATTGGTCTTAAAGGTGCTTTCTTTGTTTCTCTCCCATGGGATCCAGGGAACTGGGCAAAGGAAGCTCTGACTCTTTCCTTCCTTTCCTAGGAGGGGGAGGAGCCTCAGCCAATAGATGGAAGAGAGGCTTGGCTCAGTAGCTCTGCTGTGCAATTGAGAGAGCCTGCATAAACAAGCTCTCTCTCCCCCCTTTCTTCTCCAAGGGAGGAGCCTCAGTCAATGGAGAGAAAAGAATCATAGAATCATAGAGTTGGAAAGGACCTCCAGGGTCATCTAGTCCAACCCCCTACACAGTGCAGGAAACTCACAAATACCTCCCCCTAAATTCACAGGATCTTCATTGCTGTCAGATGGCCATCTAGCCTCTGTTTAAAAACCTCCCAGGAAGGAGAGTCCACCACCTTCTGAAGAAGTCTGTTCTGCTGAGGAACCACTCTAACCATCAGGAAGTTCTTCCTAATGTTGAACCGGAAACTCTTTTGATTTAATTTCAACCCACTGGTTCTGGTCCTACCTTCTGGGGACTGCTCAGTAGCTCCTGTGTGACTGAGCAAGCCTTGCAAAGCAAGCTGTTATGCAGAAAGAAGCAAGAGAGAGGGAGAAGGAAGCAGATGACAGCCAGTTGCTCAGGGGCCTGATAGGAGCCCTCCAAGGACCTGGTTTGGCCCTTGGGCCACGTGTTTGACACTGCTGCCATAGCATCTTGGAATTGTAGCAAATACCTGTCTGGGCTGTTCTCTGTGGCTGGCCTCGATTCAGGGAGCTCATGTACGAACTACTGTGTGCCCTCCTCTCCAGTTATCACGCGACGCTTTCTCTGAGGCACAGTCTCCTCCTTCACCTCATCCCTTGTGTGCCTCTGCCAAGGTGCCCGGGCCACCGTTCCCCCTTCTCTTGTTGCAGGAACTGAAAGACCAGTGCCCGTCCTTGCCGGAGAAAGATGCCATCCGGTGGGTGATCACCGTGCCAGCCATCTGGAAGCAGCCTGCCAAGCAGTTCATGAGAGAGGCCGCCTATCTGGTGAGTGTCAGGGGAGGGGCGGGTTTCAAACAGTGCAGTTCTTGTTATAGTAATTTCGGGCTATGATACTGGTTTGGTATTTTGTTCCACAGCCATTTGTGTCGCTCTCTCCCTGTTGCTATCAGTCTCCTGGGGGTGGGGCCTGGAGATCTCCCACTTTTACAACTGACCTCCGGCTCACAAGAGATCAGCTCCCCTGGAGAAAATAAAATATAAGTAACTAGTACCGATGTGCAAATGGAATAAGGAGGAACTGTATGGAAAGGAGTCCTCACGGTTTCGCTTGTCTCATACTTCATCAGCCTATTTTCTCATCGTTTTATGGAGCCACAGAAACTTTGTTTCAGACGCTGATCAACGCATGCTCCAGAAAACGGTGAGAAAAGAGGCTGATGAAGTATGAGACAAGCGAAACCGTCTTTATTGTTGATCTGTGATTTTTTGTAGTTATTCCCATGGAGAAGATGGCTGCTTTGAGGGGTGGACTCTATGGCATCATATCAGGGTTGCCAGCCTCCAGGTGGGCCCTGGAGATCTCCCGTTTTTGTCGCTGACTTCCAACCGGCAGAGATCAGCTCCCCTGGAGAAAATGGCTGCATTGAGGGGTGGACTCTATGGCATTGCACCAAATTGAGGCCCCTCCCATCCCCAAACCCCACCCTCTCCTGGCTCCACCCCCAAAGTCTCCAGCTATTTTCCAACACAGACCTGGCAACCCTAATTCTATGGCATTGTACCACACTGAGGTCCCTGTCTTCCCCAGGCTCCACTCCCCCATATCTCCAGGAATTTCCCAACCTGGAGTTGGCAGCTGGGGTTGCCAATCCCCAGGTGGGGGCAGGGGATCCCCCAGTTTGGAGGCCCTCCTCCCGCTTCAGGGTCATCAGAAAGCCGGGGGGTGGGGGCAAGAAATGTCTGCTGGGAACTCCATTATTCCATATGGAGACCGATTCCCATAGGGTATTATAGAAAATTGACCTACAGGTATCTGGGGAGGCTGTGTTTTAAGGTAGAAGCACCACATTTGCAGCAAAACATCCAGTGCCTCTCCTCAAAACACCCTCCAAGTTTCAAAAAGATTGGACCAGGGGGTCCAATTCTATGAACCCCAAAAGAAGGTGCCCCTATCCTTCATTATTTCCAATGGAGAGGGAAGCTGCGTTCCCTCAAAGCTGAGTTAGTGTGAGCTAGCTCACAGATTTTTAGCCTCCAGCTAACAGATTTTTGTCTTAACTCAGGGAGGATGACCCCAGAGCACAATAATTGATGCAGCAGTTCACAACTTTATTGCCAGGAGCTCACAAAGCAGAATTTTTGCTCGCAAGACTCTGCAGCTTAGAGGGAACGCCGGGCGGGCGGTCCCTTTAAAAGTGATGGCCAGAACTCCCTTTGGAGTTCACTTGTGCTTGTTGCAACCTTTCTCCTGGCTCCACCCCCAATGTCCCCAGATATTTCTTGAATCGGACTTGGCAACCCTATTAGCAGCTGTGCCATTTGCTACGGTTCCAAGAGTCCCTAAGCTGGAGCATTGGGCTTGTGGTAAAACAGGCTGGTCCCCTTTAGGCTTCCCAGGGAACGGCTGGGGAATGCAGAGCTGTGCTTGGCCACGATAAGCAATGGAGCTCCTCTTTCCCCCCCCCTCATTCCTTTCTATAAGTTTCCTGCAGAGAGCAAGAGAGAGAGAGAGAGAGAGGGAAGCTGGCGCCAGGAATGCCTCTCTGCTTGTGGGCACATGGAGTGTGGCAGCAGAACTCGCAAATTTTGCACGGCCAGGCCATCCACCCCTCCCCGGGCGCCAGAGGCTGGCATTCGCACAAGGCAGGCAGGATGTCTGACGCCTCTCAGGCGCCCACCCCAGCCCGTGGTTTTGGCTTCTCTCAGCTCGCAGCCTCTGGATTCTCTCAAGGCCCTCCCTCCCTCCCTCTCTCCTCCGCGTTGAGCTCCAGCAGGGAGCCCAGCACAGCCTGACGCGGGCAGGAACTGTTAATGGGAAAGGACTGGCGGCCAGAACTGCTGGCAAAATTGAGACATGGCTGCCGTGCGCCTGAACCACAGCTGGGGCTGCTGGGTGGCCGAGAGCTTGTCTGCACGCTCCGTTTGTGGATCTTCAATACCAGGACTTCAGTTGTGACTTCAATACCGGGAAAGTTGGTAGAAACCATTATCAAGGACAGAATGAGTAGGCACATTGATGAACACGGGTTATTGAGGAAGACGCAGCATGGGTTCTGCAAGGGAAGACGTTGCCTCACTAACCTGTTACATTTCTTTGAGGGGGTGAACAAACATGTGGACAAAGGGGACCCGATAGATGTTGTTTACCTTGACTTCCAGAAAGCTTTTGATAAAGTTCCTCATCAAAGGCTCCTTAGAAAGCTTGAGAGTCATGCAGTAAAAGGACAGGTCCTCTTGTGGATCAAAAACTGGCTATTTAATAAGAAGAGAGTGAGTATAAATGAGCAGTCTTTGCAGTGGAGGACGGTAAGCAGTGGGGTGCCGCAGGGCTCGGTACTGGGTCCCATGCTCTTTAACTTGTTCATTAATGATCTGGAGTTGGGAGTAAGCAGTGAAGTGGCCAAGTTTGCAGATGACACTAAATTGTTCAGGGTGGTGAGAACCAGAGAGGATTGTGAGGAACTCCAAAGGGATCTGTTGAGGCTGGGTGAGTGGGCGTCAACGTGGCAGATGAGGTTCAGTGTGGCCAAGTGCAAAGTAATGCACATTGGGGCCAAGAATCCCAGCTACAAATACAAGTTGATGGGGTGTGAACTGGCAGAGACTGACCAAGAGAGAGATCTTGGGGTTGTGGTAGATAACTCACTGAAAATGTCAAGACAGTGTGCGATTGCAATAAAAAAGGCCAACGCCATGCTGGGAATTATTAGGAAGGGAAATGAAAACAAATCAGCCAGTATCATAATGCCCCTGTATAAATCGATGGTGCGGTCTCATTTGGAATACTGTGTGCAATTCTGGTCACCGCACCTCAAAAAGGATATTATAGCATTGGAAAAAGTGCAGAAAAGGGCAACTAGAATGATTAAAGATTTGGAACACTTTCCCTATGAAGAAAGGTTAAAACGCTTGGGGCTCTTTAGCTTGGAGGAATGTCGACTGCGGGGTGACATGATAGAGGTTTACAAGATACTGCATGGGATGGAGAAAGTAGAGAAAGAAGTCCTTTTCTCCCTTTCTCACAATACCAGAACTCGTGGGCATTCAATGAAATTGCTGAGGAGTTGGGTTAAAACGGATAAAAGGAAGTACTTCTTCACCCAAAGGGTGATTAACATGCGGAATTCACTGCCACAGGAGGTGGTGGCGGCTACAAGCATAAACAGCTTCAAGAGGGGATTGGATAAAAATATGGAGTGGAGCAGAGGTCCATCAGTGGCTATTAGCCACAGTATATATATATGTGTGTGTGTGTATACACACACACACACATATATTGGCCATTGTGTGATACAGAGTGTTGGACTGGATAGGCCATTGACCTGATCCAACATGTCTTCTCTTATGTTCTTATGATCTTCCCGGCTTCCTTCTTGAAGGAATCTTCTGTAAGCAAAAAGGGTCCCCTTCCTGGAACTTCATCTCCATACTGAAAGTGATTCTGTGTGGTTGGAAGGCTTGCTTTTTGTTTTTAGGCCAAAGCCTCCTCCTTGTAAGCTTGCCAACTCCAGGTTAGGAAATTCCTGGCCGTTGGGGGTGGAGCCACAAGAGAACAAGGGTATGGGAAACACACCCAGCTCCTTCAACCTTTTCTCGTAGGACTTGGTAGGCCTCAAATTCAGTGGGAGCTCACCTTTCTGAGAGTTCCACCTCCTTCTTCTGAAAGTTCCACCTCCTTCTCCATTGACTAGTAGGCACAGCTGCATAAAAATCCCTGGATGAGCTCCACCACCTGTTTTTCTACAAAACCACCCCTGGGGCTTGGTCTGCAGACCCCTCACCATCTTTGTTGTCCTCCTCTGGACCCCTTCCAGCTTGTCTATAGATATCCTTCTTAAATTGTGGTGGCCAAAACGGAACGCAACACCCCAAGTGTAAAATCTCAAGTAAGACTATGCGGCTAAAAGCCACCTTGACCATTCCCGACAGCGCTTGCAGCTGGACACTCAGGTAATAGGGTTGCCAACACTAGGTTGGGATATTCCTGGAGATTTGGGAGGTGGAGCCTGGGGGGGGCATGGTTAGGGGAGGGGCCTCAGTTGGGATATCAGGCCATAGACCACCACCATAGACAACACCAGGGCTTTTTTTGTAGCAAGAGCTCCTTTGCATATTAGGCCACACAACCCTGGTGTAGCCAGTCCTCCTGGAGCTTACAGTAGGCCCTGTAAGAACAGCCCTGTAAGCTCCTGGAGGATTGGCTACATCAGGGGGTGTGGCCTAATATGCAAAGGAGCTCCTGCCAATGTTCTCTCTAAGCCGCAGAGTCTTGTGAGCAAAAATTCTACTTTGTGAGCTACTGACATTAAAGTGGTGAGCTCCTGGCATTAAAATGGTGAGCCTCTGCATAAATTAGTGTGTTCCGGGGTCATCCTTCCTGAGCTAAGACAAAAATGTTTGAGCTGGAAGCTAGAAATCTGTGAGCTAGCTCACGCTAACTCAGCTTAGAGGGGACACTGGTTCCTGCTACCAAAAACGAAGCCCTGGACACCTAGGCTTGCCAATCCCCAGGTCCCAGTGGGTGTTCTTCCACTTTCCCAGGCTCCTTCCCGTCCCCAGTCAGCTGGCCGGAGGGGGGAAGTCTCGCCCCTAAGCCACCATGTGACTTTCCACCTCCGGAGGCTGCAGTCTACGATTGAAAGGCTTCCTCTTGGGATGGGGTGTCTGTGTTACTTTGAAGAAATTGGCAGCAACTCGTGAGTAGAGAGGCCAATCCCTCGCTTCAGAATCACCAGAAACGACGGGGGGGGGGAGGGAAATGCCTTCTGGGCACTTCAGTATTTCCTATGTGGAGATTGATTCTCATAGGGTATAATGGGAAATTGACCTAGAGGTATCGGGGGCTCTGGGGGGGGGGCTATTTTTTGAGTTAATTTTCAGTAGAGCATCTAGTGCCTCTCCCCCAAATACCACCCAAGTTTCAAAAAGTTTGAACCAGGGGGTCCAATTCTTTGAGCCCCCCCAAAAAGTGCCCCATCCTTATTTCCTATGGAAGGAAGGCATTTAAAAAGGTGTGCTGTCCCTTTAAATGTGATGGCCACAATTCCTTTTGGAATTCAGTGATGCTTGTCACAGCCTTGATCTTGGCTCCACCCCCAATGTCTCCTGGCTCCGCCCCCAATGTCTCCTGGCTCCGCCCCAATGTCTCCTGGCTCCGCCCCAATGTCTCCTGGCTCTGCCCCCAAAGTCCCCAAATATTTCTTGAATTGGACTTGGCAACTCTATGGACACCACCCTTCAAAGCAGCCATTTTCTCCAAGAGATCAGTGGTCATTCCAGGAGGTCTCTAGGTCCCACCATCACGGAAGCTGGCAACCTTCTCAGAGGACCGTCTCCCCCTTTCTCTTTGCTCATCCAGGCTGGGCTGGTTCCGTCAGAGAACCCAGAGCAGCTGCTGATCGCCCTGGAGCCCGAAGCCGCCTCCATCTACTGCCGGAAGCTGCGGCTCAACCAGCTGATAGACCTCAGCTACAAGCCCCAGGCCAACGGCCTTGCCCCGGACCTGCCCATCAACTCCAGCTTCCGGCAGGGTAAGCGAGGGCTGGGCAGGGCTGTGCGTTCGGGGGGCTGGGAATCAGGGAGGCCCCCGTGGGTGGGACTGTGGGCAGAACTCCGGTGGGCGCCGGGGCCTGTCCTTTTGCAAACTTCACGCAGAAGGTAGCAAGTCGCTGTTACTATGTCGGACTGACGGCACAGCCTTATCCACATGTATCGGGACAGGCAGCCGCTTTTAAGGAAACCAGACACATGTAATTCCTTGGGCAGAGCATCAGGAATAACTTGCAAGGATCCCCCTCTTCAGTTCTGCCAAAAGGAAACTTGGTAGGGTTGCCAAGTCCCCCCCAGCCTCTGGCAGGGGACTTGTTCCGCACGCGCAAAGCGCACGCAGCGCAATGACATCACCCACGAGTCAGCCATAGCTCTGGCAGAGGTTGTCCTTGAAAAGGTAGCTGCTGTGAGAGCCCTCTCCAGCCCCACCCACCTCACAGGGTGTCTGTTGTGGGGGAGGGAGACAAAGGAGATTGTGAGCCGCTCTGAGATTCTTCGGAGTGGAGGGCGAGATATAAATCCAATATCTTCATCTACCTCACAGAGTGTGTGTTGTGGAGGAGGAAGGGAAAGGAGAATGTGAGCCGCTCTGAGACTCTTCAGAATGGAGGGCGGGATATAAATCCAATATCTTCATCTACCTCACAGGGTGTCTGTTGTGGAGGGGGGGGGAGGTAAAGGAGATTGTGAGCCGCTCTGAGACTCTTCGGAGTGGAGGGCGGGATATAAATCCAGTATCTTCATCTACCTCACAGAGTGTCTGTTGTGGGGGAGGAAGGTAAAGGAGAGTGTGAGCCGCTCTGAGACTCTTCGGAGTGGAGGGTGGGATATAAATCCAATATCTTCATCTACCTCACAGGGTGTCTCTTGTGGGGGAGGAAGGTAAAGGAGATTGTGAGCCGCTCTGAGACTCTTCGGAGTGGAGGGCGGGATATAAATCCAATATCTTCATCTACCTCACAGGGTGTCTGTTGTGGGGGAGGAAGGGAAAGGAGATTGTGAGCCGCTCTGAGACTCTTCGGAGTGGAGGGCGGGATATAAATCCAATATCTTCATCTACCTCACAGGGTTTCTGTTGTGGGGGAGGAAGGGAAAGGAGATTGTGAGCCGCTCTGAGACTCTTCAGAGTGGAGGGCGGGATATAAATCCAATATCTTCATCTACCTCACAGGGTGTCTGTTGTGGAGGGGGGGGGGGGAAGGTAAAGGAGATTGTGAGCTGCTCTGAGACTCTTCGGAGTGGAGGGCAGGATATAAATCCAATATCTTCATCTACCTCACAGGGTGTCTGTTGTGGGGGAGGAAAGTAAAGGAGATTGTGAGCCGCTCTGAGACTCTTCGGAGTGGAGGGCGGGATATAAATCCAATATCTTCTTCTTCTATCCTTTGACGGGACCGGGGCTTCTTTTGTAGCAGAAGCTTCTTTGCATATTCTTTTGTAGCAGAAGCTCCTTTGCATATTAGGCCATTCACCCCTGATGTAGCCAATCCTCCTGGAGCTTACAGCAGGTCCCGTACTTAACAGGCCTCTAAGCTCTTGGAGGATTGGCTGCATCAGGCAGATGCGGCCTAATATGCAAAGGAGTTTCTGCTACAAAAGAAGCCCTGGACAGGACCTCTTTGCTTTCAGCTGTGAAAGGCAGTGGCTGCAATGAAAAGCAAACATCTGCCTTTCATTTTTAACTTTATTAGCAGAACGAACCACCCCTAATAAACAGTCCGCTTGTTGCCAAGGGTTTGGCATGAGCTGCCTTGGCTCAGCCAATCGAAAAGGACAGATTTGGTGGATCCGGCCTTCAGTCATTGGAGAAGGTGTTTGGGATGGTCCAGCCGTACCTGTGTTTTCTACAAGGAAGGAGTCAAGTTGCACCTTTAAGACCAACCAAGTTTTATTGAGAACGTCAGCTTTCGTGTGCTCTCTAAGCACACTTCATCAGACGAGGGGATCTGGGATTGTGGGCTGAAATACAAGCAGTTTGTTGATTAAGTATGCAGACTTACCTGCTTGTATTTCAGCCCACAGTACCTGACCACTCGTCTGATGAAGTGTGCTTAGAGAGCACAAAAACTGGCTGAGTAATAGGAAGCAGAGAGTGAGTATAAATGGGCAGTCTTCGCAGTGGAGGACGGTAAGCAGTGGGGTGCCGCAGGGCTCGGTACTGGGTCCCATGCTCTTTAACTTGTTCATAAATGATTTGTAGTTTGGAGTGAGCAGTGAAGTGGCCAAGTTTGCAGATGACACTAAATTGTTCAGGGTGGAGAGAACCAGAGAGGATTGTGAGGCACTCCAAAGGGATCTGTTGAGGCTGGGTGAGTGGGTGTCAATGTGGCAGATGAGGTTCAATGTGGCCAAGTGCAAAGTAATGCACATTGGGGCCAAAAATCCCAGCTACAAATACAAGTTGATGGGGTGTGAACTGGCAGAGACTGACCAAGAGAGAGATCTTGGGGTTGTGGTAGATAACTCACTGAAAATGTCAAGACAGTGTGCGATTGCAATAAAAAAGGCCAACGCCATGCTGGGAATTATTAGGAAGGGAATTAAAAACAAATCAGCCAGTATCATAATGCCACCTGTATAAATTGATGGTGCGGTCTCATTTGGAGTACTGTGTGCAGTTCTGGTAGCCACACCTCAAAAAGGATATTATAGCATTGGAAAAAGTGCAGAAAAGGGCAACTAAAATGATTAAAGGTTTGGAACCCTTTCCCTATGAAGAAAGGCTAAAACGCTTGGGGCTCTTTAGCTCGGAGAAACGTTGACTGCAGGGTGACATGATAGAGGTTTACAAGATGATGCATGGGATGGAGAAGGTAGAGAAAGAAGTACTTTTCTCCCTTTCTCACAATACAAGAACTCGTGGGCGTTCGATGAAATTGCTGAGCAGTCAGGTTAAAATGGATAAAGGGAGGTACTTTTTCACCCAAGGGGTGATTGGCATGTGGAGTTCACTGCCACAGGAGGTGGTGGCGGCTACAAGCATGGCCAGCTTCAAGAGGGGGTTAGATAAAAATATGGAGCAGAGGTCCATCAGTGGCTATTAGCCACAGTGTATGTGTGTGTGTGTATATATATATATATACACACACACACACACACACACACATACATTTTTGGCCACTGTGTGAAACAGAGTGTTGGACTGGATGGGCCATTGGCCTGATCCAACATGGCTTCTCTTATGTTCTTATGATGAAATTGCTGAGCAGTCGGGTTAAAACGGATAAAAGGAAGTCCTTCTTCACCCAAAGGGTGATTAACATGTGGAATTCACTGCCACAGGAGGTGGTGGCGGCTACAAGCATAGACAGCTTCAAGAGGGGATTGGATAAAAATATGGAGCAGAGATCCATCAGTGGCTATTAGCCACAGTGTGTGTGTGTGTGTGTGTGTATATATATATTGTCCACTGTGTGACACAGAGTGTTGGACTGGATGGGCCATTGGCCTGATCCAACATGGCTTCTTTTATGTTCTTATTTTCTTAGCTTATGTTCTAAATAAAACTGGGTTGGTCTTCAAGGTGCAACTTGTCTCCTGCTTTGTTCAGCTACTTCAGACCAACACGGCTGCCCTCTTGGATCTATCTACATGGAATGTGTTTTCTACAATCCAACCTGGGCACCTCCAGGCAGAAATTTGACTTGAAAACATGTTTGGGTGGAGAGACTTCTGATGTCATGAGACCTTGGGGCAAAGGTTGCCAGCTCTTAGTTGGGAAATTCCTGGAGATGTTGGGGGTGGAGTCTGGGGAAGGTGGAGTTTGGGGTGGGGAGGGGATCTCAGTAGGAGATAATGCCACAGAGTCCACCCTCCAAAGCAGCCAACTTCTCCAGGGGAACTGATCTCTGTCATCTGAAAACTAGCTGTAACCCTGAGAAACCTCCAACCCACCTGGAAGTTGGCACCTCCAAGGGCAACTGATCCCTGTAGTCTACTCCGAGAGATCTCCAGGCCTCACCTGAAAGGTATAACCACAACGGAGACTTTGGAAATGTAGACTGAGACTTTGGAATTATATCAAATAAAGACTAGGAAATGATTGCTGCAGGTTATGTAGTGTTGAATGAGAACACACTAGAGAGCCAGTTTGGTGTAGTGGTTAAGTGCTCGGACTCTTATCCGGGAGAACTGAGTTTGATTCCTCACTCCTCCACTTGCACCTGCTGGAATGGCCTTGGGTCAGCCAGAGCTCTCTTATCTGGGAGAACCAGGTTTGATTCCCCACTCCTCCACTTGCACCTGGTGGAATGGCCTTGGGTCAGCCAGAGCTCTCTTATCTGGGTGAACCGGGTTTGATTCCCCACTCCTCCACTTGCAGCTGCTGGAATGGCCTTGGGTCAGCCAGAGCTCTCTTATCTGGGAGAACCGGGTTGGATTCCCCATTCCTCCACTTGCACCTGCTGGAATGGCCTTGGGTCAGCCAGAGCTCTCTTATCTGGGAGAACCGCGTTGGATTCCCCACTCCTCCACTTGCAGCTGCTGGAATGGCCTTGGGTCAGCCAGAGCTCTCTTATCTGGGAGAACCGGGTTTGATTCCCCACTCCTCCACTTGCAGCTGCTGGAATGGTCTTGGCTCAGCCAGAGCTCTCTTATCTGGGAGAACCGGATTGGATTCCCCACTCCTCCACTTGCAGCTGCTGGCATGGCCTTGGGTCAGCCATAGTTCTCACAGAGCTGCCCTTGAAAGGGCAGCTTCTTGGAGAGCTCTCTCAGCCCTACATTCTGCAGAGGCTCTTGGTCACCTGGTCTTTAGGCCCCTAAAGGGAAGGTGTTCAGTGAGAATCGCTTTCTGGATCGGGACCCGGTCATGCCATCTTCTGGACCACCACCCTGTGTCTCAGCGTGGAGCATTTCCTGCAGGGAACTTTGTCTGTGGAGTACTTACAGACCTGCAACAAGGCAGCGAATCCCTATGCCTAGAGATACCTGCAGTTACTGTGCCAGAGCACCCGGCGTGAGGGAGAATTCTGTGTGATCTGAAAGCTCGCCTCTCAGGTGCTAAAGCAGAACTCGTCGTCAGCCTGATCTCAGTTGACTTTGCTTGCTTTCCTCACGTCCCGACTTTTCGTCCTGCAGCTCGAGAGCAGCTACGGCGTTCCAGACACAGCCGGACCTTCCTGGTGGAGTCCGGGGTGGGCGAGCTCTGGGCTGAAATGCAGGCAGGTAGGAGTTGGTGGGAGAACTCTGGGGAGGAGGGAGCGCTTTTGCCCATTACAGAAAAACGGGTGGATTTAAAGGATCCTCGAAGTGGCGAGTGCGACGCAAGGGAGGAAAGATCTTCTGTGGACCGTACAGCCAGTTCTGGGCTCAAGTGCTAAACCAGGATCTGGTAGACCCAGGTTCGAATCTCTCCTCCGCCGGGGAAGCTTGTGGGGTGACTACGGCTGCCAAGCCCCAGGTGGGCTGTGGGTTGGTTCTATTTTGCAGTCCCCAGGTGGGGCAGGGGATTCCCTGGTTTGGAGGCCCTCCCCCCACTTCAGGGTCATCAAAAAGTGGGGGGAGGGAAATGTCCTCTGGGCACTCCTTTATTCCCTATGGAGACCAATGATCGTAGGGTATAATGGAGAATTGAGCTGCTGGTGTCTGAAGCTCTGGGGGAGCTGTTTTTTTTAGTTAGAGGCACCATATTTTTAGCATAGCCTCCAGTGCCTCTCCTCAAAATACCCTCCAAGTTTCAAAAAGATTGGACCAGGGGGTCCAATTCTATGAGCCCCAAAAGAAGGTGCCCCTATCCTTCATTATTTCCAGTGGAGGGAAGGCATTTAAAAGGCGTGCGGTCCCTTTCGATGTGATGGCCAGAACTCCCTTTGGAGTTCAGTTGTGCTTGTCACACCCTTGCTCCACCTTCAGTGTCTCCTGGCTCCACCCCCAAAGCCTCCTGGCTCCCCCCCCCTCAAAGTCCCCAGATATTTCTTGAATTAGACGATAACCCTAGGGGCGATCTTGTGCCTGTTTCACGCTCTCAGCCTAACCTACCTCACAGGGTTGTTGTGTGGCCCAGCCCCGAGGTCGCCCAGAAAGCTTCCAGGGCACGAGGGGAGAATTTGAACCTGGATCTCCCCGATACTAGTCCCCACCCCCGCTCTTAACTGCTACGTGACCCTGCTAAGCAGAGGGGCAGAGACTTTTGTGGACTCACAGAGGGCAGAACTGGGCTTAGGTGGGGAGATTGGAAATCCCGACAGCTCTGGAGGTGCTCTAATTTGGTCTCGACTCCCCTTCCGGAATTCCTCTCCAGCGTTGCTCACATTTGTCTTGCAGGCAAACGGGCAAATGTTATTTTTAGGGTCTGGCAGCAACGGAAATCCCTTTGTGGCTTGCATTGCAGGAAGTGTTTCTTTCCATGGTTATCTGCAGCCGTGCCCAAAAGGGATGAGTCAAAACAGCAGTCGTTTTGTAGAAAAATAGGTGGTGGAGCTCCTCCAGGGCTTGTTATGCAGCTGCACCTCCTCTTCGACGGACCAGGGGGTGGCACTCTCAGAAGGAGGAGGTGGAACTCTCAGAAAGGTTCAGGAGCTGCGCTTCTGTGAGCTCCCGCTGAAGCGGAGGCCTGCGTCAAAATAAACTGGGATCCCCAAAGGGCGTCAAACGCGCCGTTGCGGTCTGACGTATGATCTGAAGGGCGATCACCGTGAGCGAAGATTCCATGGAAAAAATCTGGTTGGGGACAGTTCCTTTGTCGCATTCGCAGGCCTCACTCAATGTGATCCGGACCCGAGAAGGCCTGTTTCGAGCGAGGAAGAAGCATGGGGGGTGGGGGGCAGGAGTGGATTAACAAGTAGGCCAATTAGGCACTGGCCTATGGGCTCCCACACCTTTAGGGGCCCCAGGCTGGCTTCCCCCCTTTCCCCCCCTGCTTGCAGCCCTCCTGCATGCGCAGCCAGCAACTGAGCCAGTCTGTACCCGACTTGCCTGGTGCAGCTGCTGCTGGCGTCGTCGCCAAGTTTGCCTCTCTCTGCCTCTTCCCCACAGCTTGGTCAAACGGTAGAACTATACCAAAAATATTGTGCAAATCACACTATTAAATAGCTTGTACAAATTAAATATATTATGCAGAACATACGGAAATGATCAAAAATTCAAAACATTTTAGCCAGACAGAAGTCTCAAATGTAATATTTCAGGGAGGACCCTTCAAAGTCTCTTCATTTCTCAAAGAGAGTACTCAGACTCAACAACGAAGTTCCAAAGGGGTCCCTCCGTTGCTTGTCGGCTTCCGAACAATTGAAATGGGCGTCTGAGAGAAAACTCGGCTGTGAATTTCAGTTGGCTTGTGAGGAAGCTGCAGGAGCAGCGGAACGCAATTAAAAAACGGTGGTGGCGTGAAGGCAAGCATTTTTCCTTCGGAAGCTGACGAACAACGGAGGGACTCCTTTGGAACTTTGTTTTTGAGCTTGAGTACTCTCTTTGAGAAATGGAGACTTTGCAGTCTTATTCTACACCTGCCTTGCTCTTGGGTGTATCCTGCATCAGAAGAGCATGGCTGTTGGACCAGCAGCTGCTCAGCCTCCCTAAGTTCTTTGTCTCCCGTCCGTCCTCCAGGAGACCGCTACATCGTGGCCGACTGCGGAGGCGGGACGGTGGATCTGACCGTTCACCAGATCGAGCAGCCCCAGGGGACGTTGAAGGAGCTTTACAAAGCCTCAGGTGGGTCTTTGGTGAAAGGCTGTGTCTGGGCATCCCTCCCAGGAAGACCATAAGTTCCTTGGGGGCAGGGCCCTTTTCCTTTTGGCTCACCTGAGGAGGAGCCGAGGATGGTTTCGTTTAGCGGCTGCAGGTGTTTCCTGATTGGGTAGATCGTATAAGCTTGTCAACTGTGGGTTTGGGAATCCCGGGAGATCCCTCTCTTGCCTGGATATCAGTTGTAATTCTGGGGGGGTATCCAGGCCACACCTGGAGGCTGGCAACCCGGAGGGGACTCAGCCTTGGTATATGTGAAATGGTGCTGCACAGCACCTCTGTGCATGTGCAGACTGCATTTCCACAGCAGCCCAAGAACTTGTGCAATGTAGCAATTGGAAAAGCAAACGGAAGCGCAGTGCAGTGCCTAATGGCAAAGGAATCCACAAATTCTGCCCAGGTGTTTCCTGCAGTTCTACTGACCCTTGGGCTGGTTTGTTATGTTGGAGCGCCATCTGGTGGTCATGTTTGAAACAGCCAGGAAGGACCAAGATTTGGAAGGGCATTCCTGGGGCAGAAGTTTCCTCTTCGCAGCAAGCCAGGATTTTTTTTTTAAAGCCTTTCCCAAATCCTGTTTTACATTTTCAAATGGGGAGGGACGGTGGCTCAGTGGTAGAGCATCTGCTTGGCATGCAGAAAGTCCCAGGTTCAATCCCCGGCATCTCCAGTTGAAAGGACCAGGCAGGAGGTGATGGGAAAGACCTCAGCCTGGGACCCTGGAGACTAATGGAGAAGGGCTCTGGCTTAGTGGTAGAGCATCTGCTTGGTAAGCAGAAGCTCCCAGGTTCAGTCCCTGTCATCTCCAACTAAAAGGGGTCCAGGCAAATAAGCGTGAAAAACCTCAGCTTGAGACACTGGAGAGCCGCTGCCAGTCTGAGTAGACAAGACTGACTCTGATGGACCCAGGGTCTGATTCAGTAGAAGGCAGCTCCATATATGTTCATATGAACAATGGATCTCCCAGAACCTTTAGGGGAGGGGTGGTGGCTGAGTGGTAGAGCATCTGCTTGGTAAGCAGAAGGTCCCAGGTTCAATCCCCAGCATCTCCAACTAAGAAGGGTCCAGGCAAGTAGGCGTGAAAAACCTCAGCTTGAGACCCCTGAAGAGCCGCTGCCAGTCTGAGTAGACAAGACTGACTTGGATGGACCGAGGGTCTGATTCAGTAGAAGGCAGCTCCATATATGTTCATATGAACAATGGATCTCCCAGAACCTTTAGGGGATGGATGGTGGCTCAGTGGTAGAGCATCTGCTTAGGAAGCAGAAGGTCCCAGGTTCAATCCCTGGCATCTCCAACTAAGAAGGGTCCGGGCAAGTAGGCATGAAAAACCTCAGCTTGAGACCCTGGAGAGCCGCTGGGAGTCTGAGTAGAGAATAGTGACTTCGATGGACCCAGGGGGGGTCTGATTCAGTAGAAGGCAGCTTCAGATGTTCATATATATTTGAATAACCACAGGGCCTTCTGAGTCAGAGGGATGCATGAAGGACATAGAAACATAGAGCTGGAAGGGACTTCCGGGGTCATCTAGTCCAACCCCCTGCACAGTGCAAGAAATTCACAAATACCTCGGCCCCTCCCCTAGTGGCCCCTGCTGTATGCCCAGAGGAAGGCAAAAAACCTCTAGGATCCCTGGCCCAACCTGACCTGGAGGAAAATTCCTTCCTGATCCCAAAGTTGCAATCAGCATTTCTCTGGGTGTATATATATATATATATTTGGCCGCTGTGTGACACAGAATGTTGGACTGGATGGGCCATTGGCCTGATCTAACATGGCTTCTCTTATGTTCTTATGTAAGAAAGAGCCACATCAGCGAAGCCCTGATGCGGCCCTTCCTGCCCTCCTTCTCAGGATCTGCCCGATTCATAGAATCTGCGTTGTTGTCAGAGGACCACCTAGCCTCTGGTTGAAAATCTCCAAAGGAGAGCCCCCCACCTCCCAAGGAGGAAGCCTGTTCTGCTCTAAGGTCACAACTGTTCAGTTTCTGGCTGTCCGAAGTTCTGCAGAATCTCCGGCAGAGGTCTCTCACTTTACCGGCTGTTTCAGCCTTTGTAGCTGGAGATGGCAGGGATTCAACTTCGTCCCTTCTGAACACCAAACAGGGGCACTGCCACTTAGCCACTGCTTCTCCCACACCTGGGTTGACAATCAGGCCATTTCCACATGGGATATCTGCCCCCAGTTCAGTGCTGGGGGATATCTGCCCCCAGATTGTCTCCCAGCTTCCCCACATCTTCCACGCCCTTCCCAGCATTTCCCTGGATTTTCTCCAATCACCCCCATACTTTCCTCGCTGCCAAGTTTTCAGAAAGATTGCTGTGAAACCTGGATGGCCGCTGTGCAGGTGGAAAAAGTTGGGTTTTCGCCACCACCTGCTTTCCCTGTCCCCTCAGTAATTGATTCTCAGCATTGGTAAGGTTAAGAACATAAGAGAAGCCATGTTGGATCAGGCCAATGGCCCATCCAGTCCAACACTCTGTGTCACACAGTGGCCAATATATGTGTGTGTGTATGTATACACACACATGCACACACACATATACATATAGGTACATACATACGTACACACACACACACACACATATATATATATACTGTGGCTAATAGCCACTGATGGACCACTGCTCCATATTTTTATCCAATCCCCTCTTAAAACTGGCTATGCTTGTAGCTGCCACCACCTCCTGTGGCAGTGAATTCCACATTTTAATCACCCTTTGGGTGAAGAAGGACTTCCTTTTATCCGTTTTAACCTGTCTGCTCAGCAATTTCATCGAATGCCCACGAGTTCTCGTATTGTGAGAAAGGGAGAAAAGGACTTCTTTCTCTACTTTCTCCGTCCCATGCATTATCTTGTAAACCTCTATCATGTCACCCTGCAGTCGACATTTCTCCAAGCTAAAGAGCCCCAAGCGTTTTAACCTTTCTTCATAGGGAAAGTGTTCCAGACCTTTAATCATTCTATCCTTTTTGAGGTGCGGCGACAAGAACTGCATACAGTATTCCAAATGAGACCACACCATCGATTTATACAGGGGCATTATGATACTGGCTGATTTCTTTTCAATTCCCTTCCTAATAATTCCCAGCATGGTGTTGGCCTTTTTTTATTGCAATCGCACTCTATCTTGACATTTTCAGTGAGTTATCCTCAATAACCCCAAGATCTCTCTCTTGGTCAGTCTCTGCCAGTTCACACCCCATCAACTTGTATTTGTAGCTGGAATTCTTGGCCCCAATGTGCATTACTTTGCACTTGGCCACATTGAACCACATCTGCCACGTTGACGCCCACTCACCCAGCCTCAACAGATCCCTTTGGAGTGCCTCACAATCCTCTCTGGTTCTCACCACCCTGAACAATTTAGTGTCATCTGCAAACTTGGCCACTTCACTGCTCACTCCCAACTCCAAATCATTTATGAACAAGTTAAACAGCATGGGACCCAGTACTGAGGCCTGTGGCACTCCATTGCTTACCATCCTCCACTGCGAAGACTGCCCATTTATACTCACTCTCTGCTTCCTATTAATTAGCCAGTTTTGGATCTGCTCGAAGGGAAATACCTAGAGATTAGCGGGATGGTGGCTGTGGAGAGGAGGGTTTGGAGAGGACACAGCCCTCCATGGGGGTGCAATGCCATAGAGTCCAAAGCAGCCATTTCCTCCAGGGGTGGGTGGGTGAGGACTGATCAATCTCTGTTGTAATCACAGAAGATCTCCAGGGCTTGCCTGGAGGTTGGCAATACTAGTGTCTTTTTAAAAAAAAATTGGAAATTGAATATCAATTTAAAGTAACTACTCTCTGTTTGTGGTTCTCTGGATTCCCAGCCTTCATTAAAAAAACAAAACTACACCACAAGTGGTAACAAACGGGGTAGAGACCTTAATTTTTAACAAAATAGAAAGCTGGAGATTCAGAGAACAGGACGCTCGGTGTTAAAATGTTATAGCAGTAGAATGTTGTTGTTGTTTTGTATTGTGTGTGTGTTTGTGTGAACCTGAAAGTCCTGGCAACTTCGGGTGACTGACCCCTACTGGGGGCCTGGAGGATATTCAGGGAGGTGGCTGAATAAAGCCTGGCCCCGCCTCTCGACTTCTGGTATTCCAAGGAGGTCTCTCATCCAAGTCCTTGCTGGAGTTGGCCCTGCTTTGCTTCCAAGATCTGGTGAGATCGGGCTTGCTTGGGCTTGCTTGGGCTGTCTAGGGCAGGTCAATATAATGGTTTTTAATTGCTGGTTTTTAAAAATGAAAAAGTCCTGGTGGCCCAGGGAATAGCCACTGGGGTGAAGAAGTGATCCACACATAGAACATAAGAACATAAGAGAAGCCCTGTTGGATCAGGCCAGTGGCCCGTCCAGTCCAACACTCTGTGTCACATAAGAACATAAGAGAAGCCTTGTTGGATCAGGCCAGTGGCCCATCCAGTCCAACACTCTGTGTCACATAAGAACATAAGAGAAGCCCTGTTGGATCAGGCCAATGGCCCATCCAGTCCAACACTCTGTGTCACATAAGAACATAAGAGAAGCCCTGTTGGATCAGGCCAGTGGCCCGTCCAGTCCAACACTCTGTGTCACAGAAGAACATAAGAGAAACCCTGTTGGATCAGGCCAATGGCCCATCCAGTCCAACACTCTGTGTCACATAAGAACATAAGAGAAGCCCTGTTGGATCAGGCCAGTGGCCCGTCCAGTCCAACACTCTGTGTCACAGAAGAACATAAGAGAAACCCTGTTGGATCAGGCCAATGGTCCATCCAGTCCAACACTGTGTCACATAAGAACATAAGAAAAGCCCTGTTGGATCAGGCCAGTGGCCCGTCCAGTCCAACACTGTGTCACATAAGAACATAAGAGAAGCCCTGTTGGATCAGGCCAGTGGCCCATCCAGTCCAACACTCTGTGTCACAGAAGAACATAAGAGAAGCCCTGTTGGATCAGGCCAGTGGCCCATCCAGTCCAACACTCTGTGTCACAGAAGAACATAAGAGAAACCCTGTTGGATCAGGCCAATGGTCCATCCAGTCCAACACTGTGTCACAGAAGAACATAAGAGAAGCCCTGTTGGATCAGGCCAGTGGCCCATCCAGTCCAACACTCTGTGTCACAGAAGAACATAAGAGAAACCCTGTTGGATCAGGCCAATGGTCCATCCAGTCCAACACTGTGTCACATAAGAACATAAGAGAAGCCCTGTTGGATCAGGCCAGTGGCCCATCCAGTCCAACACTCTGTGTCACAGAAGAACATAAGAGAAGCCCTGATGGATCAGGCCAATGGCCCACGCAGTCCAACACTCTGTGTCATAGAAGAACATCAGAGAAGCCATGTTGGATCAGGCCAAAGGCTCATCCAGTCCAACACTCTGTGTCACAGAAGAATATAAAAGAAGCCATGTTGGATCTGGCCAATGGCCCATCAGAGAAGCCATGTTGGATCAGGCCAGTGGCCCATCCAGTCCAACTCTCTGTGTCACATAAGAGCATAAGAGAAGCCCTGTTGGATCAGGCCAATGGCCCATCCAGTCCAACACTCTGTGTCACAGAAGAACATAAGAAAAGCCATGTTGGATCTGGCCAATGGCCCATCCAGTCCAACACTCTGTGGCACAGAAAAACATCAGAGAAGCCGTGTCGGATCAGGCCAATATCCCATCCAGTCCAACACTCTGTGTCACATAAGAACATAAGAGAAGCCCTGTTGGATCAGGCCAGTGGCCCATGCAGTCCAACACTCTGTGTCACATAAGAATATCAGAGAGGCCATGTTGGATCAGGCCAGTGGCCCATCCAGTCCAACACTCTGTGTCACACAGTGGCCAATATATATGTGTATGTGTCAACCCCCTCTTGAAGCTGGCTATGCTTGTAGCCACCACCACCTCCTGCGGCAGTGAATTCCACATGTTAATTATTCTTTGGGTGAAGAAATACTTCCTTTTATCCGTTTTAACCCGACTGCTCAGCAATTTCATCGAATGCCCACGAGATCTTGCGTTGTAAGAAAGGGCGAAAAGGACTTCTTTCTCTACTTTCCCCATCCCGTGCATAATCTTGTCAACCTCTCTCATATCATGGAAGTTCTGTCGTGGTTGTCCTGTGTTAGCAACAGGGCTCATTTTGTAGCAAGGGCTCCTTTGCATATTTGGCCACACACCCGTGATGTAGCCAATCCTCCAAGAGCTTACAGGGCTCATCTCACAGGGCCTACTGCAAGCTCCAAGAGTATTGGCTACTTTGGGGCGGGGAGTGGTGGTGGCCTAATATGCAAAGGAGCTCCTATTAAAAAAGAAAAAGCCCCGATCAGCAGCATTGGGGAAGCCCCATGCAGAACCCCCCCCCCCCCCGAAGAACATCACCTTCCTTAATCTCACCCTGCACGTAAGCATGTTGTGCTTTGCCCCCAAACACACTCCCACCTGTAGGCAGGAGAAGGAATGGGAGCTCAGTCCCTCGGGCAGCCTCTGCCAGCTGATCTAACTTCCCTCTTCCCGGGAGGGGGGTCTCTTGCAGGGGGTCCCTATGGGGCCGTGGGGGTGGACCTCGCCTTTGAGAAGCTGCTGTGCCAGATCTTCGGGGAAGACTTCATCACCACCTTCAAAGCCAAGCGCCCGGCCGCTTGGGTCGACTTGACCATCGCCTTCGAGGCCCGCAAGCGGACGGCTGCGCCCCATCGCAACAACCCCCTCAACATCTCTCTCCCCTTCTCCTTCATCGACTTCTACCGAAAGCACCGAGGGCAGAATGTGGAGACGGCCCTCAAGCGCAGCAGGTGGGGCTAACGGGGTCAGGGACTCCATCTTCCTCCGCCCCACACGGGGCTGGGTATGCCTGGAGATTGTGGTGTATTTCCACCTTTTTCCACCCCCAGATTGTGGAGAGCTCTAGAAGGAGCTCTCTAAACAGAGCAATTTGAGAGCCAGTTTGGTGCAGTGGTGAAGTGCCCGGACTCTTATCTGGGAGAACCAGGTTTGATTCCCCACTTTTCCGCTTGCACCTGCTGGAATGGCCGTGGGTCAGCCAGAGCTCTGGCAGAGTTGCCGTTGAAAGGGCAGCTGCTGTGAGAGTCCTCTCAACCCCACCCACCTCACAGGGTGTCTGTTGCGGGGGAGGAAGGGAAGTTAATTGTAAGAGAGCCAGTTTGGTGTCGTAGTTAAGTGTGCGGACTCTTATCTGGGAGAATCAGGTTTGATTCCCCACTTCTCCACCTGCACCTGCTGGAATGGCCTTGGGTCAGCCAGAGCTCTGGCAGAGTTGTCCTTGAAAGGGCAGCTGCTGTGAGAGTCCTCTCAACCCCACCCACCTCACAGGGTGTCTGTTGCGGGGGAGGAAGGGAAGTTAATTGTAAGAGAGCCAGTTTGGTGTCGTAGTTAAGTGTGCGGACTCTTATCTGGGAGAACCAGGTTTGATTCCCCACTCCTCCGCTTGCACCTGCTGGAATGGCCTTGGGTCAGCCATTGCTCTGGCAGAGTTGTCCTTGAAAGGGCACCTGCTGTGAGAATCCTCTCAGCCCCACCCACCTCACAGGGTGTCTGTTGTAGGGGAGGAAGGGAAGTTAATTGTAGGAGAGCCAGTTTGGTGTCGTAGTTAAGTTCTTATCTGGGAGAACCAGGTTTGATTCTCCACTCCTCCACTTGCACCTGCTGGAATGGTCTTGGGTCAGCCAGAGCTCTGGCAAAGTTGTCCTTGAAAGGGCAGCTTCTGGGAGAGAGCTCTCAGCCCCACCCATCTCACAAGGTGTCTGTTGTGGGGGAGGAAGGTAAAGGAGCTTGTGAGTCGCTCTGTTGTCGTCGTCGTCGTCTTCTTTAGCAGCATGGCATTCAAAGGGTTATTTCCCCTTTATTTGTGTGGGGGGGAAAGTATTAGAAAGTTTGTCCAATCGTAAGAGTTTAGCAAAATGGTCACGGGGGGGGGGGGGGGGTTGAACCATGGAGCCCAGAAACAAGTATGGGGTGCAGGGAGGGGCTTAGGAAGATAGAGCACAATAAAATGTAGATAGATCCAGGGGGCAGCAGCCGTGTTGGTTTGAAGCAGTTGAACAAAGCAGGAGTCAAGTGTCACCTTGAAGACCAACCAAGTTTTATTTAGAACGTCAGCTTTCGTGTGCTCTCTAAGCATGTTTCATCAGATGAGGGGATCAGGGATCATGGCCGGAATACATGCAGTTTGTTGCTTAAGAGGGCAAACTAGCTGCTCACAGGGTTGCATAAAGCGGTGTGGCCTGGCCATTTGGTCTGGATAGCCTTAAAAGGTAATAAAATCCCCTGCCAAATGGTGTTTCTGCAAAATTCCCTGCCAAATGGTGTTTCTGTGATTTACCTAGATTTGCAGAAACACCGTTGAGCGGGGGATTTTATTACCTTTCAAGGCTCTCCAGACCAAATGGCCAAGTCACACTGGTTTATGCGACCTTGGGATCAGCTAGTTTGCCCTCTTAAGCAACAGACTGTGTGTATTCCGGCCCCAATCCATGATCCCCTCGTCTGATGAGGTGTGCTTAGAGAGCACATGAAAGCTGATGTTCTCGATAAAACTTGGTTGGTCTTCAAGGTGAAACTTGACTCCTGCTTCGTTCAACGGCTTCAGACCAACCTGGCTGCCCGCCTGGATCTGTCAAGAAAGCACGCAGTTAGATATTAACGAGCCAGGCATTTTTGATTTGGGTTTTGATGATCCAGGACCTGAATGCAGATCCCAGCTACTTGCAAATCCCTCGCTCTGGCACCAGGCCCCGCAAATCCCAGTGTCCGTTGCCTCCTCTGAACGCTTCCAGCCAACCCTTGACTAGCAGGTTGGCAGAAATACGGCCTCTTAACGGCTTGTATTTCAGCCCACAATCCCTGATCCCCTTGTCCGATGAAGTGTGCTTAGAGAGCATATGAAAGCTGACGTTCTCAATAAAACGAGGTTGGTCTTCAAGGTGACGCTTGACTCCTGCTTTGTTCAATAAAGTATAGAGATTCCGGAGCTCTGCCCCTGTGAGTTCCTGCCCAATAAAACGTGGTTGGTCTTCAAGGTGCCGCTTGACTCCTGCTTTGTTCAATAAAATGTAGAGGTTCCAGAGCTCCTGCCCAAAATGAAGCCTGCAAATGGGAAGGGAGGAGTTGGGGGGGGGGAAGGCCTGCTGACCCCTTTGCTCTCCAGCCCTTTAATAACCCTCTCCACCATGTTGCTTTCCTATGTCTTTTTTTGTGTGTGGGGGGGGAAGGTTCCTGCAGCTTCCCTGTGCCTTCCCCTCTGCAGGTGGACAACCGGTTTGGGGCCCGCAGTTGGGAACAGAAGGGGTCTGGGGGTGGGGGTGGGGAGCCTGCCCGTCCCCCCCTCCTCTTCCCCCCACCTCACGGTCTCCTCTTGCCTTCTCTCCCTGCCCCCAGCGTGAATCTGGTGAAGTGGTCCTCCCAAGGGATGCTGCGCATGTCTTCGGAAGCCATGAATGAGCTCTTCCAGCCCACCGTTTGCCAGATCATCAACCACATCGGTGAGCCCCGGAACCTCAGGGGGTCTCTTCTCTGGGGGAGGGGAGAATGGCCCCCTCCCCACAAGCCCTCCTCCCCGGGGGCAAAGGGGTTCGCGGCTGGGAGAGGGGAGAACATTAGTTGGGTTTATTTATTTCATACCCCGCGTTTCTTCCCTGTTGGGGCCCCAAGCAATCCGTTCATTCCCCTCGCTTCCAATTTAGGTAGGTCAGGCTGAGAGAGGGCCCAAGATTAGAGAGCCAGTTTGGTGTCGTGGTGAAGTGTGCAGACTCTCATCTGGGAGAACCAGGTTTGATTCCCCGCTTCTCCACTTGCAGCTGCAGGAATGGGCTTGGGTCAGCCAGAGCTCTCTTATCTGGGAGAACCGGGTTGGATTCCCCACTCCTCCACTTGCACCTGCTGGGATGGCCTTGGGTCAGCCAGAGCTCTCTTATCTGGGAGAATCGGGTTGGATTCCCCACTCCTCCACTTGCACCTGCTGGAATGGCCTTGGGTCAGCCAGAGCTCTCTTATCTGGGAGAACCGGGTTAGATTCCCCACTCCTCCACTTGCAGCTGCTGGAATGGCCTTGGGTCAGCCATAGCTCTCTTATCTGGGAGAACCGAGTTTGATTCCCCACTCCTCCACTTGCAGCTGCTGGAATGGCCTTGGGTTAGCCAGAGCTCTCTTATCTGGGAGAACCGGGTTTGATTCCCCACTCCTCCACTCACAGCTGCTGGAATGGCCTTGGGCCAGTCAGAGCTCTCTTATCTGGGAGAACCGGGTTTAATTCCCCACTCCTCCACTTGCAGCTGCTGGAATGGCCTTGGGTCAGCCAGAGCTCTCTTATCTGGGAGAGCCAGGTTTGATTCCCCACTCCTCTACTCACAGCTGCTGGAATGGCCTTGGGCCAGCCAAAGCTCTCTTATCTGGGATAACCGGGTTGGATTCCCCACTCCTCCACTTGCAGCTTCTGGAATGGCCTTGGGTCAGCCATAGCTCTCTTATCTGGGAGAACCGAGTTTGATTCCCCACTCCTCCACTTGCAGCTGCTGGAATGGCCTTGGGTCAGCCAGAGCTCTCTTATCTGGGAGAACCGGGTTTGATTCCCCACTTCTCCACTTGCAGCTTCTGGAAAGGCCTTGGGTCAGCCAGAGCTCTCTTATCTGGGAGAACCGGGTTGGATTCCCCACTCCTCCACTTGCACCTGCTGGAATGTCCTTGGGTCAGCCATAGCTCTCTTATCTGGGAGAACTGGGTTGGATTCCCCACTCCTCCACTTGCAGCTGCTCGAAAGGCCTTGGGTCAGCCAGAGCTCTCTTATCTGGGGGAACCGGGTTGGATTCCCCACTCCTCCACTTGCAGCTGCTGGAATGGCCTTGGGTCAGCCAGAGCTCTCTTATCTGAGGGAACCGGATTGGATTCCCCACTCCTCCACTTGCAGCTGCTGGAAAGGCCTTGGGTCAGCCAGAGCTCTCTTATCTGGGAGAACCGGATTGGATTCCCCACTCCTCCACTTGCAACTGCTGGAATGGCCTTGGCTCAGCCAGAGCTCTCTTATCTGGGAGAACCAGGTTTGATTTCCCACTCCTCCACTTGCAACTGCTGGAATGGCCTTGGGTCAGCCAGAGCTCTCTTATCTGGGAGAACCAGGTTTGATTCCCCACTCCTCCACTTGCAGCTGCTGAAATGGCCTTGGGTCAGCCAGAGGAATCTTATTGGGAGAACCGGGTGGATTCCCCACTCCTCCACTTGCAGCTGCTGGAATGGCCTTGGGTCAGCCAGAGCTCTCTTATCTGGGAGAACCGGGTTGGATTCCCCACTCCTCCACTTGCAGCTGCTGGAATGGTCTTGGGTCAGCCAGAGCTCTCTTATCTGGGAGAACCGGGTTGGATTCCCCACTCCTCCACTTGCAGCTGCTGGAATGGCCTCAGGTCAGCCAGAGCTCTCTTCTCTGGTGGCTAAGTGGCAGTGCCCCTGTTTGGCGTTCAGAAGGGACGAAGTTGAATACCTGCCATCTCCAGCTGCAAAGGCTGAAACAGCCGGTAAAGTGAGAGACCTCCACCGGAGATTCTTTCCAAGTGGATGACGTGGTCTCCTTCTTCAGCTGTAGCTGAACATGCACTTCAAGAAGGAGACCACGTCATCCACTTTGAAAGAACTGAAGTCCTTTCTACGGCCTCACATTATCATACCCGCCTGAACAGAGAAGCTATTGAGATTTACAAACACCAGCACAACTTTAACAGAAAGGAAGAAGGCGTTTCCATCCACCAATCTTGGTACCCAGCTCTTCAAAACACCCTACAGACTATAAATTGCAGAAAGTCACAGAACAACCAGCACATTCAACAACCGTCTTCCTTATCTTCACACCCCTTCCAACCCTCCCAGCAATTAACACAGAACAAGAAAATAAGAACATAACAGAAGCCATGTTGGATCAGGCCAACGGCCCATCAAGTCCAACACTCTGTGTCACAAAGTGGCAAAAAATTTTATATACACACATACACTGTGGCTAATAGCCACTGATGGACCTGTGCTCCATATTTTTATCTAAACCCCTCTTGAAGGTGGCTATATTTGTGGCTGCCACCACCTCCTGTGGCAGTGAATTCCACATGTTAATCACCCTTTGGGTGAAGAAGTACTTCCTTTTATCCGTTTTAACCTTTCTGCTCAGCAATTTCATCGAATGCCCACGAGTTCTTGTATTGTGAGAAAGGGAGAAAAGTACTTCTTTCTCTACTTTCTCCATCCCATGCATTATCTTGTAAACCTCTATCATGTCACCCCGCAGTCGACGTTTCTCCAAGAATGGAGAAACAATGGTCACATTCAACAGCCAGTTTCCTTATCACTACCCTTCCAGGAAGCCCCACCAAACAATGGGCACATCCACAAACCTATTCCCTTTCACCACACCCCCTCCAGCCTAGAAATAGCAGCTCTCCAGCAGCCCTGGCCTCACTCAATGAACAGCAACCAAGAAGGTCAGAGCGCCTGCTCCGGCTGCAACGCCACTGAGGATGTTCTCCGCAGCCGAGAACGAAACGTCTGGAAGAAAAACTTTCTCCAGTAGAACACGGCACTTGAGCCCGAAAGATTCTACAAACCCTAATGATGTATTTAATTGGGTTTTAAAAAACTGTAATCCTAGATGTTTGAACTGAACAGATTGTGAGTCACCCTGAGTCCGCTTGCGGAGAGGGCAGGATACAAGTCTAAAGTAATAAATAAATCTCTGTTTCTCCTCCCCTCCCCCCTCCAGACGACCTCATGAAGAAGCCGGAAGTCCAGGGCATCAAGTTCCTCTTCCTGGTGGGCGGCTTTGCCGAGTCGGCCGTCCTGCAGCACGCCGTCCAGTCGGCCTTCAGCGGCATTTGCCGGGTCATCATCCCGCAGGACGTGGGGCTGACCATCCTGAAGGGGGCGGTGCTCTTCGGCCTGGACCCCACCATCGTCCGGGTGAGGCGTCTGCCCCTGACCTACGGCGTGGGGGTGCTCAACAAGTTTGTGGAGGGCAAGCACCCCCGGGAGAAGCTGCTGGTGAAGGAAGGCAAGAAGTGGTGCACGGACATCTTTGAGAAGTTCGTCTCGGTGGACCAGTCGGTGGCCTTGGGGGAAGTGGTGCAGAGGAGTTACTGCCCCGCGCGGGCAGGGCAGCGCAAGATCATCATCAACGTCTACTGCTGCGCCACCGACGACGTGGTCTACATCACCGACCCCGGGGTGCGCAAGTGCGGGACCATCAGCCTGGACTTGGAGGAGCTGGAGGAATCCAGCTCGCCCAAGAGAAACCGGCGGGAGATACGGGCCAGCATGCAGTTTGGCGACACGGAGATCAAGGTGACGGCCATGGACGTCCGCACCTCCAAGACTGTGCGAGCCTCCATCGACTTCCTTTCCAACTAACGCCGCAGAAGCCTCAGGGAGGGAAGGAGCAGAAATGCCCCCCTCCTCCTCCCCCTTAACACCCGCCCCTTCCTCTGCATTCAAGCTTGAGGGCTACGTGATCACCACCCCCGGGGCCCATTTCAGCAGGCTGGGGCACCATTCAGGGAAGGCAAGATGGATCCCCAAGACCAGCACGTTCCTTAAATACATTTAGACAGCGGTTGGATTCATTAGACCCCCCCCCTCCCCCAAACCAATGTTGCCTTCTCTGGATTTCACATGGAGCTGCCGACTACTGAATCAGACCTTTGGTCCATCAAGGTCAGTATTGTCTACTCAGACTGGCAGCAGATCTCTCCCAAGGGTCTCAAGCAGAGGTCTTTCCCATCCCCTCCTGCCTGGTCCTTTTAACTGGAGATTCCGGGGATTGAACCTGGGACCTTCCGTATGCCAAGCAGATGCTCTGCCACTGAGCCAGAGCCGTTCTCCATTAGTCTCCTGGATCTCAGGCTGAGGTCTTTCCCATCACCTCCTGCCTGGTCCTTTTAACTGGAGATGCCGGGGATTGAACCTGGGACCTTCCGTATGCCAAGCAGATGCTCTGCCACTGAGCCAGAGCCGTTCTCCATTAGTCTCCTGGATCTCAGGCTGAGGTCTTTCCCATCACCTCCTGCCTGGTCCTTTTAACTGGAGATGCCGGGGATTGAACCTGGGGCCTTCCGCATGCCAAGCAGAGACTCTGCCACTGAGCCAGAGCCGTTCTCCATTAGTCTCCTGGATCTCAGGCTGAGGTCTTTCCCATCACATCCTGCCTGGTCCTTTTAAATGGAGATGCCGGGGATTGAACCTGGGACCTTCCGCATGCCAAGCAGATGCTCTGCCACTGAGCCACAGCCCTTCTCCATTAGTCTCCAGGGTCTCATGCAGAGGTCTTTCCCATCACCTCCTGCCTGGTCTTTCTCAACTGGAGATGCTTGGGATTGAACCTGGGACCGTCTGCATTCCAAGCAGATGCTCTACCAGTGAGCAACAAGCCCCCTCCAAACAGATCCCTGGTCCATCAAGTCAGTATTGTCTACTCAGACTGGCAGCCGCTCTCCAGGGTTTTAGACTGAGGTCTTTCACATTACCTCCTGCCTGGTCCCTTTTTAGCTAGAGATGCCAGGGAAGAAGAAGGAGAGGAAAAAGGAGAAGAAGACTGCAGATTTATACCCCACCCTTCTATCTGAGTCAGAGACTCAGAGCGGCTTACAATCTCCTATATCTTCTCCCCCCACAACAGACACCCTGTGAGGTGGGTGGGGCTGAGAGAGCTCTCCCAAAAGCTGCCCTTTCAAGGACAGCTCTGCGAGAGCTCTGGCTGACCCAAGGCCATTCCAGCAGCTGCAAGTGGAAGAGTGGGGAATCAAACCCGGTTCTCCCAGATAAGAGTCTGCACACTTAACCACTACACCAAACTGGCTCTCAGGTGGGAATTGAACCTGGCCCGTCGAGATCAGTATTGTCAACTCAGACTGGTGCGGGCTCTCCAGGGTCTCAGGCGGAGGTCTTTCCCATCACTTCCTGCCTGGTTCCTTTTTAGCTGGAGATGCTGCTGGGGATTGAACCGGGGACCTTCTGCATGTCAAGCAGAGGCTCCACCACTGAGCCACAGCCTCTCCAGACTCCCGAGAAGGGTAGGTGGGCAGGTTGTTGAGCTGCAGTTCTACAACTGAAGAGCTACGGTCTGCGGAAGCCTCCTCCAGGAACTGTTACTGTATGGGGAAATCACTTCCCCCCACCCCATGGGTCAGAGCGGCGGCTGGAACAACTTATTCCGCTGGATCCGGGTGTCTTTTAAGTGCCATCAAGTTGCTTCTAACCCACAGTGACCCTGTGAATTAAGGACCCTCAAAACGTCCGACTGTGTCCGCACCTGAATCGATCCAACTCATGTTGGCCCTTCCTCTTTTCCGGCTGCCTCCAACTTTTCCTTCACTTGGACATCATCTGCATTTTACCTGCTGGGAGAGCAGTATATCGCTTTTCTTTCACTCTCTCTTTCTTTTTTTGGTCTTTTGGAAAGCTGGTTATATTGTGAGAAAGAATTTCTATCCTCCCTGGCCAGGAACCTTCCTTCCCATGGGGGACTCTAAAAGCTTCTAAAATAGAACGGTTGGTTCCAAAATGGCAACGAGACATCGAAGAAGAAGATATTGGGATTTATATCCCGCCTTTACCCCGAATCTCAGAGCAGTCAGAATCTCCTTTATGTTCCTCCCCCAACAACGGACACCCTGTGAGGTGGGTGGGGCTGAGAGAATCACAGAGTTGGAAGGGACCTCCAGCGTCATCTAATCTAACTCCCTGCACAATGCAGGAAACTCCCCCTAACCGTAGGAAAATCGTAGAAAAAATCTGGGCGAGAGCTCTCCCAGAAGCTACCCTTTCAAGGACAACTTCTGCGGCAGCTCTGGCTAACCCCAGGCCATTCCAGCAGCTGCAGGTGGAGGAGTGGGGAATCGAACCCGGTACTCCCAGATAAGACTCTGCGCACTTCACCACTACACCAAACTGGCTCTCGAACATGCTGGGACTTGAAGCGTGCCATGCATGGCCCTGCTCTGGACCTTCTCGGAGAGGTGGGCGTGCCTCTGAGTGGGGAAGGGGATGCCCCTTCCGGACTGGGCAGAGAATGGGTCCCTCCAATGTCCAGCTTCGATTCTGCATTGCCTGGGGAATTGAACATATGAAGCTGCCTTCTACTGAATCAGACCCTCGGTCCATCAAAGTCAGTATTGTCTTCTCAGACTGGCAGCGGCTCTCCAGGGTCTCAGGCTGAGGTTTTTCACACCTATTTGCCTGGACCCTTTTTTGGAGATGCCAGGGATTGAACCTTGGACCTTGTGCTTACCAAGTGGATGCTCTACCACTGAGCCACCGTCCCTCCCCAGTTGGCTCTACTGAAGAGCACGTTCTGCTTTTTGCAGGGTGTACGGGAGTGAAAACCTGCATCTGCTGCCGATAAAGGGCAGACACTCCTTGTCCACATTTCCATTCTGGGTGCATTTCAAGCTGCAGCAGAGCAAAACACAGCCCAGGGGACACATCCTGGCCCCATTGGAGGACCTCCTGATGGCACCTGGGTTTTTTTGGCCACTGTGTGACACAGAGTGTTGGACTGGATGGGCCATTGGACTGATCCAACAGGGCTTCTCTTATGTTCTTATATCTGGGGCAGCGATTCTCTGTATTCTTGGTGCTTGGCAGGGCAACAGTGTGAGGGCTTCTAGTGTCCTGGCCCCACTGATGGAACTCCTGATGGCACCTGGCATTTTGGCCACTGTGTGACATTGAGTGTTGGACTGGATGGGCCATTGGCCTGATCCAGCATGGCTTCTCTTATGTTCTTATGTGACACAGAGTGTTGGACTGGATGGGCCCTTGGCCTGATCCAGCAGGGCTTCTCTTACGTTCTTATGTGACACTGAGTGTTGGACTGGATGGGCCATTGGCGTGATCCAACAGGGCTTCTCTTATGTGACACAGAGTGTTGGACCGGATGGGCCATTGGCCTGATCCAACAGGGCTTCTCTTATGTTCTTATGTGACACAGAGTGTTTGACTGGATGGGCTATTGGCCTGATCCAACATGGCTTCTCTTATGTTCTTATGTGACACAGAGTGTTTGACTGGATGGGCCATTGGCCTGATCCAACAGGGCTTTTCTTATGTTCTTATGTGACACAGAGTGTTGGACCGGATGGGCCATTGGCCTGATCCAACAGGGCTTCTCTTATGTTCTTATGTGACACAGAGTGTTGGACTGGATGGGCTATTGGCCTGATCCAACAGGGCTTCTCTTATGTTCTTATGTGACACAGAGTGTTTGACTGGATGGGCTATTGGCCTGATCCAACATGGCTTCTCTTATGTTCTTATGTGACACAGAGTGTTTGACTGGATGGGCCATTGGCCTGATCCAACAGGGCTTTTCTTATGTTCTTATGTGACACAGAGTGTTGGACTGGATGGGCCATTGGCCTGATCCAACATGGCTTCTCTTATGTTCTTATGTGACACAGAGTGTTGGACTGGATGGGCCATTGGCCTGAGCCAACAGGGCTTCTCTTATGTTCTTATGTGACACAGAGTGTTGGACTGGAGGGGCCATTGGCCTGATCCAACAGGGTTTCTCTTATGTTCTTATGTGCCCTTCAAGCCGTTGTAAAGAAACCTGAACACTCCCTGAACCAAAGATGGAACATCTCTGCCCTTGGAGGGATGCTTTGGAAAGGTGTGCCCTTTGCCAACTGCTGGCACGTCCAGCTTTTAGGCAGTGGGGGGGGGGGGTAGCTGTCCCCCTCTATGTACCTCTGGCCAAAGGAGGGTTGCCATCCTCCAGGTGGTGACTAGACGGCATCTGGAGCTACCACCAGGCCTTTTCCTTGGTAGCAGAAGCTCCTTTGCCTATTAGCCCCCCCCCCCCGATATAGCCAATATTCCAAGAGCTTACCAGGCTCTTCGTACAGGGCCTGCTGTCAGCTCTTGGAGGATTGGCTACATCAGGGGGTGTGGCCTAATAGGCAAAGGAGCTCCTGCTACAAAAAAAAGCCGTGACTGCAATCTACAGAGATCGGTTCCCCTGGAGAAGGCGGCTGCTTTGAGAGGCGGATTTTGTGGCTTTCTATAGTGCTGAGGTCCCTCCCCCAAACCTCCAGGAATTTCCCAACTCTCAGAGCTGGTAAACCTGTGCCCAGTGGGACCTGATTCCATCTGGGGATTCCCAAAAGGCCAAATGGTCCCGGTGTCTGTTCGGGGGGGGGGGGCTTGTTTTATGGTGGGGAAGACTTTGGGTTTGTTCAGGAAAAAGTGACCAGCAGAACTTCCGTGTTGCCGCCTCCCTTTGGAAGCCTCCCCCCAAAAGGGTCTATATCTCTTCTTCCTCTAAAACAGGTGGCAAAACTTGCTTAATGTAAGAGCCGCACAGAATCAATGCCAGATGTTTGAGAGCCGCAAGCCATGAACAGCCGATGTCTTGAGAGCCACAAGACATGAATACCAGACGTTTGAGAGCCGCAAGAGAGGGAGGGAGGAAATCAAATAGACGAGGGGAGGCAGAGGTGGAAAGAAAGCCACTTTAACTTTAAATGTCTTCTCCAAGCCGGCCAACAGGACAGTGGAGGCTTCGAGAGCCACACAATAGGAGTGAGAGAGCCACAGTTTGGCCACCCCTGCTCTAAAGCAAGAGTTCCCAACATGGCGCATGCCAATGCTTTTCCTGGTGCCCACCAAGTGTTTTAAGGGAAGTGGGCATGGCCAGCGGGGGCTTCTGCCCAGGAAGTCTTCTGATTGGCTATGCAATGTTTATCTTTTTTAAATGTTGCTTCACAAGGCTCTCCACTGGGAATGCAGGTAAGCTGTGGCCGCCATTTTGTCTCTGGCTCCGTCTCCTTTGGCAGCCGTTTTATGACAGCCATTTCGTGGCTGGGCACACTCTGCTGCGTCAGGATTCCAAAGGTGCCCACAGGCTGAAAAAGGTCGGGAACCCCTGTATTAAAAGGCTTCTGGGCCCTGCTCATCAGCAGTGTGCATAGAAAAAAGCCCCCAATTTCATTTCTCTGTATTGTGTGTATGACGCCTCCCCTCTGCCTCATGTGTTAACCCTTCGAATGCCATGCTGCTAAAGAAGAAAACAACGAAAGAGTGGCTCACAAGCGCCTTTATCTTCCTCTCCCACAGCCTGTGAGATAGGTGGGGCTGAGAGAGCTCTCACAGCAGCTGCCCTTTCAAGGACAATTCCTACAAGAGTCATGGCTGATCCAAGGCCATTGCAGCAGCTGCATGTGGAGGAATGGGGAATCAAACCTGGTTCTCCCAGATAAGAGTCCACACACTTAACCACTACACCAAACTGACTCTCATAAATAAACCTATGGCTACGTATATGTTTCATCCAAGAATAGGGTTGCCAAGTCCAATTCAAGAAATATCTGGGGACTTTGGGGGTGGAGCCAGGAGACTTTGTGGGTGGAACCAGGAGCAAGGGTGTGACAAGCATAATTGAACTCCAAAGGGAGTTCTGGCCATCACATTTAAAGGGACAGCACACCTTTTCAATGCCTTCCTTCCATAGGAAATCATGAAGGATAGGGGCACCTTCTTTTGGGGCTCATAGAATTGGACCCCCTGGTTCAATCTTTTTGAAACTTGGGGGGTATTTTGGGGAGAGGCACTAGATGCTATACTGAAATTTTGGTGCCTCTACCCCCAAAAACAGCCCCCCCAGAGCCCCAGATACCCACGGATCAATTCTCCATGATTTTCTATGGGAATAAATCTCCCTAGGGAATAACAGAGTTCCCAGCAGACATTTCCCTCCCCTCCCCCCGCTTTCTTATGACCCTGAAGTGGGGGGAGGGCCTCCAAACCGGGGGATCCCCTGCCCCCACCTGAGGAATGGCAACCCTATCCAAAAAGAATATGAGAAAAAAATGAGCTCCCGCGCCCCGTGGCTTGCAGGTGGTGGCCCCAGGAAGAATCCCTCTCAACCCCAAGGCCCACGAGAGTCCTTGTTACTCACAGCCCAGTGGCCTGATCCAGTATTATGAGCTTCCTCTGCCCCCCACTTTTCTTCCCAAATGGGGACCTGAAACTGCTATCCCTTCTCCACTCTGTCTTCACCACAACCCTGTGAGGTAGGCTGTGCTGAACATGTATGACCCTTCATGGCAGAGTGGGGATTTGAACCCGGGTCTCCCAACTCCTAGTCCAACACTCTAGCCACCCAGCGTCCCCCAAACTTGGACTTCTGATCCAGGCTGGCGTGCACAGAAACAAAATGGCTGCCGCAGGAGGCGGAGCCAGCCACAAAATGTCAGGGAGAGAGGCCCTGGGGCACATGGAACTCACTGCCACAGGAGGTGGTGGCGGTTACAAGCATAGCTAGCTTGAAGAGGGGATTGGATAAGTATATGAAGCAGAGGTCCATCAGTGGCTATTAGCCACAGCGTATTGTTGGGACTCTCGGTCTGGGGCAGCGATGCTTTGTATTCTGGATGCTTGGCGGGGGGGGGGGGGGCACAGTGGAAGGGCTTCTAGCCCCACTTGTGAACCTCCGGATGGCACTGGGGGGTTTTTTGGCCCCTGTGTGACCCAGAGTGTTGGACTGGACGAGCCACTGGCCTGATCCAACATGGCTTCTCTTATGTTCTTAGGTCTGGGGCAAGTGATCCTCTGTATTCTTGGTTCTTGGGAGGGGCAACAGTGTGAGGGCTTCTAGTGTCCTGGCCCCACTGATGGACCGCCTGATGGCACTTGGGTTTTTTGGCCCCAGTGTGACACAGAGTGTTGGACTGGATGGGCCACTGGCCTGATCCATCAGGGCATCTCTTATGTTCTTATGTGACAGAGTGTTGGACTGGATGGGCCACTGGCCTGATCCAACAGGGCTTCTCTTATGTTATGTGACACCGAGTATTGGACTGGATGGGCCATTGGCCTTATCCAACAGGGCTTCTCTTATGTGACACAGTGTTGGACTGGATGGGCCATTGGCCTGATCCAACAGGGCTTCTCTTCTGTTCTTATGTGACACAACGTATTGGACTGGATGGGCCAATGGCCTGAACCAACAGGGCTTCTCTTATGTTCTTATGTGACACAGTGTTGGACTGGATGGGCCACTGGCCTGATCCAATATGGCTTCTCTTATGTTCTTCTGTGCCACAGAGTGTTGGACTGGACGGGCCACTGGCCTGATCCAACAGGGCTTCTCTTATGTTCTTATGTGACACAGAGTGTTGTACTGGGCAGGCCACTGGCCTGAACCAACAGGGCTTCTCTTTTGTTCTTATGTGACACAGAGTGTTGGATTGGATGGGCTATTGGCCTGATCCAACAGGGCTTCTCTGATGTTCTTATGTGACACAGAGTGTTGTACTGGGCGGGCCACTGGCCTGATCCAACATGGCTTCTCTCATGTTCTTATGATGCCATGCATAACTCTTCAGTGTTTCAGACAGAAGCTCTGTTTATCAGGATGCCTTTGAAAAGAAACGCGCTGTTTTAAAAATACTTTCTTGCGCAGACAACAGCCTACCTTCAGGCGCTCGGTGAAGGCCCTTGCGCTGGGGTCACAGCTCCGCCCAAAGCGACGTTTTTAGAAATCTGCTCAGCCAGTCAGGTCTCCAGAGCCCAACTGGAAGCTCTCTTTGGCAAAATGCTTGGCAGGAAACAGAAGAGGCACCATCGGGGGCACTGTGGCTCCCAGGGGCACCAACCGTTAAACCACGCTGTCCCAGGAAGTGGTATGGGGGGTGACAAAGTAATGAAGGGCTTCAAGACGTGCTCCGGGTCGATGCGAGCACCACGATTCTAAACAGTGGGCCTCCTGTCTTCAGCCAGTGGTAGAAAGCCAACGAGAGCCACAGGAGACATCTGCTAGAAATGAGAGTGTTTGTTTTCCCCAAAAGAGATGGTTCGGGGGGGGGGGGGTGTTTCTAGCTCAGGGGTGGCCAAACTGTGGCTTTTTCACACATCTTGTGTGGCTCTCAAAGTCTCCACCACTCCGTTGGCCGGTTTGGAGAAGGCATTTCTCTTTTTTAATCACTTCTCCAAGCCAAGATAGAGGGCAGCTGGGAGAATGCATTTAAAATTCAAGTTGCTTTCTTTCCACTTCTCCCTCCCTCCCTCAACCATCTATTTGCCTGCCTGTCTGCCTCCCTCATGGCTCTCAAACATCTGACATTTATTCTATGTGGCTCTTACATTAAGCACGTTTGACCACCCCTGGTCTAGCTTGTAGCAGTGAAGAGTAACCCCGGGCCCTCTCCTAGGATCCAAGAGGGCAGCCGTGTTGGTCTGAAGCTGTTGAGCAAAGCAGGAGTCACCTTGAAGACCAACCAAGTTTTATTGAGAACGAAAGCTTTCATGTGCTCTCTAAGCACACCTCATCAGACGAGGGGATCAGGTATTGTGGGCTGAAATGCATGCCGTTTGTTGTTTAAGAGGGCAAACTGGCTGTGGTCACATGATAAAACTGTGGCTTGGCCGTTTGGTCTTGATAGCCCTAAAGGGTAATAAAGTTCTCTGCCAATTGGTGTTTTTGCAAATCAGAAAAGGACATGTATTTCCTAGTTGTAGGCTACCTAATTTACTTATCAGCATTAATCTATACATTATAAACATCATTCTAGTCTGCCATTAGAAAACAAGAATACATAAAATGAAAATGGGTTGCCAGCACTGCACTAGAGGGCGCTGCCGTGCCAATTCCTAGCCCTTGGTGCAGATTTTAGAACAAAGCAAGAGTCAAGTTTCACCTTGAAGACCAACCAAGTTTTACTGAGAGTGTAAGCTTTCATGTGCTCTCTAAGCACACCTCATCAGATGAGGGGATCAGGTATACACCTTTAAGACCGCCCAGGTTTTATTCAGAATGTAAGCTTTCGTATGCATGCATACTTCTTCACCACAGTATATATATGTGTGTGTGTGTGTATATACAAACACATATATTGGCCACTGTGTGACACAGAGTGTTGGACTGGATGGGGCATTGGCCTGATCCTATATGGCTTCTCTTACGTTCTTACGTGACACAGAGTGTTGGACTGGATGGGCCATTGGCCTGATCCAACAAGGCTTCTCTTATGTTCTTATGTGACACAGGATGGGCCATTGGCCTGATCCAACACAGCTTCTCTTATGTTCTTATGTGACACAGAGTGTTGGACTGGATGGGCCATTGGCCTGATCCAACACGGCTTCTCTTACATTCTTACGTGACACAGAGTGTTGGACTGGATGGGCCATTGGCCTGATCCAACACAGCTTCTCTTATGTTCTTATGTGACACAGAGTGTTGGACTGGATGGGCCATTGGCCTGATCCAACACGGCTTCTCTTATGTGACACAGAGTGTTGGACTGGAGGGGCCATTGGCCTGATCCAACAGGGCTTCTCTTATGTTCTTATGTGGCACAGAGTGTTGGACTGGAGGGGCCACTGGCCTGATCCAACAGGGCTTCTCTTATGTTCTTATGTGACACAGAGTGTTGGACTGGAGGGGCCATTGGCCTGATCCAACAGGGCTTCTCTTATGTTCTTATGTGGCACAGAGTGTTGGACTGGAGGGGCCACTGGACTGATCCAACCGGGCTTCTCTTATTTTGACCCTAACTTTGTATCAGTTTATACTCTTAACCCACCAACTACCTGTATTTCAGCCCACTGTACCCTATCCCCTCGTCTGAAGAAGCATGCATGAATACGAAAGCGTCCATTCTGAATAAAATTGTATTGGTCTTAAAGGTGAAAATTGACTCCTGCTTTGTTCTGCTGCTTCAGACCAACACGGCTGCCCACTTGGATCTGTTTGCAGATTTTAGATTCGGCGCAGTCAAAGTCTACCTGTCCCTTCCCACTATATCGGTAGTCCTGTTCTCCAGAGGCCAGGTCTGCCAGTATAGTGGAAAGGGGTGGGTAGACCTGTTCTCTGCAGGTCAGCTCTACACCCACAGTGGACCAGAATGCTTTTAGCTCATAAAGGAGAATTCTTGTTCACAAGACTCCACAATTTAGAGGGACCACAGGTTGCCAGTTGTTGGTTGGGAAATAACGTAAGAACATAAGAAGCCAAGTTGGATCAGGCCAATGGACCCTCCAGTCCAACACTCTGTGTCACATAAGAACATAAGAGAAGCCCTGCTGGATCAGGCCAATGGCCCCGAAAGTCCAACACTCTGTGTCAAATAAGAACATAAGAGAAGCCACGTTGGATCAGGCCAATGGCCCATCCAGTCCAACACCCTGTGTCACATAAGAACATAAGAGAAGCCGTGTTGGATCAGGCCAATGGCCCCTCCAGTCCAACACACTGTGTCACATAAGAACATCAGAGAAGCCATGTTGGATCAGGCCAATGGCCCATCCAGTCCAACACTCTGTGTCTCATAAGAGAAGCCAAGTTGGATCAGGCCAATGGCCCATTCAGTCCAACACTCTGTGTCACATAAGAACATAAGAGAAGCCATGTTGGATAAGGCCAATGGCCCATCCAGTCCAACACTCAGTGTCACATAAGAACATCAGAGAAGCCATGTTGGGTCAGGCCAATGGCCCATCCAGTCCAACACTCTGTGTCTCATAAGAGAAGCCAAGCTGGATCAGGCCAATGGCCCATCCACTCCAACACTCTGTGTCACATAAGAACATAAGAGAAGCCCTGTTGGATCAGGCCAATGGCCCATCCAGTCCAACACTCTGTGTCACATAAGAACTTAAGAGAAGCCCTGTTGGATCAGGCCAATGGCCCATCCAGTCCAACACTCTGTGTCACATAAGAGAAGCCAAGTTGGATCAGGCCAATGGCCCATCCAGTCCAACACTCTGTGTCACATAAGAACATAAGAGAAGCCATGTTGGATAAGGCCAATGCCTCGTCCAGTCCAACGCTCTGTGTCACATAAGAACATAAGAGAAGCCAAGTTGGATCAGGCCAATGGCCCATCCAGTCCAACACTCTGTGTCACATAAGAGAAGCCCTGTTGGATCAGGCCAGTGGCCCATCCAGTCTAACACTGTGTCATAAAAACATAAGAGAAGCCCTGTTGGATCAGGCCAATGGCCTATCCAGTCCAACACTCTGTGTCACACGGTGGCAAAAAAACAAACAAACCCATGCCATCAGGAGGTTCACAAGTGGGGCTAGAAGGCCTTTCACTTTGCACCCCCAACCAAGCACCAAAAATACAGAGCATCACTGCCCCAGATAGTTCCAATAAAATGCTGTGGCTAATAGCTGCTGATGGACCTCTGCTCCATATTTTTATCCAATCCCCTCTTGAAGCTGGCTATACTTGTAGCCGTCGCCACCTCCTGTGGCAGTGAATTCCACATGTTAATCATCCTTTGGGTGAAGAAGGACTTCCTTTTATCCGTTCTAACCTGACTGCTCAGCAATTTCATTGAATGCCCACGAGTTCTTGTATTGTGAGAAAGGGAGAAAAGGACTTCTTTCTCTACTTTCTCCATCCCATGCATTATCTTGTAAACCTCTATCATGTCACCCCGCAGTCGACGTTTCTCCAAGCTAAAGAGCCCCAAGTGTTTTAACCGTTCTTCATAGGGAAAGTATTCCAAACCTTGAATCATTCTAGTTGCCCTTTTCTGCACTTCTATCCTTTTTGAGGTGCGGTGACCAGAATTGTACACAGTATTCCAAATGAGACGACACCATCGATTTATACAGGGGCACTATGATATTGGCTGGTTTGTTTTCAATTCCTTTCCTAATAATTCCCAGCACGGCGTTGGCCTTTTTTATTGCAACTGCAAAGATTTGGGGGGGTGGAAGCTGGGAAGGTATGGTGTGGGGAGAAAGGGTACCCACCATCCAAAGCGTCCATTTTCTCCAGCTGCCTGGAGATCAACTGTAAAAGCAGAAGATCTCTAGGTGCCACCTTGAGATTGGCAACCGTATACTGTCCCAAGGACACAGAGTGAATCCAAAGGTCTTCCCTGCCCCCAGAGGAGTTTCTTCCCTCAAAAAAGAAATGTAAACTTGAAAAACACCTTATAAACTGGCCCTTTTTCTGTCTTTATAGATGAATCCTGGAAACCGAGTGACAGCTCAAAATGCAGGGGATGGGAAAAGGGGTGGGGATATCGAAGGAGACATCTTTTTCCAAGTAAAGTTTTGTATTCCTTTTTACTTGTAAAAAAAAAAAAACATCAAGTACACGCTTTTTTATTTTTTACATGTATGTATTTATATATAGGCACATTAAAAACCATAAGTTTCTTTTATAACTAAACGACATTCCTGGTCTGTGTACCATCTGTCTTTTTTTAAACAAAAAAGACTTTTACGAACTCAGCAGCGGGGAGGGGGAGTTTGCGGGACAACCCTGACGCCAGACATTCATTCCTCCTTCCACGAGCGACAAAGGCCAGACTTATTTTTTTTTTGAGGGGGGGGGGGGAGAGAATCCATGACCTGGCAGGGTTCCAATTCCCATTTTTTAAAAAACGGGGCTCGAGGAAGCCGCTATGAGAGGACGTTACGCTTCTCTAGCATCCCGTTTCTTTGAATTCCCTTATTTTTCTTCCTTGGTAAGTCTCCAGCCTCTTTAAATGCGGGCATGGCCCCTTACATGTCTGTAGTGAAAAAGACATAGGGAGATATCTCTGCAGTGAAATAGGTTAGAGGCTTTAAAAAAAAGTCACCCCCCCCTCTTCACTTGCCCCCCCCCCCCCGAGGGCAATGTCCATATTGAGTTGGTAAAATGACTGAGGTGGGGAGAGAAATCTTCTCCAGCGCTGTTGCTCCTACCTAGAGTCCCCTTTTCTTGGCAGCTTTAATGTTAAAAACAAAAAGTGGGTGCCCCTGATTGCAGCTCTCCTACCTGTGCAAACCTTCAGCAGGGCCAGGTTTCACCGTGACTGGCGTAGCTGGCATCTGACCCCTCCCTGCCCCCTATGAAGGAATCTTTTCACAATCCTATTTGCTACCAGCTGGTCAGCCCCCCCCCCCAACCTCAGTGGGAGTGGCAGATGGGGCTCAGGTTCCCAGGCAACAGAATGGCACCATTTCCACACAGGAGTCTTGCCCCAGATTCGATGCTACTGGGAAGGGGGTATTTTTTCCCTGTTCTCCCTACAGCATCGTGGTGCATTTGTCCACCTCTGGGCGTTTCTCTGGCTTTTCCCCCTCTCTTTCCCAAACCTGCATCACTGCAAAATTTTGGGAACACTTTCAGCCAAGCCTGGATGACTAATATGGGGTTGGGAAACTTGGGACGGGGGGGCACTCTTCCCCCCCCCCCAAAAGGGGCACTGAATATTATTATTATGATACAGCGATCTGTTTTTCAAGTAATTTGAATTCCCTTATTTTTCATCCTTGGTAAGTCTCTATCCTCTTTAAATGTGGGCATGTCCCCTTATGCATTGCAGTGAAAGGGACATAGGGAGATCTTTCTGCAGTGAAGTAAGTTAGAGGCTTTTTAAAAAAAACCTGGCCATTTAGGGGACCTGATACAGCAATCTGTGCATAATTATAATGCTAAATTGATGATTTTGAAAAAAAAAGAAAGTCTGGAAACTTCCTGATGGGGAGGTATGGGAATGGCAGCTGCCAATAAGGCACTGGGGCAAGGAAACTGGGGAGGGGCATGCCATGCGGATACCCCTTTTCTTTTGCAGCAACTGGCAAACCTACCCAAGTTTGTCCCACCATGGGAGAGGAAAAAACAAACACCTGAGAGAACAGAGCGGTGATGCGAACAGGGAGCAAGTTTGGCTCCTGATTTGGATTGTGGCCCTCTAAGCAAAACTAAATTCAGAGTACCACCCTGGTGGGGGGGAAAAACCAGAGACTCATTCCAAGTGCACAGGAGAAAAAGGTGCTAGAGGGGCTGTACCAATTAACGCTGCCACCTTGATCCCCCTCCCCAAGAATCTATGCAGGAAACCCCACCCCGGAATTCCTAACACACCAGGGAGAAAGATTCTATGCCAGCTCATTCCCTGCCACGTTAGCTTTCTGCTTGCGGGGATTTGCTTGTTTTTTCACATGAAGGGGACTTTCCAAAATGTGATCGCTTCCTTGGCAGTGCAGTGCACCACAGCCCATTTGTTTTACCTCTTATTCAGCTCAGCACACACACACACACACACACACACACCAGGGCTCTAGCCCGAAGGAGCCAACAGAATTACTCCAGAGTTTATGCAGCGTGTTGGGAACTGGAAGTCTTGGCTTAAAATGGTTGGAGAGGTTGGGTTGGTGGGGAATGGAAATAAAAAAGTGCAGCAGCACAAAGGAGAAACACGCATACACACATTTCAAGACACCGTATGGCTTGCGACGAAAAGATCACTCATGAATCTTTCAAAAGGCCTCCACAAGTTCCTGTTTTAAGGAAAACCTGACCTCTCAAACTGTAAGGGGAAGGTAATCAGCCCAACCACCTGGCCAGAGGCCAGGCATTGTTGTTCCCACCCGTTTCTGGAGGGGGGGCATGGGGAAGGGGTTGTCTGAACAGTTCACTTGTCATCTGCTTTGGTAAATTTAGACTACGGGCTTTTCTGCATTCTTATTCTCCTCACCTGCACATTCCTGGGTTTTATGGTGGTTTTCCCTGTTTTGCATGTGTTTTGCTCCCTCTTGTGGTCGATTCGGTATTACACCGGTTTGCGCTCAGCAAAAAACCCTGGCAGTTTTAATCTGCAGGACATAATATCGAAACGTCCACTACAGGGAGCAAAACACACGCAAAACGGGGGGAGGGGGGCCCTTGAAGACACAGGAGCTTGCAAGTAAAGAAAATGAGATGGTGGAAAAGCTTCTAAAAGTGAATTGGAACCCCCTTCAGCTAAACTGCTGGTGGTTTAATTTGGAAACCGGGGCACGGCGGGTTGTAGCAAGAGAGACATATCCTGCCCCAGCCAGAGTGGTTTTCGGAATTGGCTCCGGCAAATGGGGGCAGCTACAAGAAAGAACTGCATATTAGAAGTCCTACCAGCCCCTCCCATAGTAAACCCAGGAAACTCCGGATTGTTCATCCAAATCTCTAGAGCAGGACAAATCTCCCCCCCCCCGCCTGAATAAGTCTTTTAAAGCTCAAAATGAGCTCAGAACTGTCCAGATCAACTCCCTACCCCTCACCCCCCCAAAAAGAAAACAGTTTTCACAACTGAAAAGCTGATCTGTTCTGCCCCCAGGTCAGAAGAGCACCCGTTTGCCGTTCTGCACCGGCATTCCCTGTTACACTGTCGAAGCACCGCGCGGCTGCTCTTTCTTCTTCCCACAGCAGCTGCACAAACTTTGGGGGAGGTTTGCAAACAAGAGAGCCACGCTAAAGCAGGAGAGAACACAACTCGGCTCAGGGGACGGTCTCTCTCGACACTGCCTCCCCCCCCCCACTTCCTGAGGTCCGCAGGGACCCAACTCCGGCACGCCGCAAAACGCAGCTCGGAGGCCAAAGAGACGGCAGAGAGCCAGTCTGTGCCTCGCCTGGAGCTGCAACCATCCGTTAAACCAAAGGGGGAACGGTGCAGAGTTTGGACGTGAGGGGTTGAGAAGGCGGAGGAGGGTGGAAGTAAACAGAGCACCCAAACCCACAAGACAAGCTCCATGAGGCCGGCACAAAACGAGGACGCCCTGCGATTGGCAGCCCGTAAACAGCTGAGGCGGGGCTTATATATATTTTTAAACTTCAAGCTGAACTGGAAAATATAGATGTAGATATGTATAGAAAACCCTAGAAAGTCGACCGGGCTTTGCAAGGGCAGGGCGGAGATCCAGCCTAGTCGAAGCCGCGCCATTCGCTTTGCTCCGAGTCGTACTCCAGCTCCGCCCCGATGCACTTTACGCCTTCCAGTAGCATCGGCGTGCCGTGGTGGCGATCTGAAAGAGAGGAAAGGAGGGGGGCCGGAATTAGAGGCAAGCCCTTAGGGGCACAAAAGCAGCAGCAGCAGCAGAAGAGGTGGCTTTTCTACCTCACTTTTCTCTACCCGAAGGAGTCTCAAACCGGCCTGCTATCACCTTTCCTTTCCCCACAACAGACACCCTGGGAGGGAGGTGGGGCTAAGACAGCCAGTTTGGTGTAGTGGTAAAGTGTGCGGACTCTTATCTGGGAGATCCAAGTTTGATTCCCCACTCCTCCCCTTGCACCTGCTGGAATGGCTTTGGGTCAGCCAGAGCTCTCTTATCTGGGAACCCGGGTTTGATTCCCCACTCCTCCACTTGCCCCTGCTGGAATGGCCTTGGGTCAGCCAGAGCTCCCTTATCTGGGTGAACCGGGTTTGATTCCCCACTCCTCCCCTTGCAGCTGCTGGAATGGCTTTGGGTCAGTCATAGCTCTCTTATCTGGGAGAACCGGGTTTGATTCCCCCCTCCTCCACTTGCAGCTGCTGGAATGGCTTTGGGTCAACCAGAGCTCTCTTATCTGGGAGAACCAGGTTTGATTCCCCACTCCTCCACTTGCAACTGCTGGAATGGCCTTGGGGCAGCCAGAGCTCTCTTATCTGGGAGAACCGGGTTGGATTCCCCCCTCCTCCACTTGCAACTGCTGGAATGGCCTTGGGTCAGCCAGAGCTCTCTTATCTGGGAGAACCGGGTTTGATTCCCCCCTCCTCCACTTGCAACTGCTGGAATGGCCTTGGGTCAGCCAGAGCTCTCCTATCTGGGAGAATCGGGTTTGATTCCCCACTCCTCCACTTGCAACTGCTGGAATGGCCTTGGGTCAGCCAGAGCTCTCTTATCTGGGAGAATCGGGTTTGATTCCCCACTCCTCCACTTGCACCTGCTGGAATGACCTTGGATCAGCCAGAGCTCTGGCAGAGGTTGTCCTTGAAAGGGCAGCTGCTGTAAGAGCCCTCTCAGCCCCCACCCACCTCACAGGGCATCTGTTGTGTGGGAGGAAGGGAAAGGAGATTGTGAGCCGCTCTGAGACACTGCGATTCAGAATGAAGGGCAGGCGACAAATCCAGTATCACCATCTTCTTCCTTTTTTGCTCTCAAACATTTGACATTTGTTCTATGCGGCTCTCGCATTAAGCAAGTTTGGCCACCCCGCTCCGAAGCATCCATTTTCCCCCAGGGAAACTGATCTCCATGGTCTGGAGATCAGGTGTGATTCTGAGATATCTCCAGACCCCCTCTGGAAGTTGGCAACCCTACCCCACACCCCAGCGGAGCATCCCCATGGCAACGGCTAGCATCCCCTCCTTCGAGGGCGTTTTGTGATTCCCCCTTCTCCTTTTATTGCAATCCGTTGCCCGTTTGCACTTAGGAGGAACAATTAACGTCTCTCAGCAGCTCTTCCTTTTAATTTTGAGCTTCGGTCTCCCCCCCGTGGGTGGAGACCACCAGCTTATCACTGCCGCCAATACACCTACCCACCATCTCTGGCTTCAACAAATTGACAACCAGCAAGATTTAATTTCCTGGGCACCGGAGACACTTCACTGCGGCCGGATATTAAGCCAGATGCCAAGATAGCCAGAGCGTCTCCAGGCTGGGGAGTGTGTGGGCGGGGGCCAGCAAAGCAGCTGTTTGTATGAGCAAGCATCAAGGGCCTCCGCCCCCCTCCCGGACACCCCCTCCCCCAGCCTGCACAGCCGCAAGAGGCGAGTGGTGCCCAGCCCCACCTGAGGCACTCAGCCAGCTGTCAGGGAAAGGAGAACTCCTGGAGTTGCCAGACCTTGAGGCAAACGCAAATAACTTTGGATCTATTGGTTGCTGTAGGTTTACCGGGCTTTGTGGCCGTGGTCTTGGCATTGTGAGACCTGACGATTTGCCAGCAGCTGTGGCTGGCATTCTCAGAGGTGTAACCCAGAAAACTGGAGTTCTCTCTAGGTCAGACTGAGAAGAAGATGGTAGGCAGGTAATTTATATCTACTCAACAACCAATGGACTCTGGCTGTGAAAGCCTTCAACAACATATTGACTTTGGGTCTGTTTGTACAACTTGATCAGCAGGGGATCAAAAGTTGCCTAGGAGGAGGAGGAGTGTGACGGTATACCCTATCCTTCGCTACCCAAAGAAGTCTCAGAGCAGCTTACAATCTCCTCCAAACAACAGACACCCTGTGAGGTAGGTGGGCTCTGACAGAAACTGCTCTTGAGAGGAAAAGCTCTGCGAGAACTTGTGACTGACTCGAGGCCATTCCAGCAAGTGGAGGAGTGGGGAATCAAGTGGAGTGCAGTGCAAGTGGAGGAGTGGGGAATCAAACCCAGTTCTCCCAGATTAGAGTCCGTGCCCTTAACCACTACACCAAACTCCTTTAAACCCTGTGGAGAAATGGCGGGAAATACCTTTTCAATCAAAGGGAATGCCCGAATGAAAGGTCTCCAACCTTTTTCAGCCTGTGGGCGCTTTTGGAATTCTGACACAGTGTGGCAGGCTCAGCCGCAAAATGGCTACTGTAAGAGGCGGAGCCAGACACAAAACGGCTGCTGTAAGAGGTGCAGTCAGACACAAAATGGTTGCTGTAAGAGGCGGAGCCAGACACAAAATGGCTGCTGTAAGAGGTGGAGCCAGACACAAAATGGCTGCTGTAAGAGGCAGAGCCAGACACAAAATGACTGCCGTAGCTGACCTTCAGTCACACACTGCAGGTCCTTGTGCTGGGGTGGCAGCTGCTACCAGGGCAACATTTCTAAAAATTGACACAGCCAATCAAATCTCCAATGGCCAATCAGAACCTTTGCTGGGCAAAAGCCCCACCTACTTTCTTAAAAACACATGATGTCAGTGGGCGTTGGGGCACCCTTGGGCAGCAGGTTGGGGGCCCCTCGGTGACAGAGAGGATGGGACGGGGCCCCTTCTATGGGAGAAGGGGGGCGTCTCTCAGGGGCCCCCTGGAAGCTCTTCAGACCCTGAAAGGCAGGCAGCAGAGGGGGGGGGACTCACCCATCACCCTGGCCTGCACCACCACCCTGACGGAGGCACTGTTGTTGGCCACGCTGCAGAGCTCCAGCTCCTCCCGCAGGACCCCTTCTCGGTGGGCCGTGTACTCGCACTTGAGGTTGTAACCTGGAGCCAGGAGAGAGAAGCAGGCGGGGTCACGGAAGCATGCGAGTCGGAAGGGACTTTCACGGTCATCCAGCCCAACTCCCTGCACCGTGCAGGAACTTCACAAATCCCTCCCGCCCACCTTCAGTGGCCCCTGCTCCATGCCCAGAAGATGGCCAAAACCTCCAGGGTCCTTGGCCTAGAGAAAAACTGCTGCCTGACCCCAAAGCGGCCGTCAGCATTTCCCTGGGCATGTAAGAAAGGGGGAGGGAGGGAGGGAGGGAGGAAGGAAGGAAGGAAGGAAGGAAGGAAGGAAGGAAGGAAGGAAGGAAGGAAGGAAGGAAGGAAGGAAGGAAGGAAGGAAGGAAGGAAGGAAGGAAGGAAGGAAGGAAGGAAGGAAGGAAGGAAGGAAGGAAGGAATAATAATAATAATAATAATAATAATAACTTTTAATTTCTATCCCGCCCTCCCCGCCAAAGCAGGCTCAGGAAGGAAGGAAGGAAGGAAGGAAGGAAGGAAGGAAGGAAGGAAGGAAGGAAAAAAAGAAGGAGGAAGGAAGGAAAATGGAAGGAAGGAAGGAAGGAAGGAAGGAAGGAGGAAGGAAGGAAGGAAGGAAGGAAGGAAGGAAGGAAGGAAGGAAGGAAGGAAGGAAGGAAGGAAGGAAGGAAGGAAGGAAGGAAGGAAGGAAGGAAAAAAAGAAGGAGGAAGGAAGGAAAATGGAAGGAAGGAAGGAAGGAAAAAAAGAAGGAGGAAGGAAGGAAAATGGAAGGAAGGAAGGAAGGAAGGAAGGAAGGAAGGAAGGAAGGAAGGAAGGAGGAAGGAAGGAAGAGAAAGGAAGGAAGGAGGAAAGAAGAAGGAGGAAGGAAGGAAGAAGGAGGAAGGAAGGAAAGAAGGAAGGACAGAAGGAAGGAAAAAAGGACAGAAGGATGAAGGACAGAAGGAGGAGGAAGGAAGAAGGAAGGAAGGAAGGAGGAAGGAATGAAGGAAAGAAGGAGAAAGGAAGGAAAGAAGGAAGGAAGGAAGGAAGGAAGGAAGGAAGGAAGGAAGGAAAAAAGAAGGAGGAAGGAAGGAAGATGGAAGGAAAGAGGAAGGAAGGAAGGAAGGAAGGAAGGAAGGAAGAAGGAGGAAGGAAGGACAGAAGGAAGGAAGGAAGAGAAAGGAAGGAAGGAGGAAAGAAGGAAGGAGGAAAGAAGGAGGAAGGAAGGAAAGAAGGAAGGACAGAAGGAAGGAAAAAAGGACAGAAGGAAGAAGGATGAAGGACAGAAGGAGGAGGAAGGAAGGAAGGAAGGAAGGAAGGGAGGGAGGGAGGGAGGAAGGAAGGAAGGAAGGAAGGAAAAAAGGAGGAAGGAAGGAAGGAGGAAGGAAGGAAGGAAGGAAGGAAGGAAGGAAGGAAGGAAGGAAGGAAGGAAGGAAGGAAAAAAGGAGGAAGGAAGGAAGGAAGGAAGGAACGAAGGAAGGAAGGAAAAAAAGAAGGAAGGGAAAAAAAGAAGGAGGAAGGAAGGAAAATGGAAGGAAGGAAGGAAGGAAAAAAGGAGGAAGGAAGGAAGGAGGAAGGAATGAAGAAAGGAGGAAGGAAGGAAGAGAAAGGAAGGAAGGAGGAAAGAAGAAGGAGGAAGGAAGGAAGAAGGAGGAAGGAAGGAAAGAAGGAAGGACAGAAGGAAGGAAAAAAGGACAGAAGGATGAAGGACAGAAGGAGGAGGAAGGAAGAAGGAAGGAAGGAGGAAGGAAGGAAGGAAAGAAGGAGAAAGGAAGGAAGGAAGGAAGAAAGGAAGGAAGGAAGGAAAGAAGGAGAAAGGAAGGAAAGAAGGAAGGAAGGAAGGAAAAAAGAAGGAGGAAGGAAGGAAGATGGAAGGAAAGAGGAAGGAATGAAGGAAGGAAGAAGGAGGAAGGAAGGAAGGACAGAAGGAAGGAAGGAAGGAAGAGAAAGGAAGGAAGGAGGAAAGAAGGAAGGAGGAAAGAAGAAGGAGGAAGGAAGGAAAGAAGGAAGGACAGAAGGAAGAAGGATGAAGGACAGAAGGAGGAGGAAGGAAGGAAGGAAGGGAGGGAGGGAGGGAGGGAGGGAAGGAAGGAAGGAAGGAAGGAAGGAAGGAAGGAAGGAAGGAAGGAAGGAAGGAAGGAAGGAAGGAAGGAAGGAAGGAAGGAAGGAAGGAAGGAGAAGAAGAAGAAGAAGACGATGATATTGGATTTATATCCTGCCCTTCACTCCAAATCTGAGAGTCTCAGAGCGGCTCAAAATCTCCTTTGACTTCCTCCAGTTTGGAGAGAGCCAGTTTGGTGTAGTGGTTAAGTGCGTGGACTCTTATCTGGGAGAACCGGGTTTGATTCCCCACTCCTCCACTTGCACCTGCTGGAATGGCCTTGGGTCAGCCAGAGCTCTGGCAGAGGTTGTCCTTGAAAGGGCAGCTGCTGTGAGAGCCCTCTCAGCCCCACCCACCTCACAGGGTGTCTGTTGTGGGGGGAGAAGATATAGGAGATTGTAAGCCACTCTGAGTCTCTGATTGAGAAAGGCGGGGTATAAATACAACTAACAGACCACACAAACCATCGAAAATTGCTCAACGGCACATGAATCTCTTTTTAACAAAATGGCAAATAAAAACATTAAACTAATTCATACAGAGCAATCACCGCATAACATCGATTCAGTTGCTCAGAGAGTAAAATGAGCAGGACACCAAATGCGTTTCAGTTGCAGCCTTCCTCAGTGGTGCAATGAAGTATTTCCCAGCTAAAAGCCTCTGATGAATCCCATCGACATCAGATCGTATCTATATACAGATGTCTCCACAAATATCTCATCTACAGGAAGATTTCCTGTTTAGTAGATACTGTAGATACATCACCTGCGACTCCTTGAGCGCTTTCATCAGCGCTGCCTTCGCACCATCCTCAACATCCACTGGAGTGACTTTGTGACCAACACTGAAGTCCTCAAGCGGGCAGAGGTTACCAGCATCGAGGCACTGCTGTTGAAGACGCAGCTGCGCTGGGCAGGGCATATTTCTAGGATGGAAAACCACCGCCTTCCCAAGATTGCCCTGTATGGCGAACTCTCCACCGGCCATCGAAATAGAGGGGCACCAAAGAAGAGGTACAAGGACTCCTTGAAGAAATCCCTTAGCACCTGTCACATCAACCATCACCAGTGGTCTGACCTAGCCTCAGATCGCAAAGCATGGAGGCACACCATCCACCAGGCTGTCTCTTCCTTTGAGAACACACGCATAGCTGGTCTTGAGGACAAAAGGAGATTGAGGAAGAATCGCACTGCTACAGGACCAACCCTAAATCAGACTTTTCCCTGCAGCCGCTGTGGCCGGACCTGCCTGTCCCACATTGGTCTTGTCAGCCACCAGCGAGCCTGCAGCAAACATGGACTATTGCACCCTTCTTAAATCTTCGTTCACGAAGCCAAGCCGAGAGAGAGATACTGTAGACTTGTAACTGGTTAGCAGGAGGAAGTTTGCATGGTCACAGAGTCATAGAGTTGGAAGGGATCTCGAGGGTCATCTAGTCCAACCCCCTGTGTCAGGCTCTGTTCATTCATAACATCATTAAGCAATGCTACTAACCATGATCAAATATGCAGGGGGGATTCTTACTAACCAGAAACGGGGTTAACTAGGAGGGAGGGGGGAAGAGTAGAGAGCCGTTTCCCAGGACTATCAAAGGTTGCCAAGAGTCTTCGAAGCCAACCGTAGGTGCCAGCTTCTCACCTCCTCCCCGGAGGCTCCAAGGCCAGCGCCTCTGGGAAATGTAACCACCAACGGAAAAGATAAGGGGGGAAGCGCTGGGAATGTCTCATATGCAAAAGCAGCCTTTTGTTTTGGGAACTGTAGGGTAGATGTGAACGCTTTGAAGTAGGGGGATAAATAACCATAGATTGAAACAATCCCTATCAGTTCCAATTTACCTGCTTGCTTGGAGTAACGCTGACGCTTCCAATAAATGCAACTTTGTTTAAAATCACTAAGTCTGCGTTCTTGTGATCTTCAATGAACCCACGCCTGACCCCCTGCACAAGGCAGGAAACTCAAAAATCCCTCCACCTAACATCACAGGATCTGCATTGCTGTCAGATGGCCATCTAGCCTCTGTTGAAAAACCTCCAAGGAAGGAGAGCACTGGGATGCCTGCGCATGCCCGTTGGTGCTGAGTGCGAAAAAAATCCCAGGCTTTTTAGGTACCGATCTGAGGATCGGCGCAGGCACTCTATCCCATGAGTGTGAAGCACAGAGACCACGAAGAAGATCGTGCCTTTCTAAGACCACTGGTCTGGCTGCTAAAGCTCTCTGGCCGAGCTGGGTCTCCCCAGGTCCTGTGGCCGGACAACCTATCCCCTGGAGGTGCCGGGGATTGAACCTGGGACCTTCGGCATGCAAATCGGGGCTCTGCCACTGAGCTCCAGGAGGCCCTCCCAACCAGAAGAGGAAAGCAGGTCAGGGGAGGTCAACTTCTGCAAAGCGGCAAAGCCTGAAAAAATGAAAGGCCGTCCAATTCCTGACATTTTGAGAGGTAAACATTTGGAGCCAGGGACTGAATTTCAAGTAGACTGAAAAAATTACACAGCATGTCTGGAGGGGAAGGGAGGGGAGGGGAGGGGGGACTAGCGGGCTCTGCCAAACCGGCACAGAGAAAGAGCCACGACCTTCCCACAGCAATCCAGTTGCAAGTCCTAGCCTGGCTCGAAGGAAACCCACCTCCAGCCGACTGTTGAAGAAAGGCCATTTAGAAGTGCTCCAAATCAACCTTCGAGTGCCCTCCCAGTTCATGGACGAAGAAAGGGCCGGTTATTATCATGAAGAAGAAGAAGACTGCAGATTTATACCCTGCCCTTCTCTCTGAATCAGAGACACAGAGCGGCTCACAATCTCCTTTATCTTCTTCCCCCACAGCAGAGGCGGGTGGGGCTGAGAGGGCTCTCACAGCAGCTGCCCTTTCAAGGGCAACTCCTGCCAGAGCTATTACTGACCCAAGGCCATTCCAGCAGCTGCAAGTGGAGGAGTGGGGAATGAAACCCGGTTCTCCCAGATAAGAGAGCTATGGCTGACCACTGGCCTGATCCAACAGGGCTTCTCTTATGTTCTTCTGTGACACAGAGTGTTGGACTGGATGGGCCATTGGCCTGATCTAACAGGGCTTCTCTTATGTTCTTCTGTGACACAGAGTGTTGGACTGGATGGGCCAGTGGCCTGATCCAACAGGGCTTCTCTTATGTTCTTATGTGACACAGAGTGTTGGACTGGATGGGCCATTGGCCTGATCTAACAGGGCTTCTCTTATGTTCTTATGTGACACAGAGTGTTGGACTGGATGGGCCACTGGCCTGATCCAACAGGGCTTCTCTTATGTTACACAGTGTTGGACTGCGTGGGCCACTGGCCTGATCCAACATGGCTTCTCTTATGTTCTTATGTGACACAGAGTGTGGGACTGGATGGGCCAATGGCCTGATCCAACATGGCTTCTCTTACGTTCTTATGTGACACAGAGTGTTGGACTGGGTGGGCCACTGGCCTGATCCAACATGGCTTCTCTTATGTTCTTATGTGACACAGAGTGTTGGACTGGGTGGGCCACTGGCCTGATCCAACATGGCTTCTCTTATGTTCTTATGTGACACAGAGTGTTGGACTGGATGGGCCATTGGCCTGATCTAACAGGGCTTCTCTTATGTTCTTATGTGACACAGAGTGTTGGACTGGATGGGCCAGTGGCCTGATCCAACAGGGCTTCTCTTATGTTCTTATGTGACACAGAGTGTTGGACTGGATGGGCCACTGGCCTGATCCAACAGGGCTTCTCTTATGTTACACAGTGTTGGACTGCGTGGGCCACTGGCCTGATCCAACATGGCTTTTCTTATGTTCTTATGTGACACAGAGTGTGGGACTGGATGGGCCAATGGCCTGATTCAACATGGCTTCTCTTACGTTCTTATGTGACACAGAGTGTTGGACTGGGTGGGCCACTGGCCTGATCCAACATGGCTTCTCTTCAGTGCCAGATTAAGCCCTGTGGAGGCCCCTAGGCAGTTGGAATTTTGGGAGCCCCCTTGCAAATTATCTCAGAGTCTGAGAACCCACCTCTCCTGCCATGGCCCCCGCTGCAGCCTGCTGGCACCTTCTTAAAAACCCCTTTTATTAAGCTGCAGGGGAGAGGCAAACACGGCAACAATGCCAGTAGCAGCCACACCAGGCAAGTCGAGCAAAGAGCAACAGTCAGAGGGTTTGTAGTGTCCTGGCCCCACTGATGAATCTCCTGATGGCACCTGGATTTTTTGGCCACTGTGTGACACAGAGTGTTGGACTGGAGGGGCCAGTGAACCGATCCAACAGGGCTTCTCTTATGTTCTTATGTGACACAGAGTGTTGGACTGGATGGGCCACTGGCCTGATCCAACAGGGCTTCTCTTATGTTCTTATGTGATACAAATTGTTGGACTGGATGGACCATTGGCCTGATCCAACATGGCTCCTCTTACGTTCTTCTGTGACACAGATTGTTGGACTTGATGGGCCACTGGCCTGATCCAACATGGCTTCTCTTCTGTTCTTCTGTGACGCAGAGTGTTGGACTGGATGGGCCACTGGCCAGACCCAACATGGCTTCTCTTATGTGACACAGAGTGTTGGACTGGAGGGGCCAGTGAACCGATCTAACATGGTTCTCTTATGTTCTTAACAAGAGTAGGGATTCGAACCCAGGTCTTCCGGATCTAGTCTGGCATTCTTAATTACTCCCCGGCTCACTTTCTCTACTAGGCAACAGATTGAAGAGTCGTTTCAAATTGCACGTCTCTTTCGCCCAAATCCCTTTGCCTTCCTCGAACAGCTGGTTCACCCGAGTCGGGAAGGGAAGTGTGGCTCGGAGTGGCAGAAAACCACTTCTTCCTTTTTTTCACAGATGCGCCTGGCCCTCACAGACGGCAGCTGTGGAGAGGATCTCACCACGGGGCCTCGCTGAGGAGGCAGCTCAGAAGACCATCTGGCAGTAACCTCCGGAGGGAGAGGAGGAGGAAAGAGGCTCCTTCGGTGTTGGCACTGCGTGTCCAGGACAGAGCCTGCAAGTAGCAAGGTCACTCTCAGGGCTCCCCGTGAGTCCTCTTGTGCTCTCCGCTACCCATTTGCCGAGGGGAAGGGAAGCAATTCCCTTCTGCCTTTGCTGTCAGGACGGCCCCGTGCAAATGAAGAGGGACCATGCAATGCTAAACAGGTCCGTTGATTGGTGTAGTGGTTTGATGTAATGCAGGGGGCGTCAAACATGCAGTTCGGGGGCCAAATCAGGCCCCCAGAGGGTTCCTATTAGACCCCTGAGCAACTGGCTGTCATCTGCTTCTTTCTCCCTAAATATATCTTGCTTCCTTCTGCATCACAGCTTGCTTTGCAAGGCTTGGTCAATTGCACAGGAGCTGCAGAGCAAAGCTTCTATTTTCTCCATTGGCTGAGGCTCCCCCTCAGTCATCTGGGGAAGGAAGGAAAGAGCCAGAGCTTCCTTTGCCCAGTTCCCTAGATCCCATGGGAGAAATACAAAGAAAGCACCCTTAAGACCAATGAGTGCTAATGTTTTAAGCATGTTTTAAGATTTTTTAAGAAAGAGATTCGTGTTTGTCTGTGTCCTTTATAAAATTTATCTCTGCTACCTAATCTTAAATAGATACACACGTGGCCCAGAAGGTAGGACCAGAACCAACGGGTTGAAATTAAATCAAAAGAGTTTCCGGCTCAACATGAGGAAAAACTTCCTGACAGTTAGAGCGGTTCCTCAATGGAACAGGCTTCCTCGGGAGGTGGTGGGCTCTCCTTCCTTGGAGGTTTTTCAACAGAGGCTAGATGGCCATCTGACAGCAATGAAGATCCTGTGAATTTAGGGGGAGGGGTTTGAGAGTTTCCTGCATTGCGCAGAGGGTTGGACTAGATGACCCTGGAGGTCCCTTCCAACTCTAGGATTCTATTAGGAAGAACTTCCTGACGGTTAGAACGGTTCCTCAGTGGAACAGGCTTCCTCGGGAGGTGGTGGGCTCTCCTTCCTTGGAGGTTTTTCAACAGAGGCTAGAGGGCCGTCTGACAGCGATGAAGATCCTGTGAATTTAGGGGGAGGGGTTTGTGAGTTTCCTGCCTTGTGCAAGGGGTTGGACTAGATGACCCTAGAGGTACCTTCCAACTCTATGATTCTAAGATTCTATGACATGGCTTGGACCAACATGACTTGGTCTGGACCCTCAAGGTCTCATTAATGTCAGATCCGGCCCTCGTAACAAATGAGTTCAACACCCCTGGTGTAGTGGTTGAGTGTGTTGACTCTTATCTGGGAGAACCGGGTTTGATTCCCCACTCCTCCACTTGCAGCTGCTGGTATGGCCTTGGGTCAGCCAGAGCTCTCTTATCTGGAAGAACCGGGTTGGATTCCCCACTCCTCCACTTGCACCTGCTGGAACGGCCTTGGGTCAGCCATAGCTCTCTTATCTGGGAGAACCAGGTTTGATTCCCCACTCCTCCACTTGCACCTGCTGGAATGGCCTTGGGTCAGCCAGAGCTCTCTTATCTGAGAGAACCAGGTTTGATTCCCCACTCCTCCACTTGCAGCTGCTGGGATGGCCTTGGGTCAGCCAGAGCTCTCTTATCTGGGAGAACCGGGTTTGATTCCCCACTCTTCCACTTGCAGCTGCTGGGATGGCCTTGGGTCAGCCAGAGCTCTCTTATCTGGGAGAATCGGGTTTGATTCCCCACTCCTCCACTTGCAGCTGCTGGGATGGCCTTGGGTCAGCCAGAGCTCTCTTATCTGGGAGAACCGGGTTTGATTCCCCACTCCTCCACTTGCAGCTGCTGGGATGGCCTTGGGTCAGCCAGAGCTCTCTTATCTGGGAGAACCGGGTTTGATTCCCCACTCCTCCACTTGCAGCTGCTAGGATGGCCTTGGGTCAGCCAGAGCTCTCTTATCTGGGAGAACCGGGTTTGATTCCCCACTCCTCCACTTGCACCTGTTGGAATGGCCTTGGGTCAGCCATCGCTCTGGCAGAGGTTGTCCTTGAAAGGGCAGCTGCTGGGAGAGCCCTCTCAGCCCCACTCACCTCACAGGGTGTCTGTTGTGGGGGGAGAAGATAGAGGAGCTTGTGAGCCGCTCTGAGTCTCTGATTCAGAGAGAAGGGCGGGGTATAAATCTGCAGTCTTCTTCTTCTCTCTCCCAGTGACAGCAGCACAGTTCAACGAGCTGCCCCACATTCAAACCCCAAACATGGTCAAGGGGGTCTCTCTCTCTCTACAAAGAGCAGGGCAAACATGAGCTGTGTGGTCAGAAGATGATCTGCGTTCTACTCCAGCCCTGTGGGCATAGCACAGCCACACCAGTGGACTGGGGAAACTGGTACAGGGAGGCCAACTTGGCACCTTTTAAAAGCAAGGTTCTAGCCCTCAAGGGCGATACTCCCTCTAAGCTGTGGACTCTTGTGAGCAGAAATTTTACTTTGTGAGCTGCTGGCACTAAAGCTACTGCATAAATTAGTTTGCTCCGGGGCTATCTCTCCTGAGCTAAGACAAAAATGTATGAGCCAGAGGCTGCAAAACTGTGAGCTAGCTCGCACGAACTCAGCTTAGAGGGAACAGTGCCTGTGAGCATCGTAGACTCCCGCCAGCTACAGAACAGCGAGGGGAAGGAACAAAAGGTCTTTTCTTGTAGCAGGAAGAAGAAGAAGAAGAAGAGCAGATTTATACCCCACTCTTCCCTCTGAATCAGAGAGGCTTACAATCTCCTATCAGGGGTGGCCAACGGTAGCTCTCCAGATGTTTTTTGCCTGCAACTCCCATCAGCCCCAGCCATTGGCCATGCTGGCTGGAGCTGATGGGAGTTGTAGGCAAAAAAAAAATCTGGAGAGCTACAGTTGGCCACCCCGGTCCTATATCTTCTCCAGTGGTCCCAGGAGTGGGCCAGTCCTAAGAGTGAGGACTGGACCACAGAGAAGGAAGACTTCACGGTAAGTGAAAAGAATCTTCCGTTCTCCCCCAACAACAGACACCCTGTGAGGTGGGTGGGGCTGCGAGGGCTCTCACAGCAGCTGCCCTTTCAAGGACAACTCCCGCGAGAGCTATGGCTGACCCAAGGCCATTCCAGCAGGTGCAAGTGGAGGAGTGGGGAATCAAACCTGGTTCTTCCAGATAAGAGTTCACGCACTTAACTACAACACCAAACTGGCTCTCTTACAATTAACTTCCCTTCCTCCCCCACAACAGACACCCTGTGAGGTGGGTGGGGCTGCAAGGGCTCTCACAGCAGCTGCCCTTTCAAGGACAACTCCTGCGAGAGCTATGGCTGACCCAAGGCCATTCCAGCAGGTGCAAGTGGAGGAGTGGGGAATCAAACCTGGTTCTCCCAGATAAGAGTTCACGCACTTAACTACAACACCAAACTGGCTCTCTTACAATTAACTTCCCTTCCTCCCCCACAACAGACACCCTGTGAGGTGGGTGGGGCTGAGAGAGCTCTGACAGCAGCTGCCCTTTCAAGGACAACTCCCACGAGGGCTCTGGCTGACCCAAGGCCATTCCAGCAGCTGCAAGTGGAGGAGTGGGGAATCACACCCGGTTCTCTCAGATAAGAGTCCGTGCACTTAACCACTGCTCCAAACTGGACCTCCTTTGCATATTAGGCCATACCCCCCTGATGTAGCCTATCCTCCAAGAGCCTACTGTAAGCTCCAGGAGGACTGGCTGCATCAGGGGTGTGTGGCCTAATATGCAAAGGAGTTCCTGCTACGAAGAAAAGCCCTGAACAGCCCCAGCAGGGTCCTGTAGCTGCAAAACAGTTTTCCCCAAAAGAGCAGCCTGCCGCAGAACACAGCGTTCCCGGCACGTTCGGCCCTCTGCAGAAGATCAATGTCTGTAAGTCAAATGCCAGATGCGAGAGCCTCCAATGCCCATCTCCTCTGCCCCGGGGAGGCTGGAGAACGGCCCGTGCCTCCTTAAGCAGCTCCCATTGGCTTCTGCAGAAGCCGTGCGCGCACACGCACTATTTCTACTGCAAGAAGCCGCACAGAGAGAAAAGCAGCCGCAAGATCAGAGTCACAGTAACTCTCCCGGCCCTCTTTAGGAGCCAAGCAGACCTCCAGCTATGCGGGCCTGATTCTTGATGATGACATTGGGTTTATATCCCACCCTGCACTCCGAATCTCAGAGACTCAGAGCAGCTCACAATCTCCTTTACCTTCCTCCCCCACAACAGACACCCTGTGAGGTGGGTGGGGCTGAGAGAGCTCTCACAGCAGCTGCCCTTTCAAGGCCATTCCAGCAGCTGCAAGTGGAGGAGTGGGGAATCCAACCCGGTTCTCCCAGATAAGAGAGCTCTGGCTGACCCAAGGCCATTCCAGCAGGTGCAAGTGGAGGAGTGGGGAATCCAACCAGGTTCTCCCAGATAAGAGAGCTCTGGCTGACCCAAGACCATTCCAGCAGCTGCAAGTGGAGGAGTGGGGAATCCAACCCGGTTCTCCCAGATAAGAGAGCTCTGGCTGACCCAAGGCCATTCCAGCAGGTGCAAGTGGAGGAGTGGGGAATCCAACCCGGTTCTCCCAGATAAGAGAGCTCTGGCTGAACCAAGGCCATTCCAGCAGGTGCAAGTGGAGGAGTGGGGAATCCAACCCAGTTTTCCCAGATAAGAGAGCTCTTGAAGACCCAAGGCCATTCCAGCAGCTGCAAGTGGAGGAGTGGGGAATCCAACCCAGTTCTCTCATATAAGAGAGCTCTGGCTGACCCAAGGCCATTCCAGCAGGTGCAAGTGGAGGGGTGGGGAATCCAACCCAGTTCTCTCATATAAGAGAGCTCTGGCTGACCCAAGGCCATTCCAGCAGCTGCAAGTGGAGGGGTGGGGAATCCAACCCAGTTCTCTCATATAAGAGAGCTCTGGCTGACCCAAGGCCATTCCAGCAGGTGCAAGTGGAGGAGTGGGGAATCCAACCCGGTTCTCCCAGATAAGAGAGCTCTAGCTGACCCAAGGCCATTCCAGCAGGTGCAAGTGGAGGAGTGGGGAATCCAACCTGGTTCTCCCAGATAAGAGAGCTATGGCTGACCCAAGGCCATTCCAGCAGCTGCAAGTGGAGGAGTGGGGAATCCAACCCAGTTCTCTCATATAAGAGAGCTCTGGCTGACCCAAGGCCATTCCAGCAGGTGCAAGTGGAGGAGTGGGGAATCCAACCCGGTTCTCCCAGATAAGAGAGCTCTAGCTGACCCAAGGCCATTCCAGCAGGTGCAAGTGGAGGAGTGGGGAATCCAACCCGGTTCTCCCAGATAAGAGAGCTACGGCTGACCCAAGGCCATTCCAGGAGCTGCAAGTGGAGGAGTGGGGAATCCAACCCGGTTCTCCCAGATAAGAGAGCTCTGGCTGACCCAAAGCCTTTCCAGCAGGTGCAAGTGCAGGAGTGGGGAATCCAACCTGGTTCTCCCAGATAAGGGAGCTCTGGCTAACCCAAGGCCATTCCAGCAGGCGCAAGTGGAGGAGTGGGGAATCAAACGCTGTTCTCCCAGATAAGAGAGGTTTGGCTGACCCAAGGCCATTCCAGCAGATGCAAGTGCAGGAGTGGGGAATCCAACCCGGTTCTCCCAGATAAGAGAGCTATGGCTGACCCAAGGACATTCCAGCAGCTGCAAGTGGAGGAGTGGGGAATCAAACCTGGCTCTCCCAAATAAGAGTCCGCACACTTAACCATAACACCAAACTGGCTCTCTCCCTCCCCTCTAAGCCCCTAAATGTAGGGCTGGCCCTAGACTGTGTGGCACGCTAGGCAAGGTTAACTTCTGGTGCCCCCAATTTGGCGCCCCCAGAAGACTGGCACTCCAGGCAGTCACCTAGTTTCCCTATTGGCAAGGCTGGCCGGGCTTGGATGCTCAATTTAAGAAGTTTTTTCTTTCCAATGCCGATTTCACAGGAGATGCGGATATCGCTCGTCCTTGAATTCAGCTGGGGAATGAGTTTACAAAACCGGCCCATATCGATTGCTGGTGCAGCTTTGTACGGCATAATCCCTCAGCAGTACTGGACTAAAACTGCACTATAATAGCTACAAAGGAGGTTTATATAACTTCTTCGAGAGCAGTTCTGTTTCTGCGCCTCCCGGGGACAATTTTGGTCCCTGCGATTGCGCGACTCTGCATGAAAGACTCTTTACCATTGAAATATGCGTTTAAGAATCCTTACATTGGCATTTATACAGATATTTGCATTGATTTTATTATAATATTCCGTGCAGGGGTGGTTTTGTGTTGCAGCTACATATTGTGCCCCCCTGGGTTGTGTATAGTTGTTGGTGCAAAGACAGTTGGAAGCTGCAGAAAATGATAAGAGGTTTACAAGGTTGTGCACGGGATAGAGAAGGCAGAGAAAGAAGTCCTTTTCTCCCTTTCTCACGAGACGAGAGCTCAAAGAAATTGCTGAGCAGTCAGGTTAGAACGGAGAAAAGGAAGTCCTTCTTCACCCAAAGGGTGATTAATGTGTAGAATTCACTGCCACAGGAGGTGGCGGCGGCTACAAGCATAGCCAGCTTCAAGAGGGGATTGGATAAAAATATGGAGCAGAGGTCCATCAGTGGCTCTTAGCCACAGGGTATAGATGGAATACTCTCTCCGGGGCAGTGATGGTCTGTATTCTTGATGCTTTGTGGGGGGGCAACAGTGGGAGGGCCTCCAGTGCCCTGGCCCCACTGGCATAAGAACATAAGAGAAGCCATGTTAGATCAGGCCAATGGCCCATCCAGTCCAACACTCTGTGTCACACAGTGGCAATTTTTTTGTGTGGCTAATAGCCACTGATGGACCTCTGCTCCATATTTTTATCTAAACCCCTCTTGAAGGTGGCTATGCTTGTGGCCGCCACCACGTCCTGTGGCAGTGAATTCCACATGTTAATCACCCTTTGGGTGAAGAAGTACTTCCTTTTATCCGTTTTAACCTGTCTGCTCAGCAATTTCATCGAATGCCCACGAGTTCTCGTATTGTGAGAAAGGGAGAAAAGGACTTCTTTCTCTACTTTCTCCATCCCATGCATTATCTTGTAAACCTCTCTCCTGTCACCCCGCAGTCGACGTTTCTCCAAGCTAAAGAGTCCCAAGCGTTTCAACCTTTCTTCATAGGGAAAGTGTTCCAGCCCTTTAATCATTCTAGTTGCCCTTTTCTGGACTTTCTCCAATGCTATAATATCCTTTTTGAGGTGCAGCGACCAGAATTGCACACAGTATTCCAAATGAGACCGCACCATCGATTTATACAGGGGCATTATGATACTGGCTGATTTGTTTTCAATTCCCTTCCTAATAATTCCCAGCATGGCGTTGGACTTTTTTATTGCAAACGCACACCTCCTGATGGCACCTGGGGCTTTGGCCCCTGTGTGACACAGAGCGTTGGACTGGATAGGCTACTGGCCTGATCCAACATGGCTTCTCTTATGTAAATAAAGGGTTTTCAAGGCTTTTTGACTGTCTGTCTACTGATCGGTAAAAGGAGTGCCCAGCTTTCTGGGGGGGGGGAGTGTAGATGACTGGGGAAGGCAATGGCAAACTGCCCTGTAAAAAGTCTGCCGTGAAAACGTGAAAGCAACGTCACCCCAGAGTCGGAAACGACTGGTGCTTGCACAGGGGACCTTTCCTTTCCTACTGCTCTAGCGACCCCATGGCACAGAGCGGTAAAGCAGCTGTACTGCAGTACTGTGGTCTGAACTCTCTGCTCACGACCTGAGTTCGATTCCGGCAGAAGCTGGATTCAGGTAGCTGGCCTGAGGTTGACTCAGCCTTCCATCCTTCTGAGGTGGGTAAAATGAATACCCAGCCTGCTGGGCGGAAAGCGTAGATGACTGGGGAAGGCAAGGGCAAACCACCCCGTAAAAAGTCTGCTGTGAAAACGCTGTGAAAGCAACATCACCCCAGAGTTGGAAACGACTGGTGCTCACATAGGGGACCTTTCCTTTCCTACTGCTCTAGCAGCCCCGTGGCACAGAGCGGTAAAGCAGCTGTACTGCAGTACTGTGGTCTGAACTCTCTGCTCATGACCTGAGTTCGATCCCAGCGGAAACTGGTTCAGGTAGCTGGCCCGAGGTTGACTCAGCCTTCCATCCTTCTGAGGTCGGGAAAAGGAGTCCCCAGCTTGCTGGTGGGAAAGCGTAGATGACTGGGGAAGGCAATGGCAAACCACCCCGTAAAAAGTCTGCTGTGAAAATGTTGTGAAAGCAACGTCACCCCAGAGTCGGAAACGACTGGTGTTCGCACAGGGGACCTTTCCTTTCCTACTTCTCTAGCAGCCCCGTGGCACAGAGCGGTAAAGCTGAAGGACTGCAGTCGGAGCCCTCTGCTCACGACCTGAGTTCGATCCCAGCGGAAGCTGGTTCAGGTAGCCGGCCCGAGGTTGACTTAGCCTTCCATCCTTCCAAGGTTGGTAAAATGAGGACCCAGCTTGCTGGGGGGGAAGCGTAGATGACTGGGGAAGGCAACGGCAAACGACCCCATAAAAGTCTGCTGTGAAAATGTTGTGAAAGCAACGTCACCCCAGAGTCGGAATCGACTGGTGCTCGCATGGGAGACCTTTCCTTTCCTACTGCTCTACTGGAAAGAGGCCAGCAGCGGAAGCAGCGAGACCACTAGAGGACAGCCCTTCAAGTCCTTGAGGATGGTGCTCATTTCACCTCTCAGCTGCCTCCTCTCCAGGCTAAACAGGCCCAGCTCCTTCAGCCTTTGCTACGCTGAGTGCGAAAGCCGCCTTGCACAGAATCTGACCCTTGATCCATCCAGCTCAGCATCATGACCTCTGACTGGCTTCAGTCCTTCTGGGTCTTGAGAAGAACTCGGGCTTTCTTTCTGCCCATCAGCAGAAATTCGCAGGTTTGGGACCTCTGGCACACAGAACCCACAAGCGGCCTTTGAGTGGCGGCAAAGAACGTTCTTAAACACATGCGGGATCACCAGGCGCAGATTAGAGAAGGCCACGCTGCAGCCACTGAGTGGGTCTCCTTGCTCGGTAAATGTCACGGAGCAAAGGGACTCGAGCTTGCGCCCGCATGATCAAAGCCAAACGCTTTTTGCTCTGCAGAACACAAAACCGACCCCGTGCCATCTACAGCCTCCGAGTTTAGAAGAAGATGAAGACTGCAGATTTATACCCTGCCCTTCCCCCTGAATCAGAGACTCAGAGCAGCTTACAATCTCCTATATCTTCTCCTCCCACAACAGACACCCTGTGAGGTGGGTGGGGCTGAGAGGGCTCTAGAAGAAGAAGACGACCGCAGATTTATACCCTGCCCTTCCCCCTGAATCAGAGACTCAGAGCAGCTTACAATCTCCTATATCTTCTCCTCCCACAACAGACACCCTGTGAGGTGGGTGGGGCTGAGAGGGCTCTCACAGCAGCTGCCCTTTCAAGGACAGAGTCTCAGAGCAGCCTACGATCCCCTTTATCTTCCTCCCCCACAACAGACACTCTGTGAGGAAGGTGGGGCTGAGAGAGTTCTCACAGCAGCTGCCCTTTCAAGGACAACTCCTGTGAGAGCTATGGCTGACCCAAAGCCATTCCAGCAGCTGCAAGTGGAGGAGTGGGGGATCAAACCAAGTTCTCCCAGATAAGAGTATGCACCCTTAACCACCACACCACTCTTGATGCCACTTTGTTGCTTTTTCATAATATTTCCCTGACAACAATGCACTAAAGAGACAATGCTCTCTCTCTCTCGGCTTGGCTTCGCGAACGAAGATTTAAGAAGGGTGCAATAGTCCACGTCTGCTGCAGGCTCGCTGGTGGCTGACAAGACCAATGCACTCAATGCAGAATAGACATTTGTAAAATTACGCACAGGGCACAGAGAGTGGGCAGAGAACTTTTTCTCCCTCTCCCAAAACACTAGAACTCAAGAGCATCCAACGAAGCTGAGGGGCAGCGGATTCAGAGCAGACAAAAAGGAAATATTTTTCTAGACACTGAGTGATTAAAATATGGAACTGGTTGCCAAAGGATGCAGAGATGGCCCCAGAATCCTGGAGTTGGAAGGGACCTCCAGGGTCATCTAGTCCAACCCCCTGCACAATGCAGGAAACTCACAAACCCCTCCCCCTAAATTCACAGGATCCTCATTGCTGTCAGATGGCCATCTAGGCTCTGTATAAAAACCTCCAAGGAAGGAGAGCCCACCACCTCCCGAGGAGGAAGCCTGTTCCACTGAGGAACAGCTCTTCTTCTTCTTCTTCTTCTTCTTCTTCTTCTTCTTCTTCTTCTTCTTCTTCTTCTTCTTCTTCCTCTTCATAGAATCCTAGAGTTGGAAGGGACCTCCAGGGTCATCTAGTCCAACCCCCTGCACAAGGCAGGAAACTCACAAATATCTCCCCCTAAATTCACAGGATCTTCACTGCTGTCAAATGGCCATCCAGCCTCTGTCTAGCCCAGGAAGGAGAGCCCACCACCTCCCGAGGAAGCCTGTTCCACTGAGGAACCGCTGTAACTGTCAGAAAGTTCTTCTTAATGTTGAGTTGGAAACTCCTTTGATTTAATTTTAACCCGTTGGTTCTGGTCCTACCTTCCGGGGCCACAGAAAACAACTCCACACCATCCTCTCTATGACAGCCCTTCAAGTACTTGAAGATGGTGATCATATCTTAGATCTCCGCTGCCTCCTCTGCAGGCTTAGTCAAGCTTTAAAAGGGGATTAGATAGGTTAATGGAGGAGAGGTCTATCAGTGGCTACCAGCCATGGTAACTAAAGGAAACCTCCACGTTTAGAAAGACATTCAGCCTCTGAATCCCTGTGCTAGGAAGCAACATCAGGCTCTAAGCTTTGCTGTTGACCATCCTACGTGTGTGACAGGATGGACCACTGGTCTGATCCAGCAGCTCTTTTCTTATGCCCTGGACTACTGCCTTGCAGTTCTTAAAGCTGGATTCTTGCACCCAACACTGGCAGCACCTCAGACTCAAAGTCAACCTGCTGGAAGGCCCCTATATGCCAGGGGTGTCAAACCAGGGGTGCCCAAGGGCCAAATCAGACGCCAGAGTGCTCCTACCAGGCCCACGAGCAACTCACTGTCATCTGCTTCCTTCTCTCTCTCTTGCTTCCTTCCGCATCACAGCTTGCTTTGCCAGGCTTGCTCAATGGTACAGAAGCTACAGAGCAAAGCCTCTATTTCCTCCATTGGCTGACCGGCACATGAAGCAACTTATGTACAAAAGTTCGCAGTGCCCAGCCGCTTCACGTTCTCCCCTGGGACTTAGGCTCAAAGCGCTGACCAGGATCAACACCCGAACAGCATTCACGAGATTGCTTTAGCACAGACCATGTCGCCGGATTTTGAGGGGAAAAATCCAGAGCAAGACGTGTCAGTTAGCAGGAACTGTTAAATAAAATACTGCAAAAGTGCCAATCTTTTAAGCGTATTTTAAGTCTCATTTTAAATCTTCAATTGTGTTTGTCTGTGTCGTTTATAAAGTTTATAACTCTGCTACCTGGCATTGCATTTTATGACACACACGGCCCGGCCCGACTAGGTGAAGATCTGGCCCTCCTAACAAATGATTTTGACACCCCTGCTATAGGAACTGGTCACAGGGACTCACCTTGGGCTGGCAAGAATCATGCTGCAGTTTGTGTCCTGGCCTTCACCAGACCAAAGGAAACGCAACCTTTAGCCAAAAAGCGTTACTTACGCAACACTGGTTTCAGCGCGCGAACAATGCCGCTGGCAGGCGAACAAAGAGCATGCCCTGAACTCTGCCCTGCTTGAGGCAGCCTCCACTTGCTACCAGCTGCTGAGGGAAAGGGCAGTGCCAGCCCACGCTTCCCTTTCGTGCCACTCCTGCTCTTCTGCAAGGCAAAAATAATCCAGGGCGGCCAAAGACCACGTCAATCCCTGTCTCAGCTCCAAGGCTGGATTGTCTAGCTGCAGGGCAGGAAAATTCTGTATCACGAGCTGGAAGGGACCTCTAGGGTCATCTAGTCCAACCCCCTGCACAATGCAGGAAACTCACAAACCCCTCCCCCTAAATTCACAGGATCTTCATCGCTGTCAGATGGCCATCCAGCCTCTGTTTAAAAACCTCCAAGGAAGGAGAGCCCACCACCTCCCAAGGAGGAAGCCTGCTAGAATCATAGAAGAGTTGGAAAGGACCTCCAGGGTCATCTAGTCCAACCCCCTGCACAAGGCAGAAAACTCACAAACACCTCCCCCTAAATTCACAGGATCTTCACTGCTGTCAGATGGCCATCTAGTCTCTGTTCAAAAACCTCCAAGGAAGGAGAGCCCACCACCTCCAAAGGAGGAAGCCTGTTCCACTGAGGAACCGCTCTAACAGTCAGGAAGTTCTTCCTAATAGAATCATAGAGTTGGAAGGAACCTCCAGGGCCATCTAGTCCAACCCCCTGCACAATGCAGGAAACTCCCAAACCCCTCCCCCTAAATTCACAGGATCTTCATTGCTGTCAGATGGCCATCTAGTATCTCTTTAAAAACCTCCAAGGAAGGAGAGCCCACCACCTCCCAAGAAGGAAGCCTGTTCCACTGAGGAACCGCTATAACTATAGAAACATAGAGTTGGAAGGGACCTTTAGGGTCATCTAGTCCAACCCCCTGCACAATGCAGGAAACTCACAAACCCCTCCCCCTCAATTCAGAGGATCTTCATTGATGTCAGATGGCCACCTAGCCTGGCCTAAGTCATCTAGATGACCATCAATTTGTCCAGGTCAGTATTGTCAAGGGGCCCTGCAATAAGTATTGTTAGTTCCTAGAATCTAGAGTTGGAAGGAACCTCCAGGGCCATCTAGTCCAACCCCCTGCACAATGCAGGAAACTCACAAATACCTCCCCCTAAATTCACAGGATCTTCATTGCTGTCAGATGGCCATCTAGCCTCTGTTTAAAAACCTCCAAAGAAGGAGAGCCCACCACCTCCCGAGGAGGAAGCCTGTTCCACTGAGGAACCGCTCTAACCATAGAATCATAAGTTGGAAGGGACCTCCAGGGTCATCTAGTCCAACCCTCTGCACAATGCAGGAAACTCACAAACCCTTCCCCCTAAATTCACAGGATCCTCATTGCTGTCAGATGGCCATCTAGCCTCTGTTTCAAAACCTCCAAGGAAGGAGAGCCCACCACCTCCCAAGGAAACCTATTCCACTGAGGAAACACTCTAACGGTCAGGAAGTTCTTCCTAATGCTGAGCTGGAAGCTCTTTTGCTTTAATTTATACCCATTAGTTCTGGTCCTGCCTTCTGGGGCCACAGAAAACAATTCCACCCCATCCTCTCTAGGATAGCCCTCCAAGAACTTGAAGATGGTGATCCTATCACCTCTCAGCCGCCTCCTCTCCAGGCTAAACATGCCCAGCTCCTTCAGCCTTTCCTCATAGGACTTGGTCTCCAGACCCCTCACCATCTTCGTCGCCCTCCTCTGAAACATGAGAAATGCCAAGCATGGGCACTGCAGCGGCTGGCAGCAGCGAAACAAGAGGCACCAGGTGATGCCCACAGGGGAAGCAGGACCGACTGCAAGGGACAAGATCCCCACAGGTCCCCCTGGTTGATTTTCCACAATGCGCAGCCTGGTTGCAACGCATTCCCACATGCTTCCCCGAAACTGCTGATCTAAGAGCACAGATGCAATGAGGCTAGGGAAGGGGCCGTGGCTCAGTGGAAGAGCTTCTGCTTGGCAGGCAAAAGGGTCCAGGTTCAATCCCCAGCATCACCAGTAAAAAGGACCAGGTAGGTGATGGGAAAGACCTCAGCCTGAGACCCTGGAGACTAATTTTATTTTATTTATTTATTATTTTATTACTTTACATTTATATCCCACCCTCTCCGCAAGCGGACTCAGGGCGGCTCCATGGAGAAGGGCTGCGGCTCAGTGGCAGAGCCTCAGCTTGGCATGCAGAAGGCCCCAGGTTCAATCCCCGGCATCTCCAGTTAGAAAGACCAGGAAGGAGGTGATGGGAAAGACCTCAGCCTGAGACCCTGGAGACTAAATGGAGAAGGGCTGTGGCTCAGTGGTAGAGCATCTGCTTGGCATGCAGAAGGTCCCAGGTTCAATCCCCAGCATCTCCAGTTAAAAGGACCAGGCAGGAGGTGATGGGAAAGAGCCGCTGCCAGTCTGAGCAGACAATACTAACCTTTCAGGGGTCTGGCTCAGTATAAGGCAGCTTGGTTTTGTGTTCAGTTCTTAAGAACATAAGAGAAGCTATGTTGGATCAGGCCAATGGCCCATCCAGTCCAGCACTCTGTGTCACAGAAGAACATAAGAGAAGCCATGTTGGATCAGGCCAGTGGCCCATCCAGTCCAACACTCTGTGTCACAGAAGAACATAAGAGAAGCCATGTTGGATCAGGCCAGTGGCCCATCCAGTCCAACACTCTGTGTCACAGAAGAACATAAGAGAAGCCATGTTGGATCAGGCCAGTGGCCCATCCAGTCCAACACTCTGTGTCACAGAAGAACATAAGAGAAGCCATGTTGGATCAGGCCAGTGGCCCATCCAGTCCAACACTCTGTGTCACAGAAGAACATAAGAGAAGCCATGTTGCATCAGGCCAGTGGCCCATCCAGTCCAACACTCTGCATCACAGAAGAACATAAGAGAAGCCATGTTGGATCAGGCCAGTGGCCCATCCAGTCCAACACTCTGTGTCACATAAGAACATAAGAGAAGCCATGTTGCATCAGGCCAGTGGCCCATTATGTTCTTATGTGACACAGAGTGTTGGAGTGGATGGGCCACTGACCTGATCCAACATGGCTTCTCTTATATTCTTATGTGACATAGAGTGTTGGACTGGATGGGCCACTGGCCTGATCCAACAGGGCTTCTCTTATGTTCTTATGTGTCACAGAGTGTTGGACTGGATGGGCCACTGGCCTGATCCAACAGGGCTTCTCTTATGTTCTTATGTGACACAGAGTGCTGGACTGTATGGGCCAGTGGCCTGATCCAACAGGGCTTCTCTCATGTTCTTATGTGACACAGAGTGTTGGACTGGATGGGCCACTGGCCTGATCCAACAGGGCTTCTCTTATGTTCTTCTGTGACACAGAATGTTGGACTGGAGGGGCCATTGGCCTGATCCAACAGGGCTTCTCTTATGTTCTTATGTGACACAGAGTGTTGGACTGGATGGGCCATTGGCCTAATCCAACATGGCTTCTCTCATGTTCTTATGTTCATCAAGGTCAGTATTGTCTACTCAGACTAGTTGCAGCTCTCCAAAGTCTTAGGTGGAGGTTTTTCACATCACCTGTCGCCTGATTCTAAGGTAACCAATCGTCAACTAAGGGCAAGGGATCCCCTGGTTTGGAGGCTCTCCCCCCACTTCAGGGTTTTCAGAAAGCAGGGGGAGGGAATGTCTGCTGAGCACTCTATTATACCCTGTGGAGAACGGTTCCCATAGCGTATAATGGAGAATCGATCTGTGAGTATCTGGGGCTACGGAGGGGCATGTTTTTTGAGGTAGAGGCACCAAATTTTCAGCATAGCATCTGGTGCCTCTCCTCAAAGGGGGAAAAAAACCAAGCTGCAAAAGACTTGATGAGGGGTCCAATTCTATAAGTCCCCAAAGAATATGGAGCAGAGGTCAATCAGTGGCTATTAGCCACAGTGTGTACATATATATATATGTGTGTGTGTGTGTGTGTATATATGTATATATGTATGTATAAAAAAATTTTGGCCACTGTGTGACACAGAGTGTTGGACTAGATGGACCACTGGCCTGATCCAACATGGCTTCTCTTATGTTCTTAGGAGACACAGAGTGTTGGACTGGAGGAGCCACTGGCCTGATCCAACATGGCTTCTCTTATGTTCTTAGGAGACACAGAGTGTTGGACTGGATGGGCCATTGACCTGATCCAACAGGGCTTCTCTTCTGTTCTTATGTGACACAGAGTGTTGGACTGGATGGGCCACTGGCCTGACCCAACAGGGCTTCTCTTCTGTTCTTCTGTGACACAGAGTGTTGGACTGGATGGGCCACTGGCCTGATCCAACAGGGCTTCTCTTATGTTCTTATGTGACACAGAGTATTGGACTGGAGGGGCCACTGGCCTGATCTAACAGGGCTTCTCTTATGTTCTTAAGGTGCCCCTATCTTACATTATTTCCAGTGGAGGGAAGGCGTTTATAAGGAGTGCGGTCCCTTTAAATTTGATAGCCAGAGCTCCTTTCAGAGTTCAATCACGGCTGTCACACCCTTGCTTCTGGCTCCACCCCCAAAGTCTTCTGGCTCCTCCCCCAAAGTCCCCAGATATTTCCTGAGTCGGACTTAGTAACGCTACCTGATTTGTACTGGAGTTGCCAGGGACTGAACCTATGACCTTCTGCACACCAAGCAGATGTCGTATCACTGAGCCAAGGCCCCTCCCTAACTAACTGCAAAGTTTGAGTCCAGTGGCTCCTTTAAGACCAACGAAGTTTAATTCTGGGTAGGCACACTACTAAAGTGTGTGTACAAAAGCTTCTGCCGGGGTGGCCAAACTGTGGCTCAGGAGCCACGTGCGGCTCTTTCACTCATATTGTGTGGGTCTCAAAGCCCCCACCACCCTGTTGGCCGACTTGGAGAAGGCATCGCTCTCTTTAAATCACTTCTCCGAGCCAAGCCAGTCAGCAGCTTGGAGAATGCGTTTTAAGTTAAAATTGCTTTCTTTCCACCTCTCCCTCCCCCATCTATTTGCCTACCTTCCTTGCAGCTCTCAAACATCTGACATTCGTGTCTTGCGGCTCTCAAACTCCTGATGTGTATTCTGTGTGGCTCTTTGATTAAGCAAGTTTGGCCACCCCTGGCTTATATGAAGAATGAAACATTCTTGGGTCTTACAGGTGCCCCTCGACTCAACCTTTGTTCTGCTGCTTCACACCAACGTGGCAACCCACCTGAGTCAATCTTCATGGACTGCAGAAACACACACACACATACAAATACACACAGAGAGAGAACAACTCTGGGTTCCTACTGGGAGATGAGGGTTCCCCACCTTGTTAGCAAAGAATGCAGAGAGGAGAGAGAGAGAGAGAGAAGAAGAAAAAGATGATGAAGAAGAAGATAATGAAGAAGATGATGACGATGATATTGGATTTATATCCCGCCCTCCACTCCGAATCTCAGAGTCTCAGAGCGGCTCACAATCTCCTTTACCTTCCTCCCCCACAACAGACACCCTGTGAGGTGGGTGGGGCTGGAGAGGGCTCTCACAGCAGCTGCCCTTTCAAGGACAACCTCTGCCAGAGCTATGGCTGACCCAAGGCCATTCCAGCAGGTGAAAGTGGAGGAGTCGGGAATCAAGCCCGGTTCTCCCAGATAGGACTCTGCACACTTAACCGCTACACCAAACTGGCAAGAGAGAGAGAGACATAGAGACAGAGAGACAGAGAAAGAGAGAGACAGACAGAGACAGACAGAGACAGAGAGGAGCAGGCAGAGGATTAACTCAGAGATTAACTATTCCAAGAAGCCCTGGCAATTTTCGCTGGCAGAACATGCACGCCTCGTGCCATAGCTGCAGCACGTCCATCAGCCACGCGGGGGATAAAGAACGGTGCCGCAGCAGCCCCCGCCTGCCGCTGTGAGGAGGCTCTTGGTAGCTGCAACAGAACTGCCTGCCAGCAGGAAGCTGGAACAGAGCAGGGAAATGCAAACACCTTCTCCTTGCCTCCTCCCAGCCAGTATCCTTCCCCTGGGGCCGATTATTTGGGTCATCAGAATCCTCTTGGGAGCAGGCAGCCGCCCATGGGGAACTGCAGCTCAGTCAGCGTTCGCAACCGAAGATATTCTGAGACTGAAAAGCCCAAATCCATCAGGATGACAACTTTGATTGGCAAATTCCTGGAGATTTGGGGACGGAGTTTAGGGAGGGTTGGGGGGGGGGGTCGAGAAGGGGAGGGACTTCAGGAGGGTGTAATTCCACGCAGCCCACCCTTCAAAGAAGACAGTTTCTCCAGGGGCACGGATCCCTGTAGCCTGAAATCCCCAGGTCCTGCCTGGAGGTTGGCAACCCCACCGCTAGCTGCAGACTGAGGGGGCAGAGCGCTGGAAAACAACACTTAAAACCAAGCAAAGTGTGTTAAATAAAAACCAAGAGAAAACCAGAGAGATGACAGGGGGGGAAAATACATTCCCTGATTCTGCCTCATTTTGGGCAGCGGCTCACAGGAGCGAAGCTCTGAAACCTCTAAATTTTGTTGTGCTCTTTTGTTTCTTAATCCCCTTCCCGCAAAAATACTTGCTTCTGGGCTCCATGGCTTAAACCCCCCCCCCCCCGTGAGAATTTTGCTGGACTCTAAAATTTGACATACTTTCTAATATGTCCCCCCACAACAATGGGGAAATAACCCAAACATAAAGCAAGGCAGATGGAAATCTTCCTCCTGCCACTGTGGCCACAGAAGAGAAAGCAATTTTAAAAGTATGATGGGAGAAAGGTTTTATGATGACAATTCTAATTCGAGAATATTTTTAAGGGAGATGCTGAGCTGATAGAATTTAGTCCACCTTCCGGTGATGTCAAGGGTGTGCGGCACACACAAATGCAAAAGAAAGCCAGTTTAGTGTAGTGGTGAAGTGTGTGGACTCTTATCTGGGAGAACCGGGTTTGATTCCCCACTCCTCCACTTGCACCTGCTGGAATGGCCTTGGGTCAGCCATAGCTCTCTTACCTGGGAGAACCGGGTTTGATTCCCGTCTCCTCCACTTGCAACTGCTGGAATGGCCTTGGGTCAGCCATAGCTCTTATCTGGGAGAACCAGGTTTGATTCCCCTCTCCTCCACTTGCAGGTGCTGGAATGGCCTTGGGTCAGCCATAGCTCCTATCTGGGAGAACCGTATGGGATTCCCCACTCCTCCACTTGCAGCTGCTGGAATGGCCTTGGGTCAGCCATAGCTCTCTTACCTGGGAGAACCGGGTTTGATTCCCCTCTCCTCCACTTGCAACTGCTGGAATGGCCTTGGGTCAGCCATAGCTCTTATCTGGGAGAACCAGGTTTGATTCCCCTCTCCTCCACTTGCAGGTGCTGGAATGGCCTTGGGTCAGCCATAGCTCTCTTATCTGGGAGAACCGGGTTGGATTCCTCATTCCTCCACTTACAGCTGCTGGAATGGCCTTGAGTCAGCCAGAGCTCTCTTATCTGGGAGAAACGGGTTGGATTCCCCACTCCTCCACTTGCAGCTGCTGGAATGGCCTTGGGTCAGCCAGAGCTCTCTTATCTGGGAGAACTGGGTTGGATTCCCCCACTCCTCCACTTGCACCTGCTGGAATGGCCTTGGGTCAGCCATAGCTCTCTTATCTGGGAGAACCGGGTTGGATTCCCCACTCCTCCACTTGCAGCTGCTGGAATGGCCTTGGGTCAGCCAGAGCTCTCTTATCTGGGAGAACCGGCTTGGACTCCCCAGTCCTCTGCTTGCAGCTGCTGGAATGGCCTTGGGTTAGTCATTGCTCTCACAGAGCTGTCCTTGAAAGGGCAGCTTCTAGAAGAACTCTCTCAGCTCCACCCACCTCACATGGTTTCTGTTTTGGGGGAGGAAGGTAAAGGAGATTGTGAGCCGCTCAGGGTGGTGGGCGGAATATAAATCCAATGTCTTCTGATGCTGAGCTCCAGCACCTCTTCTTCTACATAATGACCCCCAGCCTGACTGACCCCCCCCCCAACACCCCCAAAGCACGCCAAGAAGGATGAGACTTAAGGGATGGGCTTCATTCTTAGTATCTCCCACTCTTTGGGGGAAGCTGTAAAACGGGCTGCAGTCTGGAACACCCCAAACTGGACTCTGCTGCCCCACAACACTGGATCCCTAGGGGTGGGGAGGGGGCAAGGTCAACCACCAAACTCAGAGGCATTCTCATGTACAAGGGAACGCCCCCTGCACAGCATTCCTTTGCCGGATGCATAAGAGGCCGATCATCGGCGGCTCTCACGCCACCCCCTTCTGCATTCTATGGGGCTGGCAAGCCTCTTGGCTCAGAGGAAGCGCCACCTGGATTGCCCCTGTCCGTCAACAAGTCCTGCCTGTCATAGCTTCCCCCTTGAAGAAAGGCTGGCCCACCACCAAGTATTTCCATCCAGGAACAGCCGGGCGAGTGCTTACTGAGAAATGCATAAGATATGCACCTCTTTTTTTGCACTGAACTTTTGCGTCCTGACTCCCTTTCTCTGCATCCTCCCCGCCCCAGTCTTCAGATGGGGCAAAAAGGGCTGAGGGATCCCCATCCCAACTTGTCTCTGCCAAAGGCAGTTTGAACATATGAACATATGAAGCTGCCTTCTACTGAATCAGACCCTCTTTGGTCCATCCAAGTCAGTCTTGTCTACTCAGACTGGCGGCGGCTCTCCAGGGTCTCAAGCTGAGGTTCTTCACGCCTACTTGCCTGCACCCTTCTTAGTTGGAGATGCTGGGGATTGAACCTGGGAACTTCTGCTTGCCAAGCAAGTGCTCTACCACTGAGCCACCATCCGCTTCTGCTCTCCTAGCTCATGCCCCCCCCCCCAAAAAAAATCTTGCTGGTCTTGATTCTAGCTTTTCTCCTGCAGACCTTTCACAGCTATATGTTGATGGTGATGCTATTGGATTTATATCCCACCCTCCACGCCGAATCTCAGAGTCTCAGAGCAGCTCGCAATCTCCTTTATCTTCCTCCCCCACAACAGACACCCTGTGAGGTGGGTGGGGCTGAGAGAGCTCTGACAGCAGCTGCCCTTTCAAGGACATCTCTGCCAGAGCTATAGCTGACCCAAGGCCATTCCAGCAGCTGCAAGTGGAGGGGAGGGGAATCCAACCCGGTTCTCCCAGATAACAGAGCTATGGCTGACCCAAGGCCATCCCAGCAGCTGCAAGTGGAGGAGGGGGGAATCCAACCCATTCTCCCAGATAAGAGAGCTATGGCTGACCCAAGGCCATTCCAGCAGCTGCAAGTGGAGGAGGGGGAAATCCAACCCATTCTCCCAGATAAGAGAGCTCTGGCTGACCCAAGGCCATCCCAGCAGCTGCAAGTGGAGGAGTGGGGAATCCAACCCATTCTCCCAGATAAGAGAGCTATGGCTGACCCAAGGCCATTCCAGCAGCTGCAAGTGGAGGAGGGGGAAATCCAACCCATTCTCCCAGATAAGAGAGCTCTGGCTGACCCAAGGCCATCCCAGCAGCTGCAAGTGGAGGAGTGGGGAATCCAACCCGGTTCTCCCAGATAACAGAGCTATGGCTGACCCAAGGCCATCCCAGCAGCTGCAAGTGGAGGAGGGGGGAATCCAACCCATTCTCCCAGATAAGAGAGCTATGGCTGACCCAAGGCCATTCCAGCAGCTGCAAGTGGAGGAGGGGGAAATCCAACCCATTCTCCCAGATAAGAGAGCTCTGGCTGACCCAAGGCCATTCCAGCAGCTGCAAGTGGAGGGGAGGGGAATCCAACCCGGTTCTCCCAGATAACAGAGCTATGGCTGACCCAAGGCCATCCCAGCAGCTGCAAGTGGAGGAGGGAGGAATCCAACCCATTCTCCCAGATAAGAGAGCTATGGCTGACCCAAGGTCATTCCAGCAGCTGCAAATGGAGGAGTGGGGAATCCAACCCGGTTCTCCCAGATAAGAGAGCTCTGGCTGACCCAAGTCCATGCTAGCAGGTGCAAGTGGAGGAGTGGGGAATCCAACCCGGTTCTCTCAGATAAGAGTCTGTACACTTAAGCACTACACCAAACTGGCTCTCCTGTAAGTCATAAGGAGATATCAAAGTTGGTTCCGAGCTAGGCTTGCCATTCCCCGGGCCTGTGAAACCAGAGAGCTCACGGGTATGAGTAAGGTATATAACTTAGAACATTTAACTAATACATAGATTGAAAACAAAGTTTTAATCCACAGTATTTTTCATATATTAATTTAGAATTATTTTACAGTCCACTTTACAATATACAATGTTTTCTCTTCATTTGCAGGACGTCCTGAAGTCCAACGCAGTTGCGACTGCAGTTCCCAAACTGGTGTGCCTGCTGCTGGACTGCTGCTTCCGTCAGCTTTCGGAGTGAATCCTTCCTCAGGCAGCTCACCAAGGGATTCAAAATTTCAACTTGGAGCTGCGCAGTCTTGAAACCGGCCCTTTCAAGAGAAGCCAAGGACACACAGAAGTGTGAGCCGAGCTTGATCCTTTGGTGACAGACAGAGCAGCACCAAATTGAAATTGGATCCCTTGGTGAGCTGCCTGAGGAAGGATTCACTCCGAAAGCGGACGGAAGCAGCAGTCCAGCAGCAGCCACACCAGTTTGAGAACTGCAATCACACCTGCGTTGGACTTCAGGATGAACTGCAAATGAAGAAGAAGAAGATACTGGATTTATATCCCGCCCTCCACTCCGAAGAGTCTCAGAGCGGCTCACAATCTCCTTTCCCATCCCCCCCCCCCCCACAACAGGAACCCTGTGAGGTAGATGAAGATATTGGATTTATATCCCGCCCTCCACTCCGAAGAGTCTCAGAGCGGCTCACAATCTCCTTCACCTTCCTCCCCCACAACAGACACCCTGTGAGGTAGATGAAGATATTGGATTTATATCCCGCCCTCCACTCGGAAGAGTCTCAGAGCGGCTCACAACCTCCTTCACCTTCCTCCCCCACAACAGGCACCCTGTGAGGTAGATGAAGATATTGGATTTATATCCTGCCCTCCACTCCAAAGAGTCTCAGAGCAGCTCACAATCTCCTTTCCCTTCCTCCCCCACAACAGACACCCTGTGAGGTAGATGAAGATAGATTTATATCCCGCCCTCCACTCCAAAGAGTCTCAGAGCGGCTCACGATCTCCTTTACCTTCCTCCTCCACAACAGACACCCTGTGAGGTGGGTGGGGCTGAGAGGGCTCTCACAAAAGCTGCCCTTTCAAGGACAACCTCTGCCAGAGCTATGGCTGACCCAAGGCCATTCCAGCAGGTGCAAGTGGAGGAGTGGGGAATCAAACCAGGTTCTCCCAGATAAGAGAGCTATGGCTGACCCAAGGCCATTCCAGCAGGTGCAAGTGGAGGACTGGGGAATCCAACCCAATTCTCCCAGATAAGAGAGCTCTGGCTGACCCAAGGCCATTCCAGCAGCTGCAAGTGGAGGACTGGGGAATCTAACCCGGTTCTCCCAGATAAGAGAGCTCTGGCTGACTCAAGGCCAGGACCCCTAGCCAAATTGGCCTGGAGAAAAACTGCTGACTGACCCCAAAGTGAAGTCAGCATTTCCAACCCGTTGTTTCTGGTTCAACCTTCCGGGGCCACAGAAAACAATTCCACACCATAAGAACATAAGAGAAGCCATGTTGGAACAGGCCAGTGGCCCCTCCAGTCCAACACTCTGTGTCACACAGTTGCCAAAAAACCAGGTGCCATCAGGAGGTCCATCAGTGGGGCCAGGACACTAGAAGCCCTCCCACTGTACCCACCCAAGCACCAAGAATACAGAGCATCACTGCCCCAAACATAAGAACATAAAGAAGTCCTGCTGGATCAGGCCAATGGCCCCTCCAGTCCGACGCTCTGTGTCACATAGTGGCCAAAAAAACCAGGTGCCATCAGGAGGTCCACTAGTGGGGCCAGGACACAAGAAGTCCTCACACTGTTGCCCTTCCCAAGCACCAAGAATACAGAGCATCACTGCCCCAGACATAAGAACATAAGAGAAGTCCTGTTGGATCAGGCCAAAGGTCCATCCAGTCCGACGCTCTGTGTCACACAGTGGCCAAAATACCAGGTGCCACCAGGAGGTCCACCAGTGGGGCCAGGACACAAGAAGTCCTCACACTGTTGCCCCTCCCAAGCACCAAGAATACAGAGCATCACTTGCCCCAGACAGAGAGTTCCAACAATATGCTGTGGCTAATAGCCACTGATGGACCTCTGCTCCGTATTTTTATCCAATCCCCTTTTGAAGGTGGCTATGTCTGTAGCTGCAACCACCTCCAGTGGCAGTGAATTCCACCTGTTAATCACCATCCTCTATATGACAGCCCTTCAGGTACTTGAAGATGGTGATCATATCAGTCGCCTCCTCTCCAGGCTAAACATGCCTTCTAAATGTCCCCTTCTCAAAAATGGCTACATTTATTTATTTTGAACCCCCACCTTTCTCTCCAGTGGGAACCCAAAGTGCTCTCCTCCTCTGTTTTATCCTCAGAACAATCCTACAAGGTAGGCTAGGCTGAGTGGGTGCGGCTGGCCCCAGCAAGCTTCCATGGCACGAGCGGAGGTTTCGCACCAGGGTTTCCCTGGTCCCCGTACAACACTTTTTCCCACTACACCACGCTGGCTCTCCTCTGCGCAATTCAAAGAGGCTGGGATGGAGGAGAGAGAAATGGCAGCAGAGGGGCAAAAAGGGACAAACACCTCCAAAGGTTTGTATGGTCTGGGGGGGTGGGGGTGAGGGTGTTTTGGTAACCGATTCTCTATTGCAGGCCAGCCAAGGAGGAGGCAAACACCTGGACAACATCCTTCCCCATTGCACCGCGGAGCAACCGACCGCAAGAGGGGAGCGCTTACCTTCGGATGCTGGCGTGATTTCGATCACTCGAAGGTTCGGGTTCGGCAAGGGCGTGGCAGAGACATCACTCCCCAGATGCTGCACGAAAGGCAGGAGGAACGTGATTTCGTACTTGTGCAGGATCTTCAGGAAGCCAACCTGAAAGGAGAAGGAAGGCCAGGCCCAGTGTCAGACCAGCACCATTGCGAACACACCAGGATCCAGAAGCGCGCGAAACGAAGCGGGCAAGACAGAACCCAAAGGCAGCTACTGGTGCTGCAGATTACGAAGGGCATTCGCCACCTGAGAATGAAAAGGGAAAGGCACTCACGTGCCTGCCTCGAGACTGTTGCCCTATAAAAATATTGCAAGAGTGCTAATCTTTTAAATATATTTTATAGGTTTTTTTAAAGAAAAATTAATTGTGTTTGTGTCCTTTATAAACTTATGTACAAAAGCTCGCAGTGCCCAGCCGCTTCATGCTTTCCCCTGGGTCTTAGGCTCAAAGCACTGACCATGATCAACACCTGAACAGCATACACAGGATTGCTTTAGCACAGACAATGTCTCCGGATTTTGATGAAAAAATTCAGAGCAAGACGTGTCAGTTAGCAGAAACTGCTAAATAGAATACTGCAAGAGTGCCAATCTTTTAGGCATATTTTAAGTCTCATTTTAAAACTTCAGTTGTGTTTGTGTCCTTTATAAAGTTTATATCTCCGCTACCTGGCATTGCATTTTATGACACATACGGCCCAGCCCAACAAGGTCTCATCTACGTCAGATCCAGCCCTCAGAACAAATTAGTTTGACACCCCTGGCTTAGAGGGAACACTGTGATATTGATGATATTGGATTTATATCCCACCCTATACCCTGAATCTCGGAGAGGTCACAATCTCCTTTACCTTCCTGCCCTGCAACAGACATTCTGTGAGGTGGGTGGGTCTGAAAGAGCTCTGACAGAAGTTGCCTTTTCGAGGAAAGCCCTGCGAGAGCTATGGTGACCCAAGGCTGTTCCAGCAGCTGCAAGTGGAGGAGCGAGAAATCAAACCTGGTTCTCCCAGATAAGAGTCTGTGCACTTAAACACTACACCAAATTGTCTGGGGCAGGGATGCTCTGTCTTCTTGGTGCAAAACATTGGGAGGGCTTCTGGAGTTCTGTCCCTGTTGCTGGGCCTCCAGATGGCCCCTGGGTTTGGGCTACTGTGTGACACGGACTGGATGGGCCACTGGCCTGATTCAACATGGCTTCTCATGTCCTTCTGTGACACAGAGTGTTGGACTGGATGGGCCATTGGCCTAATCCAACAGGGCTTCTCTTATGTTCTTATATGACACAGAGTATTGGACTGGATGGGCCATTGGCCTGATCCAACATGGCTTCTCTTATGTCCTTCTGTGACACAGAGTGTTGGACTGGATGGGCCACTGGCCTGATCCAACATGGCTTCTCTTATGTTCTTCTGTGACACAGAGTGCTGGACTGGATAGGCCACAGGCCTGATCCAAAATGGCTTCTCTTATGTTTTTATGTGACACAGAGCGTTGGACTGATCCAACAGGGCTTCTCTTATGTTCTTATGTGACACAGAGTGTTGGACTGGAGGGGCCACTGGCCTGATCCAACAGGGCTTCTCTTATGTTCTTATGTGACACAGTGTGTTGGACTGGATGGGCCATTGGCCTGATCCAACATGGCTTCTCTTCTGTTCTTATGTGACACAGAGTGTTGGACTGGATGGCCATTGGCCTGATCCAACATGGCTTCTCTTATGTTCTTATGTGACACAGAGTGTTGGACTGGATGGGCCACTGGCCTGATCCAACAGGGCTTCTCTTATGTTCTTATGTGACACAGAGTGTTGGACTGGATGGGACACTGAACTGATCCAACACAGCTTCACTTACGTTCTCCTGTATAGATTTCTGCCATTTTGTTTCGCTTGGGTCTTAAAGACTCAGGTTCATATCCTCAGTCTGCCAAAGAAACTCACTCAGTGACCTTGGGCCAACCTAGCTTACCTCATGAAGTTGTTGTGTGAGGATAAAATGGAGGAGAGGAGAATGAGGCAAGGCACTGTGAGGGAAAAGGCATAGTCTAAATGAAGGAAGTAAATAAAAACAAGCAGGCAACCCACACGAACGTGTGATGGTCACTTCATTTCCCACTGTATCCCATTCCTACCCTACTTCTTCTCTCTTGACGGTACACAACATCCCTCCCTCCCCTTAAAAAAAAAGAGATTTTAGACTTTATTTACAAGTCCAAGCCTTTTCTCAGGTTTGTAAAAAGATCCATCGTGTCTGTTCATGGCTTCGGTCTCCAGATCTAAATATCCACAGAAAAGGCTTCACTGAGAATTAAATACATTAATAGCAAGCTATACAATTTGCAAGGGAAACTTCATCCATCGTTGAGGTTTTCTGTTTCCTGTCAACCTTCCTTCCTGTTTCATCTTGGTACCTACAGTCTTCAAAGCATAATGTTTTGCTTGTCTCCTGAACACTTCCCCCACCCCCAATCGAGATCCGGGGAGGGGGACTCATTTTTAGACCCAGATCCCCTTTGGCCCTTCCCTTCTGACATTCTCTGAATTTGCTTGCTTTTCACACTCATCCCAAACTTTTCTGCTTATGAACTAACAAAATTTGTGGCAGGGTATGAGCTTTCTTGAGTCGCTGCTCAACAGCCAGTTTGGTGTAGTGGTTAAGTGAGTGGACTCTTATCTGGGAGAACCAGGTTTGATTCCCCACTCCTCCACCTGCAGCTGCTTAAATGGTCTTGGGCCAGCCATAGCTCTCGCAGAGCTGTCCTTGAAAGGGCAGGTCCTGTGAGAGCTCTCTCAGTCTCACCCACCTTACAGGGTGTCTGTTGTGTGTGGGAAAGGTAGAGGAGATTGTGACCGCTCTGAGATTCAGAGTATAGGACAGGATATAAATCCAATATCATCTTCATCTTCTTCTGATACAGCTAGAATGTGAGTCCATCTGTCCTTATATCTCACAGAGTGGAATCACTTCAAATGACAATAGCAGGCATTACTGGATTAGGTAGGTGTAATATGCAGAGTGGTTGTAGGCATGGAGAAATCAGCATTGGTAATGAGATAGGAAACCCAGATCTCAATTCAGACCGGGAGGATGCATTGTCGTGGGATAGGGATAGGTCTCTCTCTCTCTCTCGGCTTGGCTTCGCGAACGAAGATTTAAGAAGGGTGCAATAGTCCACGTTTGCTGCAGGCTCGCTGGTGGCTGACAAGACCAATGTGGGACAGACAGGTCCGGCCACAGCGGCTGCAGGGAAAAGTCTGATTTAGGGTTGGTCCTGTAGCAGTGCGATTCTTCCTCAATCTCCTTTTGTCCTCAAGACCAGCTATGCGTGTGTTCTCAAAGGAAGAGACAGCCTGGTGGATGGTGTGCCTCCATGCTTTGCGATCTGAGGCTAGGTCAGACCACTGGTGATGGTTGATGTGACAGGTGCTAAGGGATTTCTTCAAGGAGTCCTTGTACCTCTTCTTTGGTGCCCCTGGAATGGAACGTCTTGAGCTTCACTACTAGTTGCAATTCAGCAGTCTCTCTTCCTAATCTGAAATCACTCCACTCTCCAAGGTGTAACGACAGATGGACTCACACGCTGGCTGTATCTGAGCAAGTGAGCAGTGACTCACAAAAGCTCCTAACCTGGCCACAAATTTTACTAGTCTTTAAGGTGCTCCTGGAATCTTGCTCTTTAATACTAACATAGCTACCCATCTCACTCCTTGGAAACCCTTTTCCCTTCTCACAAGCAGGGCGCCTCTAGACTGCCTGGCACCCTAGGCTAGGCTAATTTCTGGCACGCACACACACAGTCACGATCCTGGGCCTAGTGAGGCCTACAGGCTCCAGAGAAGCCTGCCTCGGAGTTATACTGAAAAGCCTACATTTCCCAAGATCCCTCCTGTCCCTTTGAGCGGGTGGCAAGGTTTTGGAGGGACATGGGCCCAGAGAGGGGTGGGACCTGGGAAGAGAACATAAAAAGGCCAACCCAAGGCAGGGTGGGTTCTTTTCCTGGAAGGCTGAGCTGGAGGAAGGCTGTAGCCTAGAGAGCTTGCAGCAGGGGAAAGCAGTGAGTGCTGGTTAGTAGTCTAGGGACAGTAATTCCAGACACATTAGGGCATTTATTTATTTTCCCTTCACCCCTTTTACTGTTTAATGCACCTTGATGGTTTATATTGCACTGAACTGATCTTTTAAATAAACCTTTTGTTGTCATCGTTGTTCACTCTGCCTGGTCCTCGAGTCTATTATCTGGCCTAAGCTAAAGGAAGCCTGAAGTTGCCCCATGGTGCAGAGTGGTAAAGCTGCAGTCCTGCAGTCGGAGCCCTCTGCTCACAACCTGAGTTCAATCCTGGCGGAAGCTGGTTCAGGTAGCTGGCCTCAGGTTGACTCAGCCTTCCATCCTTCTGAGGTCAGTCAAAGGAGTCCCCAGCTTGCTGGGGGGAAAGCGTAGATGACTGGGGAAGCCAATGGCAAACCACCCCATAAAAAGTCTGCCGTGAAAATGTTGTGAAAGCAGCGTCACCCCAGAGTCGGAAATGACCGGTGCTTGCACAGGGGGCCTTTCCTTTCCTAGAGTCAGTGTGGTTTGACCTTTTTTTTTTTTAAAAGAAGCTCTGGACCTTCTCAAGGGGAACTCTGGGCCTTCTCAAGGGGAACCCTTGGGCCTTCTCAAGCGGAACCCTTGGGCCTTCTCAAGCGGAACCCTGGGCCTTCTCAAGCGGAACCCTGGGCCTTCTCAAGCGGAACCCTGGGCCTTCTCAAGCGGAACCCTGGGCCTTCTCAGGGGAACTCTGGGCCTTCTCAAGGGGAACCCTTGGGCCTTCTCAAGGGGAACTCTTGAGTGGTGGCAGCAATTGGTAATACCTCCCTGAGTCGTGACACACACACCCTGCACTGATAACATCTCCGATTCACATGGGGGTGCCCAATTTGGCGCCCCCAAAAGGCTGGAGCCCTAGGCAATCCCCTAGTTTGCCTAGGGGTAGGGCCGGTCCTGCTCACAAGGACCTGGGGGTGGGGAGGAGAGAAAAGCAACACACAAATCCTGCCCCAGCAGCTGGAGAGAAGCGGCCAGGATGTAAATTAGGCATAATTGCAGCTAAATGCACAATTATATTCGGAGTCAGTTAGGCAGGGATCAGAATAGTAACATAATTACTCCAAGCAGAGAGCTAAGTTTTCTAGCCAAATGACGCAGAGTTTTAGGGAATGACTCCCCCCCCTCCAAACTAGCTTCAGAGGGTTCAAATGAGGAAGGGTCACAACCCCAGTAAGTTTGGACACTTGTAGATTACAGAAGCTATTCCAGAGAATGACTGTAATATTCAACCAGCAGTGGGAAAATTCTGGGAGTATTTTGTTTTGGACAAAATAACACGTAATTTAGAAGGGAGACATACTTCCTATCGAAGGTCAACTATTTTAGCTAAGTGGTCCCCTTTTCTGGATTATTTTTCTTGCTGGAATTTTGGTTCAACTGCACATAATAAAGTAGTCTGGCATTAATTTGTTTTTAATTTGATTATGCACTGTTTGAACTTGTGGCTCAGTTGGACCACATAAGAGAAGCCCTGTTGGATCAGGCCAATGGCCCATCCAGTCCAACGCTCTGTGTCACACAGTGGCCAAAAAACCCAGGTGCCATCAGGAGGTCCATCAGTGGGGCCAGGCACTAGAAACCCTCCCACTGTTGCCCCCCACCAAAGCACCAAGAATACAGAGCATCACTGCCCCAGACATAAGAACATAAGAGAAGCCATGTTGGATCAGGCCAGTGGTCCATCCAGTCCCACACTCTGTGTCACATAAGAACATAAGAGAAGCCCTGTTGGATCAGGCCAGTGGCCCATCCAGTCCAACACTCTGTGTCACATAAGAACATAAGAGAAGCCATGTTGGATCAGGCCAATGGCCCATCTAGTCCAACACTCTGTGTCACATAAGAGAAGCCATGTTGGATCAGGCCAGTGGCCCATCCAGTCCAATATTCTGTGTCACAAAGTGGCCAACCTCCCCCCTCCCCCCCAAGAACAGGAGCAAAAGCAACACTCTTTTTTGGAAAGGCTAAAATCAGTGTTAAAGCTGCAGTATTGCAGAAGGAGCCCTCTGCTCACGACCTGAGTTCGATCCCGGCGGAAGCTGGTTTCAGGTAGCCGGCTCCAGGTTGACTCAGCCTTCCATCCTTCTGAGGTCAGTCAAATGAGTCCCCAGCTTGCTGGGGGGGAAGCGTAGATGACTGGGGAAGCCAATTGCAAACCACCCCATAAAAAGTCTGCCGTGAAAATGTGAAAGCAACGTCACCCCAGAGTCGGAAATGACCGGTGCTTACACAGGGGGCCTTTCCTTTCCTAGAGTCAGTGTGGTTTAGCAGTTATATTGTTGGACTTTGTGTCTGGAAGACCCAGGTTTGAATCCCCGTTTGTGCCATGAAAACTCACTGGGCACCTTTGGGCCAGTCACACACTCTCATCCTAATCTACCTCATAGGGTTGTTGTGAGGATAAAATGAAGGACAGGAGAACGATGGGAGGAACTGCTTTGGGCTCCCCATTGGGGAGAAAGGCGGTCGGGGTGGTGGCGGGACACATGAATGAAATAAGTGAAAGTAGGTGGATCTTCAACTTCTCAGAACAGCCTGTCAATACACAAGAAAAGTCATGTTGTATCAGGCCAGAAGTCATCCTGTCCAATATTCTGTGTCACACAGGGGCCAAAACCCAGGTTCCATCAGGAGGTCCACCAGCAGGGCCAGAACTCCAGAAGCACCCCCCCACTGTTGCCCTCCCCCCAGAACCAAGAACACAGAGCATCACTGCCCCAGACCAAGCATTACATCTATTTGTTGTTGTTCAGTCGTACAGTCGAGTCCAACTCTTTGCGACTCCATGGACAAAGCCACACCAGGCCCTCCTGCCTGTCTTCCACCATCCTCCGAAGTCTGCTCAAATTCATGTTTGTTACATCAGTAACACTGTCCAGCCGTCTCCTCTTTTGCCGTCCCCTCCTTCTTTTGCCTTCTGTCTTTCCCAGCATCAGGATCTTCTCCAGGGAGCGCTCCCTTCCCATTAGGTGGCCAAAGTATTTGAGCTTCAGCTTTAGCATCTGACCTTCCAGGGAACAGTCTGGGTTGATTTCCCTTAGGACTGACTGACTGGATCTTCTTGCAGTCCAAGGGACCCTCAAGATTCTTCTCTAGCACCACAGCTCAAAAGCATCTATTCTTCTGCGCTCGGCCTTAAGAACATAAGAGAAGCCATGTTGGATCAGGCCAATGGCCCATCCAGTCCAACATTCTGTATCACACAGTGGTCAAATTTTTTTTTATATATATACACACTGTGGCTAATAGCCACTGATGGACCTCTGCTCCATATTTTTATCTAACCCCCTCTTGAAGCTGGCTATGCTTGTAGCTGCAACCACCTTTTGTGGCAGTGAATTCCACATGTTAATCACCCTTTGGGTGAAGAAGTACCTCCTTTTATCCATTCTAACCCGACTGTGCAGCAATTTCATTGAATACCCACGAGTTCTTGTATTGTGAGAAAGGGAGAAAAGGACTTCTTTCTCTACCTTCTCCATCCCATGCATAATCTTGTAAACCTCTATTCTGTCACCCTGTAGTCGACATTTCTCCAAGCTAGAGAGCCCCAAGCGTTTTAACCTTTCTTCACAGGGAAAGTGTTCCAAACCTTTAATCATTCTAGTTGCCCTTTTCTGCACTTTTTCGTATGCTATAATATCCTTTTCGAGGTGCGGTGACCAGAATTGTACACAGTATTCCAAATGAGACCGCACCATCGATTTATACAGGGGCATTATGATACTGGCTGATTTGTTGTCAATTCCCTTCCTAATAATTCCCAGCATGGCGTTGGCCTTTTTTATTGCAATCGCACACTGTCTTGATAGTTTCAGTGAGTTCTCTACCACGACCCCAAGATCTCTCTCTTGATCAATCTCTGCCAGTTCACACCCCATCAACTTGTACTTGTAGCTGGCCTTCCTTATGGTCCAGCTCTCACAGCCATATGTTACTACTGGGAATACCATCGCTTTGACCATACGGACTTTTGTTGGCAGGGTGATGTCTCTACTTTTTATTATACTGCCCAGGTTTGCCATAGCTGTCCTCCCAAGGAGCAAACGTCTTTTAATTTCATGGCTACAGTCACCATCTGCAGTGATCTTGGATCCCAGAAATGTGAAGTCTGTCATTACTTCCATGTCTTCCCCATCTATTTGCCAATGTGTGATGGGGCTGGATGCCATGATCTTAGTTTTTTTGATGTTGAGTTTCAAGCCTACTTTTGTGCTCTCCTCTTTCACCCTCAACTAGAGGTTCTTTAGGTCCTCCTCACTTTCTGCCACTAGAGTGGTGTCATCTGCATATCTGAGGTTGTTGATGTTTTTCCCGGTAATCTTAATTCTGGCTTGTGAGTCATCCAGGCCAGCATTCTGCATGATGTACTCTGCATATAAAATAAATAAGCAGGGTGACAATAGACATCCTTCTCAAACTCCTTTTCCTATTCTAAACCAATCAGTTGTTCCATATCCCGTTCTGACCGTTGCTCCTTGACCCTTATACAGGTTTCGCAGGAGACATGTGAGGTGGTCTGGTACTCCCATCTCTTTAAGGACTTGCCACAGTTTGTTGTGATCCACACAATCAAAGGCTTCAGCATAGTCAAGGAAACAGAAATAGACGTTTTTCTGATACTCCCGCGCTTTCTCCATAATCCAGCAAATGTCGGCAATTGGATCTCTAGTTCCTCTACCTCTTCAAAATGCGATCCACTAGAGAAGGAAATGGCAACCCACTCCACTATCCTTGCCAAGAAAACCTCATAGTAACAAAAGTCTAAAAGATATTGCGCTGGAAGATGAGCCCCTCAGGTTAGAAGGTGCCCAGTATGCTACTGGATACTCAGCTGTGGCCTGTCCATCTTGGGTGGCCCTACATGGCATAGGCCACATCCTCACTGAACAGCACAAGCCCACAGAACCTCCCAATGAAGGCTTCTCTCTCTGCCTCCCTATGACCTTTTCCAACAAAGACTAGTTTGTGTTGATCCTTTGTTATGTATTTAGGGCATTTTTATCCTGGGATTATCCTCAAGCAGCTCAGGGCACCGTACATACGGTTTAGCCCTGCTTGTTTTAGCCTCACAACGATCCTGCGAAGTTGGTTAAGCTGAGAAAGAGCAACTTGTCCAAACTCACCCATGGAGTTTCACAGAGAGCGGCGATCTGAAACTGATTCTCCTTGGCTCTAAGTACAGCACACTGTACCCTCTCCCCACTCACAACAACCTTTTGGAGTTCAGTTCCAAGCCACATGATCCAAGAGCCCAGGCAGTCAACAAACAGGTTCTGCAGCAAAAACCCTGGAGGCTACCCCAGTCTATATACTCTCATGGGACTGGGCTGAAGTGGAGAGCTACTATCCACTGGCGGAGCAGGTGGTTTGCAAGCATGGAGTCCCCAGTTCAGGCCCCAACATGAAAGACCTCCAGTAACAGATGGGAAAGTTCTCTCTCTGTATGAGTCCCTGGACAGCCCCTAATTTAGAATAAAGTGGCCTCCAATGCTCATAGTACATGAAAATGCATGAGGACGCATGAAGCTGCCTCATACTGAATTAGACCATCAAGGTTAGTATTGTCTACTCAAACTGGCAGCTGTTCTGGGTCTCATGTGGAGGTCTTTCACATTGCTTAACACCTGGTCTTTTTAACTGGAGATGCTGCCGGGGATTGAACCTGGGACCTTCTGCATGCCAAGCTGAGGCTCTGCCACTGAGCCACAGCCCTTCTCCATTAGTCTCCAGGGTCTCAGGGTGAGGTCTTTCCCATCACCTCCTGCCTGGTCCTCTTAACTGGAGATGCCAGGGATTGAACCTGGGACCTTCTGCATGCCAAGCAGATGCTCTGCCACTGAGCCACAGCCCTTCTCCATTAGTCTCCTGGGTCTCAGGCTGAGGTCTTTCCCATCACCTCCTGCCTGGTCCTCTTAACTGGAGATGCCGGGGATTGAACCTGGGACCTTCTGCATGCCAAGCTGAGGCTCTGCCACTGAGCCACAGCCCTTCTCCATTAGTCTCCAGGGTCTCAGGGTGAGGTCTTCCTCATCACCTCCTGCCTGGTCCTTTTAACTGGAGATGCTGAGGACTGAACCGGGGACCTTCTGCAAGCCAAGCTGAGGCTCTTCCACTGAGCCACAGACCTTCTCCATTAGTCTCCTGGATCTCAGGCTGAGGTCTTTCCCATCACCTCCTGCCTGGTCCTTTTAACTGGAGATGCTGGGGATTGAACCTGGAACCTTCTGCATGCCAAGCAGATGCTCTACCACTGAGCCACAGCCCTTCTCCATTAGTATCCAGGGTTTCAGGCTGAGGTCTTTCCCATCGCCTCCTGCTGGTCCTTTTAACTGGAGATGCCGGGGATTGAACCTGGGACCTTCTGCATGCCAAGCTGAGGCTCTGCCACTGAGCCACAGCCCTTCTCCATTAGTCTCCTGGATCTCAGGCTGAGGTCTTTCCCATCACCTCCTGCCTGGTCCTTTTAACTGGAGATGCTGGGGATTGAACCTGGAACCTTCTGCATGTCAAGCAGATGCTCTGCCACTGAGCCACAGCCCTTCTCCATTAGTCTCCTGGGTCTCAGGCTGAGGTCTTTCCCATCACCTCCAGCCTGGTCCTTTTAACTGGAGAACCTAGGACCTTCTGCATGCCAGAGACTTTCCCTCTAAGTCACAGCCCCTCCCCACTTGTGGACATAACTTTAATGAATATTTTAGTGTTTGTGAAACTTCATTTAACACCTTTTATGATGGGGGAAAAAAAATCAGAAAGTGCTTTCTAGAGATGCCAAAAATGATGGGACAGTGATGATTTAAGACTAGAGGTGACATTCTAGATGTTTACAGAGCCTTGTCTTGTCATTCTAATGTACATTTTGTGTATTAAACCTTTTGCAAGCTCCGAGTCCGACTGCAGCCCTACCGGCAGAAACACAAAGGAAAGAACTCGCATTTTTGGCTCTTGAATCATGGTGTTGAAATAAAGAAGAAAATGCTAAAAAAAAAAAAAACCTAGCACAGCCAGCTGTCGAAAAGCAGGTTAAAATAGATCAAACTCTTCTGGGGAAAGAAAAGGACTCACGATGAGCTGAAAAAGGGACCGTGAAAATGTTCCAGCTCAGCAGCTGAAAGAAAAGGCAGAGGGCAGAGCGGAGGGGGGGGGGGCAGACCCCCATTCTCCCCCTCCCCCCATCCTCTTCCACCCTCTCGGTTTTTGCGCTTAACAAGAGAAGCCTCAAAGGAGGCCGAGCTGGAAATGGCGGCAGCAGCCAGGCTGTTACTGGAACGCAGCTCAGATAATTGGGTTTTACGTCCAAATCGCCCCAAGTCATTAGGCCTGGCGTAAGCGCCTCGCAGATAAAGACCAGCCAGCTGAGCAAGTGAAAAACGGGAGACTGTTGGATCACAAAGAGCCTCTTCAAGTTCCGGGGCTCTGCCCAAAGGGCATGGCCCTCCAAAGAACTCCTCAACGCAGACTCCCTCCAAGGCTCAAAGACAGACTGACACATCTAGAGACATGGCTTGCTGGGTAATCTGTGGGCACGTCGGTCCTTAAGACAATGACTAGCGCCTTTTCTCCAACCCTCTGGGGGTTCTCACCACTTCACCCTGGTCGTTCCGTTTTAATTTTGTATGATTTTACTCTTTTCAATGCCGGCTTAGGCTGTGAGCGGCCCCGTGGCGCAGAGTGGTAAAGCAGCAGTACTGCAGTACTGTGATCTGAACTTTCTGCCCACGACCTAAGTTCGATCCCGGCGGAAGCTGGATTCAGGTAGCCGGCCCAAGGTTGACTCAGCCTTCCATCCTTCTGAGGTCGGTAAAAGGAGTAACCAGCTTGCTGGGGGGAAAGTGTAAAAGACTGGGGAAGGCAATGGCAAACCACCCCATAAAAAGTCTGCAGTGAAAACGTTGTGAAAGCAACGTCACCCCAGAGTCGGAAATGACTGGTGCTTGCACAGGGGGCCTTTCCTTAGGCTGTGAATAAACAACTGACACACCATTGTTTTGTCTCCCCTTTGGGGAGAGAAGGCAAGACATATTATTGGTTGTCCAGTTTGCTGTAGTGGTTAAGTGCACAGACTTAACCACTACAGGAGAACCGGGTTTGATTCCCGACTCCTCCACTTGCAGCTGCTGGAATGGCCTTGGATCACCCATAGCTCTCTTATCTGGGAGAACCGGGTTGGATTCCCCACTCCTCCACTTGCACCTGCTGGAATGGCCTTGGGTCAGCCAGAGCTCTCTTATCTGGGAGTACCGGGTTTGATTCCCCCCTCCTCCACTTGCACCTGCTGGCATGGCCTTGGGTCAGCCAGAGCTCTCTTATCTGGGAGAACCGGGTTGGATTCCCCACTCCTCCACTTGCACCTGCTGGAATGGCCTTGGGTCAGCCATAGCTCTGGCAGAGGTTGTCCTTGAAAGGGCAGCTACTGTGAGAGCCCTCTCCAGCCCCACCCACCTCACAGGGTGTCTGTTATGGGGGAGGAAGATAAAGGAGATTGTGAGCCGCTCTGAGACTCTTGAGTGGAGGGTGGAATATAAATCCAATGTCGTCTTCTTCTAGGGAAAGCTGAAGGCTGCAGGAAAAGCGAAAGAGCTAACCTGGGACAGTCAGATTGCCTCAATGGAGGAAGCCACAAAGGCCCTCAGCTCGCAAGACCTGAGCAAGGCTGTTAACGGCAGGAGGACACTAATTCGTGGGTGGTATTCATTCAAACGGGCAGTCAGCTGGTCTGAAGCAGCAGAACAACGTTTGAGTCCAGGGGCACCTTGAGGACCGACACAGTTTCATTCAGGGTATCGGCGTTCACGTACAGGCACACGTCTTCAGAGGAACTTCAACGTGTCCCTGAACTTGAGCTTTGTCCTATTCATTCACGGGGGCTCCAGAAGCAACTTTCTGGCTTGCAGCACACACCAAAGTGCATCCCAGCCTGCCTTGAGTCAAGTGAGATATTCTCATTCCCAGAAGCTGCCCCGAGAGCTCCCTGCCCTTGGCTCGTGGGCCCGTTTCCCCTGCAGCCTGCAAGAGCCGGGAGGCGCAAAGAGCCAGACGCTAAAAATGAAACCATTAAACCTGCCGCCAAAGCCTCCCGAAGGGATTCTCGAGCTGGAAACATGACAGGCATTAGCTGCCACAGGGCACCAGGCAGCGTTATCAGAGTGTGTGCCACCTCCCTGGGGATGATGCTCTGGGAAGGAGGCTCAGGGAAAAGCCAGAGCAGAGCAAACCAAAGCAACAATTTAAAAACTGGAGGCCTCTTTGGACAGGAATACACGAACACAAAGGACAGCGAACAGCAAGGGGCGCACTCGGCTTCCTTTTGAATGACTGCCAGGGTGAGAGCAAAATCTGAGTCCTGTGGCACCTTTATGACCAAGGAAGTTTAATTATGGGGTATCAGCTTTGATATGCATGCACAACTTTACGAACAACAAAGTTTAATTCTGGGTTTCAGCTCTCATGTGCATGCACACCTCTAAGACCAACGAAGTTTAATTCTGGGGGTATCACCTTTCGTCTGTATGCACACCTTCAAGACCAACGAAGCTTAATTCTGGGGGTATCACCTTTCGTCTGTATGCACACCTTCAAGACCAACAAAGCTTAATTCTGGGGGTATCACCTTTCGTCTGTATGCACACCTTCAAGACCAACAAAGCTTAATTCTGGGGGTATCACCTTTCGTCTGTATGCACACCTTCAAGACCAACAAAGTTTAATTCTGGGGGTATCACCTTTCGTCTGTATGCACACCTTCAAGACCAACAAAGCTTAATTCTGGGGGTATCACCTTTCGTCTGTATGCACACCTTCAAGACCAACAAAGTTTAATTCTGGGGGTATCACCTTTCGTCTGTATGCACACCTTCAAGACCAACAAAGCTTAATTCTGGGGGTATCACCTTTCGTCTGTATGCACACCTTCAAGACCAACAAAGCTTAATTCTGGGGGTATCACCTTTCGTCTGTATGCACACCTTCAAGACCAACAAAGTTTAATTCTGGGGGTATCACCTTTCGTCTGTATGCACACCTTCAAGACCAACAAAGCTTAATTCTGGGTATCAGCTTTCGTGTGTTTGCAAAAGCTTATACTAAAAATTAAACTTTGTTGCTCTTAAAAGCGCCACTTCAGACCAGCATAGCTACCCACCTGAATCTACCAGAATAAGAGTCTGGCTGTATTCCACAAGTTGCAGGATGCCGGATCCCAACTTCAATTCTGGCTGGTCGAGGTGCAGAATCACTTCCCACGCACTTCAATGGCGGCCAGTCAACATTTTTCCACTCGGCCATTTGGAGACAGTCCCCAAAGACCACAAGCGGTCACTCACCCTTGTCTTTGTGCATTCCAATGGCTGTATGGAAAACATGTATTTATTCCAACAGTGATTCGGAAGGAATCAGTGGGCCTGGATCCAGTGCAGCCTCTTATCATCAGAAGAAGACTCCGAAAGCTGGAGGAGAGAGTGCCACCAAAGGCGGAGTGAAGGTGCCAGATCCAACCTAATGGATGCCAGTGACCGTTCTGTCATTTAGTTTAGTGCCTCCCCTGTCAGCCACTGGCAGCCCTGACCAGGAGTGGAATTCTAGCAGGAGCTCCTTTGCATATTAGGCCACACACCCCTGATGTAGCCAATCCTTCAAGAGCTTACAAAAAAGAGCCTTGTAAGCTCTTGGGAGGATTGGCTACTTCTGTGTGCATGTTTGAAACAGCAGGTGTTGTTCAAGGTCAATGCTTTGAACCTAAGACCCAGGGGAAAACAGGAAATGGCTGGGCATTGTGAGCTTTTGCTCATAAGCTGTACATAAGTTGCTTCATGTGCTCATCGGCCAATAGAGAAAACAGAGGCTTTGCTCTTTAGCTCCTGTGCGATTGAGCAAGCCTGGCAAAGCAAGCTGCGCTGAAAAAGAAAGCAAGAGAGAGAGAGAAGAAGCAGATGAGAGTGAGTTGTTTGCAGGTCTGATAGGAGCTCTCTAGAGGCCTGATTCGGCCCTCAGGTCGCATATTTGACACCAGTCCTTTATAACTGGAGATGCTGGGACAGTTCCACTGCAGCACAAGCTTTCAAGGACAAAAGTGACCTGTCTCTCCCTGAGCTCAGCTATAAAGAAGGGCTTGTTCGTTCCAACCGTCTCATCACCAAGGCTGGGTGATGAGGGAGACTTGTCTTAGCAGTAGTATGTGCGAAAAGGATCTCGGGGTCTTAGCAAACCATACGTTGAACATGAGTCAACAATGTGATGCGGTGGCTAAAAAGGCAAATGTGATTTTGGGCTGTATCAACAGAAGTATAGTGTCCAGATCACGTGATGTGATGCTATCACTTTCCTCTGCTCTGGTAAGACCTCACCTGGAGTACTGTGTTCAGTTTTGGGCACCACATTTTAAGAAAGATATAGACAAGCTGGAACGGGTCCAGAGGAGGGCGACGAAGATGGCGAGGGGTCTGGAGACCAAGTCCTATGAGGAAAGGTTGAAGGAGCTGGGCATGTTTAGCCTGGAGAGGAGGCGGCTGAGAGGAGATATGATCACCATCTTCAAGTACTTGAAGGGTTGTCCTATAGAGGACGGTGTGGAATTGTTTTCTGTGGCTCCAGAAGGTAGGACCAGAACCAATGGGCTGAAATTAAATCAAAAGAGTTTCCATCTGAACCTTAGGGAGAACTTCCTGACCGTTAGAGTGATTCCTCAGTGGAACAGGCTTCCTCCTTGGGAGGTGGTGGGCTCTCCTTCCCTGGAGGATTTTGAACAGAGGCTAGATGGCCATCTGACAGCAATGAAGATCCTGCGAATTTAGGGGGTGGTATTTGTGAGTTTCCTGCATTGTACAGGGGAGTTGGACTAGATGTTCCTGGAGGTCTCTTCCAAATCTTACGATTCTGTGATTCTATGAATCTATGGTCCAGAGGCTGCCTTTCTATCTAGGCCGCTCTCCTGGGAACAAAAGCCCAGAAATAGGTCACAGTTGTCTCCTGTGGGTGCCCGGAAGGAATTCCACTAATGAGGAGAGCAGGCTGAAGAAACCAAACAGCAGCCCAGCTGGATCAGAGCAGCGGTTCATCCACCCCTGCATCCTGCGTCACACTGTAGGCCAACCAGCTGCCCTAGTTTATCGCCAACCTATTCACACAGGACAGGCTGCAGCTCAGTGGAAAAGCCTCTGCTTTACCTGCAGAAGGTCACAGGTTTCACCCCAAGCATCTCCAGTTAAAAACGTCAGGAAGCAGGTGACAGGAAAGCTACAAACTAGAGCTATTCTGCTGAATCGGTTTGGATCCGACGGTCCTGGCCAATTACTGCCCAGTCTCAAATTTACCATTCCTGGGTAAGGTAATTGACTTTCTCGTGATAAGTTCACACAAAGAGTCCTGCTAGATCAGACCATGGAGAGTCCATCTAGTCCATCATCCAATCTCACACAGTGGCCACCCAGTTCCTCTGGAGGGCCAACAACAGGGCAGAGAGGCCGAGACCTTCCTCTGAGAAGAACATCAGAACAGCCCTACTGGGTCAGACTAGTGAGGGTCCATCTAGTCCAGCCTCCTGTCTCACACAGTGGCCAACCAGTTCCTCTGGAGGGCCAATAACAGGTCAGAGAGGCCGAGACCTTCCCCTGAGAAGAGCATCAGAAAAGCCCTGCTGGATCAGACCAGTGAGGGTCCATCTAGCCCAGCCTCCTGTCTCACACAGTGGTAAACCAGTTCCTCTGGAGGACCAACAACAGGGCATAGAGGATGAGGCCTTCCCCTGATCTCACCTCCTGCCTCTGGGATCCATAGGTTTAGTGCCTCTGAATGTGGAAGTTCCCCTCAGTTATGATGACTAGCAGCCACTGATAGACTTATCCTCCATGAATATCAGAAGAGCCCTGCTGGATCAGGCCAGGGAGAGTCCATCTAGTCCAGCCTCCTTTCTCACACAGCAGCCAGACAGTTCCTCTGGAGGGCCAACAACAGGGCAGAGAGGCTGAGGCCTTCCCCTGAGAAGAACCTCAGAAGAGCCCTGCTGGGTCAGACCAATGAGGGTCCATCTAGTCCAGCCTCCTGTCTCACACACTGGCCAACTAGTTCCTCTGGAGGGCAAACAACAGGGCAGAGAGGCTGAGGCCTTCCCCTGAGAAGAACATCAGAGGAGCCCTGCTGGGTCAGACCAGGGAGGGTCCATCTAGTCCAGCCTCCTTTTTCACACAAGGGCCAACTAGTTCCTCTGGAGGGCCAACAACAGGGCAGAGAGGCTGAGGCCTTCCCCTGAGAAGGACATCAGAAGAGCCCTGCTGGATCAGACCAGTGAGGGTCCATCTAGTCCAGCCTCCTGTCTCACACAGTGGCCGGCCAGTTCCTCTGGTGGGCCAAGAACAGGGCAGAGAGGCTGAGGCCTTCCCCTGAGAAGGACATCAGAAGAGCCCTGCTGGATCAGACCAGTGAGGGTCCATCTAGTCCAGCCTCCTGTCTCACACAGTGGCCGGCCAGTTCCTCTGGTGGGCCAAGAACAGGGCAGAGAGGCGGAGGCCTTCCCCTGAGAAGGACATCAGAAGAGCCCTGCTGGATCAGACCAGTGAGGGTCCATCTAGTCCAGCCTCCTGTCTCACACAGTGGCCGGCCAGTTCCTCTGGTGGGCCAAGAACAGGGCAGAGAGGCGGAGGCCTTCCCCTGAGAAGAACATCAGAAGAGCCCTGCTGGATCAGACCAGTGAGGGTCCATCTAGTCCAGCCTCCTGTCTCACACAGTGGCCGGCCAGTTCCTCTGGTGGGCCAAGAACAGGGCAGAGAGGCGGAGGCCTTCCCCTGAGAAGGACATCAGAAGAGCCCTGCTGGATCAGACCAGTGAGGGTCCATCTAGTCCAGCCTCCTGTCTCACACAGTGGCCGGCCAGTTCCTCTGGTGGGCCAAGAACAGGGCAGAGAGGCTGAGGCCTTCCCCTGAGAAGGACATCAGAAGAGCCCTGCTGGATCAGACCAGTGAGGGTCCATCTAGTCCAGCCTCCTGTCTCACACAGTGGCCAACCAGTTCCTCTGAAGGGCCAACAACAGGGCAGAGAGGCGGAGGCCTTCCCCTGAGAAGAACATCAGAGGAGCCCTGCTGGGTCAGACCATCTAGTCCAGCCTCCTTTCTCACACAGCGGCCAGACAGTTTCTCTGGAGAGCCAGCAACAGGTCTTAGAGGCCGAGGCCTTCCCCTGCTGTTGCCTCCTGGCTCTGGGATTCAGAAGTTAAGTGCCTCTGAATGTGAAAGTTCCCCTCAGTCACCATGACTAAGTAGCCACTGATAGACATGCTCAGGGATTTTTTTTTTGTAGCAGGAACTCCTTTGCCACACCCCTCTTGGGTAGCCAATCCTCCAAATAACTTATGGGGCTCTTCTTAAAGGGCCGACTGCAAGCTCCAGCAGGATTGGCTACATCAGGTGGGTGCGGGCTAATATGCAAAGGAGTTCCTGCTACAAACACACACACACATGCTTATGCTCCTATCCCCTTTTCAAATGGTTTACTTCTGTGGCCACCACTACATTCTCTGGCAGTGAATTCCGCATTTCAATCAGTCACTGTCCCCTCCCGTGAAGTGGATACCTCGACCTCCTCGGCACGTCACTCTTTGCAAAAAGTGCCGAAGGAGGAAGCAGAGCAGAGACCCAGTTTGCAAAGAGCCATGGAGGGAAGACTTGGAGTTCCCCAGCAGGTGGTAGCCAGGACACTCCCTTTTGCAGCACCCAAAAACCTCAGAATCATCCCTGCCCCAATCTCATGGGCGGCAATCTTTGCTCCATGACCTGGTGGTAATCCCCATTCAACAGAGTAAACGTACCCTAGGAACGTAAGAGAAGCCATGTTAGATCAGGCCAATGGCCCATCCAGTCCAACACTGTGTCACACAGTGCACAAAAACCCCAGGTGCCATCAGGAGATCCACCAGTGGGGCCAGGACACCAGAAGCCCTCCCACTGTGCCCCCCCAAGCACCAAGAATAGAGAGCATCACTGCCCCAGACATAACAACATAAGAGAAGTCATGTTGGGTCAGGCCAATGGCCCATCCAGTCCAACACTCTGTGTCACACAGTGGCCAAAAACACCAGGTGCCATCAGGAGGTTCACAAGTGGGGCTAGAAGCCCTTCCACTTCCCCCCCCCCCACCCAAGCACCAATAATACAGAGCATCAATGTCCCAGACTGTTCCAATAATATACTGTGGCTAATAGCCGCTGATGGACTTCAACTCCGTAAGAACATAAGAGAAGCCATGTTGGATGAGGCCAATTGCTCATCCAGTCCAACACTCTGTGTCACATAAGAACATAAGAGAAGCCCTGTTGGATCAGGCCAATGGCCCCTCCAGTCCAACACTCTGTGTCACATAAGAACATAAGAGAAGCCATGTTGGATCAGGCCAGTGGCCCCTCCAGTCCAACACTCCGTGTCACATAAGAACATAAGAGAAGCCATGTTGGATCAGGCCAATGGCCCCTCCAGTCCAACACTCCGTGTCACATAAGAACATAAGAGAAGCCATGTTGGATCAGGCCAGTGGCCCATCCAGTCCAACACTCTGTGTCACATAAGAACATAAGAGAAGCCCTGTTGGATCAGGCCAGTGGCCCATCCAGTCCAACACTCTGTGTCACAGAAGAACATAAGAGAAGCCCTGTTGGATCAGGCCAGTGGCCCATCCAGTCCAACACTCTGTGTCACAGAAGAACATAAGAGAAGCCCTGATGGATCAGGCCAGTGGCCCATCCAGTCCAACACTCTGTGTCACAGAAGAACATAAGAGAAGCCATGTTGGATCAGGCCAGTGGCCCATCCAGTCCAACACTCTGTGTCACAGAAGAACATAAGAGAAGCCATGTTGGATCAGGCCAGTGGCCCATCCAGTCCAACACTCTGTGTCACAGAAGAACATAAGAGAAGCCCTGTTGGATCAGGCCAGTGGCCCATCCAGTCCAACACTCTGTGTCACACAGGGGCCAGAAACACCAGGAGGTTCACAAGTGGGGCTAGAAGCCCTTCCACTCCCCCCCCCCCCCCAAAGCACCAAGAATACAGAGCATCACTGCCCCAGACAGTTCCAACAATATGCTGTGGCTATTAGCCACTGATGGACCTCTGCTCCATATATTTATCCAATCCCCTCTTGAAGCTGGCTATGCTTGTAGCCGCCACTACCTCCTGTGGCAGTGAATTTCACATGTTAATCACCCTTTGGGTGAAGAAGGACTTCCTTTTATCCGTTTTAACCTGTCTGCTCAGCAATTTCATCGAATGCCCACGAGTTCTTGCATTGTGAGAAAGGGAGAAAAGTACTTCTTTCTCTACCTTCTCCATCCCATGCATTATCTTGTAAACCTCTCTCCTGTCACCCCGCCGGCAACGTTTCTCCAAGCTAAAGAGCCCCAAGCGTTTTAACCTTTCTTCATAGGGAAAGTGTTCCAACCGTTTAATTATTCTAGTTGCCCTTTTCTGGACTTTTTCCAATACCCTGACCTGGATGGCCCAGGGTAGCCTAGTTTAATCAGATCTCAAAAGCTAAGCAGAGCCAGCCTGGTTAGCACTTGGATGGGAGACTCCCAAGGAAGTTCAGGGCTGCTACGCAAAGGCAAAAATGGGATGGGATGGAGAAAGTAGAGAAAGAAGTCCTTTTCTCCCTTTCTCACAATGATGATGATGATAATGATGATATTGGATTTATATTCCACCCTCCACTCCGACGAGTCTCAGAGCGGCTCACAATCTCCTTTACCTTCCTCCCCCCACAACAGACACCCTGTGAGGCGGGTGGGGCTGGAGAGGACTCTAACAGCAGCTGCCCTTTCAAGGACAACCTCTGCCAGAGCTATGGCTGACCCAAGGCCATTCCAGCAGGTGCAAGTGGAGGAGTGGGGAATCAAACCCGGTTCTCCCAGATAAGAGTCTGCACACTTTACTACACCAAACTGGCTCTCGTGGGCATTCAATGCTGAGCAGCTGGTTTAGAATGGATAGAAGGAAGTCCTTCTTCACCCAAAGGGTGATCCAACATGGCTTCTCTTACGTTCTTATGTGACACAGAGTGTTGGACTGGATGGACCATTGGCCTGATCCAACAGGGCTTCTCTTACGTTCTTCTGTGACACAGAGTGTTGGACTGGATGGGCCATTGGCCTGATCCAACATGGCTTCTCTTATGTTCTTCTGTGACACAGAGTGTTGGACTGGATGGGCCATCGGCCTGATCCAACATGGCTTCTCTTATGTTCTTATGTGACACAGTGTGTTGGACTGGAGGGGCCACTGGCCTGATCCAACAGTGCTTCTCTTATGTTCTTATGTGACACAGTGTGTTGGACTGGAGGGGCCACTGGCCTGATCCAACAGGGCTTCTCTTATGTTCTTATGTGACACAGAGTGTTGAACTGGATGGGCCACTGGCCTGATCCAACAGTGCTTCTCTTATGTTCTTATGTGACACAGTGTGTTGGACTGGATGGGCCACTGGCCTGATCCAACAGTGCTTCTCTTATGTTCTTATGTGACACAGTGTGTTGGACTGGAGGGGCCACTGGCCTGATCCAACAGTGCTTCTCTTATGTTCTTATGTGACACAGAGTGTTGGACTGGAGGGGCCACTGGCCTGATCCAACAGTGCTTCTCTTATGTTCTTATGTGACACAGTGTGTTGGACTGGAGGGGCCACTGGCCTGATCCAACAGGGCTTCTCTTATGTTCTTATGTGACACAGAGTGTTGAACTGGATGGGCCACTGGCCTGATCCAACATGGCTTCTCTTATGTTCTTATGTGACACAGAGTGTTGGACTGGATGGGCCACTGTGTCATGGGTGCTGGGGACCCTGCAGAAGAAGCCGAGCCTGCAGAGCCTGCAGAAGGAACTGTGCCCCTGCCACCTGCACCAGTGCCCCTGCCTCCTGCTGAAGAAGATCCAAGCCCCCCTGCCTCGCCCTCTCGGGTGCATGACCGCCTTCGTCGGGACCTCAGGGATCGGAGGAGGGCAGCACGCTCACAAGCAAGATGCTCCCTGAGCCCTGAGTGTTGAAAGGATTCTGGCCCTTCTAAGTGTGAGGATGTTTAAGTTTCGGCAGGATCCTGCTGCTGCTCTGAGACAGCAATTAGCCCAAATGAGCCACAGGCAGCAGAGGGCTATATAGCTGTGGGCTTTGGGAGGAGGCTTTGTGGAAGCAATTAGTCACATTCCTGACATCCTAGCATCCACTCCGGCTCTTGACTTTGGCTTTTGGATTCCTGACTTTGGCTTGGACCTCTGGACCCCCTGACTTCGGCTTCGGAACCTCTGACCTGTGATACCTGGATTACGATTCTGTTTTGGCGCCTTGGACCCACCTTGCTCACCAGTTGCAGACCCTGGACCGCCCCTGGACTTTGCCTGACTCAGCCCCAGCTCGTGACACACTGGCCTGATCCAACATGGCTTCTCTTATGTTCTTATGTCAGGACTCTTGTTTCTTTGCACCACCCTTTTCTGTTTCCATATTCACTTTAGCACTAAATCCTTGTCACCCACTTATTGTTTTAGAGCACTAATAATAAACTTCTTTTTGTTGTTCTACTGCCTGGGTTCTCACGTCTCCTTGGTCACAATTAGGAGGTATTTATTAATAAGGAAAACAAGGGCGGTTGGATGCTCCAGGCCCTCCATACAGACCCTGACCAGCATGCTGGCAGCCAGTGGAAGGTCCTGCTAGGCCCTGCTGTGTGACAGAAGCCCAGGGCTGCTCTACAGAAGCAGGCAATGGCAAACCGCTTCTCTTCACCTCTGGACTTGAAGGCGCTAATAGGGTCAACTCGCCGTAAGTGAGCTATGACTTGACAGCAAGCTCCCCAGCTCTTACCTTCACCAGGAAGTTCCCATCTGTCTCTTGGGTGACCATGACCACCGAATCGTGGAGCTTCTCGTCGAAGTGGACATGGCTGGAAGGGCCCTCCACCGTCTGGTTTGGGGCAAAGCGGACACCCCCCACCTTGGGCTTGGTGCCTGCGGAAAGGAAAGGAAAGCAATGCTTGGATTTATACGGACCATCTGCAGATTTGGGGGACAGCCTCTTGGCAGGCAGGGGAGACAGCACAGGCAGGTCGAAAGGGCAAGGAACTAACCGCCGACTTGCCCTTGGGGAGAACCACCCAGGAGTCTGACAGGGTTCTAGAGCCAGTTTTGGTGTAGCAGTTAAGCGCACGGCCTCTTATCTGGGAGAACTGAGTTTAATTCCCCAAGGCCATTCCAGCAGCTGCAAGTGGGGAATCCAACCTGGTTCTCCCAGATAAGAGAGCTCTGGCTGACCCAAGGCCATTCCAGCAGCTGCAAGTGGAGGAGTGGGGAATCCAACCCGGTTCTCCCAGATAAGAGAGCTCTGGCTGACCCAGGGCCATTCCAGCATGTGCAAGTGGAGGAGTGGGGAATCCAACCCGGTTCTCCCAGATAAGAGAGCTCTGGCTGACCCAAGGCCATTCCAGCAGGTGCAAGTGGAGGAGTGGGGAATCCAACCCGGTTCTCCCAGATAAGAGAGCTCTGGCTGACCCAAGGCCATTCCAGCAGGTGCAAGTGGAGGAGTGGGGAATCCAACCCGGTTCTCCCAGATAAGAGAGCTCTGGCTGACGCAAGGCCATTCCAGCAGGTGCAAGTGGAGGAGTGGGGAATCCAACCCGGTTCTCCCAGATAAGAGAGCTCTGGCTGACCCAAGGCCATTCCAGCAGGTGCAAGTGGAGGAGTGGGGAATCAAATCCAGTTCTCCCAGATAAGAGTCCGCACACTTCGCCACCACACCAAACTGGCTAAAGTTATTATTATTATTATTATAAAGGGTACGTCCTACATGGCATTATACCACAATGAGTCCCCTCGTCAAACCCCAGGCTCTGTCCCCAAATCTCCAGGAATTTTCCACCACTGAGTTGGCAACCCTAGAGCCTCCGCTGGGCTGCACCCAAGTCACCAGCTGCTGATTCGCCAACAGACTCTCCAAAGGCACTAGAGAGAAAGGCAGGTTGACAAATACCTGAAACGAACAAAATGGCAGGAAAAGGCATTTCCGTTTATTGATTTATATCCCACTTTCTCCCCTGTTAGGACAACAAAAGAACCTTTCAAAACCTTGTTCCACCCTCCTCTATATTCTCACGACGACCGTCCTGTGAGAGGCTAGGCTGAGAGCTTGTGATGGCCCAAGGCCATGCTGTGAAGTTCCATGATAGGAATGGGAATTCAAACTCATGTCCCCCAAGATCCTAGCCCACCATTCATCCCACTACCACACACAGGCTCCCAGGAAGCGATGGAACTATTCCTGGAGGCTACTATTCCAAAGAGTGATAAAGTGGTGCAAAGTGATAAAGCTGCGGTACTGCAGCCCTAAGCTTTGCTCACAACCTTGATCCCGGCGTAAGCTGGGTTCAGGTAGCAGGCTCGAGGTTGACTCAGCCTTCCATCCTTCCGAGGTCGGTCAAAGAAGTACTCAGCTTGCTGGGGGGGGGGGGGAGGGGAGTGTAGATGACTGGGGAAGGCAAGGGCAGAGCCAGGGAGAGCGAGTTTGGGACAGCCAGTTTGGTGTAGTGGTTAAGTGTGCGGACTCTTATCTGGGAGAACCTGGTTTGATTCCCCACTCCTCCACTTGCAGCTGCTGGAATGGCCTTGGGTCAGCCATAGCTCTGGCAGAGGTTGTCCTTGAAAGGGCAGCTGCTGTGAGAGCCCTCTCCAGCCCCACCCACCTCACAGGGTGTCTGTTGTGGGGGAGGAAGGTAAAGGAGATTGTCAGCTGCTCTGAGACTCTTCGGAGTGGAGGGCGGGATATAAATCCAATATCTTCTTCTTCTTCTTCAAACCACCCCTTAAAAATGTTGTCACCCCAGAATCGGAAACGGTTGGTGCTTGCGCAGGGAATGACCTTTACCTTTTTACTATTCCAAAGGGTAGACGGGAATATTTTGAAAAAGAGTTTCCCGAACACAGAACACAAGCTGCCAAGCAGAAGAGCTGCACGCCTCCCCCACCCACCCCCTGTACATATAATTTTTGATGGGGGCCCTCCGGATGCCACCAGACGCTTAGGAGCAAAGCAGGTCAGGGTGAAGACAGGGGCGGAAATGGACTTCAATCTCTCAAGCACTTCAGACAACCAATGCAAAACAAAACCACTGCTGACAAAAGACCGTTTGCTGTGATAGAGCTATTTCCTTCCAACCCATTCTAATTAGCATTCAGCAATGTGTCCCACGCTCTGGAGTCTTTATAGCAGATCCAGAAATCGACCCCAAAAAAGGTTAACCCAAATAAGGCTCCGGGAACGAGAACCGCATGCAAGATGAGCCGTGAAATTTCATTTCTGCAGTCTCCTCAGGACAGCTTGATGTGCGGAGGAAAGGAACATTTCACGGCGACCAAACGCTGGACTGGGTGGATAAGCAATGCTCACAGCTAACTGTGCTTCCAAGGAAATGCAAGTTTCCCCCCACCCCTGCTCCCTGCACAAGATTACAGGATTTTATTTATTAAGCCATTTTTTATATACCACTTTTCTCCATAAAAGGGAGTAAGCAGGCGCATTCCTCCACCAGAAGGCTTCCCAGAAAAATGCCAAAGTACGAATAAACGAACCGTTTGCAAGACACGTGCCCCTTCCTGATTGGGACCTGACCCACTAGGCGAAAGGTTGCCAACCTCCAGGCGGTGGCTGGGGATCTCCTGGGATTACAACTGACCTTCAGACAACAGAGATCAGCTCCCCTGGAGTACATAGCAACGCAGATCCTGTGAATTAATTGATTACAACTGAGAGGCAGTGAACATAAGCCTGTTCTACGGGAAGGGCAGGCTAAAAATCGAATCAAACAAACAAATAAAGAAGAACCAGTGCTTCAAACAGTTAGCAAAACAGCTTCAAACGGTTTGCGAACCGTTGTGCTAAAAGAAACTGACTAGTGACTTTTTGCATATGTAGTGTTTGAAGCACTGGATCCAGGTTGTAATTAATGGTAAGGTGTGGCTTTTGCCGCAATTAGGAGAACCGTTTGTGCCCGACGAATGAAACGGAGTATTGCTTGCATGTAGTATACAAAGCACTGGTTCTAGAAAAGCGATTAATCCTCAGACGAAGGATCGACCAAAACACACCTCATTTTACCTAGGAAGCGTGTCATTTTTAACTTGGAAGCTTGTTCCTATCTTGAAGGAATTGTCTGCACCTGTTTGGAATGGATACCGTTGTGCCGAAGGAAAAGAAAATTTCATCTGTGGACTCCATAGCCTTGAATGACTGAATGTGCATTACCATTCTATTTGTTATTGTAACTGATTTTTGTATTGAATGAATTCAGAAATACGTTTTTGTTAGATGATGTATAATATATGAAAGAGCACTGAACTGTTGCATGCCGCTTTTTTGACACAGTTGTCTCCAGCCTTCAACCCGTTTCCGTGTTTTTCCCTTATTTACTCCCCACCTGGAGGCTGGCACCCCTACCGGCAGCCTCTCAGTCTAAACTGAAGGCCCTCTGGAGAAGACAGGCTTGAATCCGGGTCTCGTTCAGCTCATGGGGGAGCCCTTCCAAGGGGCTGGGGGAGGGGGGGGGTGGAGAAACAGCAGAAGTCCCCCCCAAAAAAGCTCCCAGTCAGCCAAATTACAGTTGAGAATACAGACAGAAACCATCCTTTACGTGCTCAGGGACAAAGTCATGTGTGGAGAAACGCCATTTTGGGCCTGTGTTTGTCTGAGAGTCTCTCAAACTCTAGGCAGGCTTTGGGACCTAGTCTCTTCCTTCAGGGGTGGCCAACGGTAGCTCTCCAGATGTTTTTTTTTGCCTACAACTCCCATCAGCCCCGGCCAGCATGGCCAATGGCTAGGGCTGATGGGAGTTGTAGGCAAAAAAACAACAACATCTGGAGAGCCAGTTTGGTGTAGTGGTTTAGTGTGCGGACTCTTATCTGGGAGAACTGGGTTTGATTCCCCACTCCTCCACTTGCACCTGCTAGCATGGCCTTGGGTCAGCCATAGCTCTGGCAGAGGTTGTCCTTGAAAGGGCAGCTGCTGTGAGAGCCCTCTCCAGCCCCACCCACCTCACAGGGTGCCTGTTGTGGGGGAGGAAGGTAAAGGAGATTGTGAGCCGCTCTGAGACTCTTTGGAGTGGAGGGCGGGATATAAATCCAATATCTTCTTCTGCTGCTGCTAGAGTTGCACCCCTAGGGGTCTCCCAGTTTGCTGGGAAACAGTTTGGTGTAGTGGTTAAGTGTGCGGACTCTTATCTGGGAGAACCGGGTTTGATTCCCCACTCCTTCACTTGCACCTGCTGGAATTGCCTTAGGTCAGCCATAGCTCTGGCAGAGGTTGTCCTTGAAAGGGCAGCTGCTGTCAGAGCCCTCTCCAGCCCCACCCACCTCACAGGGTGCCTGTTGTGGGGGAGGAAGGGAAAGGAGATTGTGAGCCGCTCTGAGACTCTTCGGAGTGGAGGGCGGGATATAAATCCAATATCATCTTCTTCTTCTTCAGCCCTGTTTTATATTAGTTTTTGTTTTTCTGCGGGAAGCCTTCAGTTTGAGTTGGGCTTTGAGTTCAGTCAGTTGGGTTGGGGAATCTGCCTGTGCTGAATGGTATGGCCAGGGCAAGTATGGTGGAACAGGGAAAAAAGGAGCGCTTTCCCCTACTTTGATTTATTTCTTCTGTTCACTATTCTAAAAAGACCTGTATGTGGTTGTACATTTTAAATAAATGTTTTGTCTGTTTAAAAAAATAGTTCCTCTGTGCTACGTGGTTTCCCCAACCGCCTTAGACCACGCTACGGCAAGAGGGGAGTCCCGAGAAGGGGGAAGGCATGCAGTTGGCAAGGGTGCCAATCCTCCAGGGGACTCCCAAAGAAGGACTGTGGTCTCTCTGTGTTAACCAGGTGCTGGGTTGGCAGAGGACCTTGCCTCAGAACTGGAAGGAAGGGGGATTGGGAGTCCTGTTTCTCTCGGACAGGAACCCCTAAATTGAGCAGGTGGTGGCAGCGTGCCCTAGTGGCGGGAAGAAGATTTGCTCCCTTCAGGAGAGGGCAACTCAAAGGGGAGTTGACGCGACCGGGTCTGAAGGCAGAATCGGGCCGGTTCTGCCACATCACGCACAGATTTAAGGGTCAAAATCAGCACCTTGCATGGGGGCATGGACGCAAATTCAAAGCCAAGAGAGACTGCTCTGAGTGAGAGAATGAGAAGGAAGCAGATGACAGCGACTTGCAGGTGGGCCTGTTCGGAGACCTCCAGAGTCCTGATTCAGCCCTTGGGCCGCATATTCGACACCCCTGGTTTATACCTCTTCATGACTTCTGACCTGTCTTCAAGGGCAGAACCACACAAGAGCGTGGTGCAGAAGCCAAGTTACCAAGGCATGGGACGGGTAACTGTGGCAAGGTCTGCTTTCCCCAGGAAGAGTCACAGCTGGCAAACAAGCCTGTGTTCCAGCCAACATCTGGCATTTACTTCTTAAAGAGCCAGTTTGGTGTAGTGGTTAAGTGTGCGGACTCTTATCTGGGAGAACCGGCTTTGATTCCCCACTCCTCCACTTGCAGCTGCAGGAATGGCCTTGGGTCAGCCAGAGCTCTCTTATCTGGAAGAACCGGGTTGGATTCCCCACTCCTCCACTTGCAGCTGCAGGAATGGCCTTGGGTCAGCCAGAGCTCTCTTATCTGGAAGAACCGGGTTTGATTCCCCACTCCTCCGCTTGCATCTGCTGGAATGGCCTTGGGTCAGCCGTAGCTCTCTTATCTGGGAGAACCGGGTTGGATTCCCCACTCCTCCCCTTGCAGCTGCTGGAATGGCCTCGGGTCAGCCAGAGCTCTCTTATCTGGAAGAACCGGGTTTGATTCCCCACTCCTCCACTTGCACCTGCTGGAATGGCCTTGGGTCAGCCATAGCTCTGGCAGAGGTTGTCCTTGAAAGGGCAGCTGCGGTGAGAGCCCTCTCAGCCCCACCCACCTCACAGGGTGTCTGTTGTGGGTGGGGGGGAAGGCAAAGGAGATTGTGAGCCGCTCTGAGACTCTTTGGAGTGGAGGGCGGGATATAAATCCAATATCTTCTTCTTCATCATCTTCTTCTTCTTAAAGAACGAACATGGAGTCCAAAAGGAGCCTCTTAGCTGCTTGCCGAATCTTCCAGGAAGATCATAACCCTATGCCAAACCGGTCGAATCCAACTTTCTGGATCATTTTTGCCCTCACCCCGACCGCTTCCTTCTATTTGCCTGCATTAAGTTCCAGTTTATTAAAACCCTCTTCCAGCCCTTCCCTGAATCCAGACATTTGCTCAGCAATTCTGCTGTCCCCCTGGATTTTGACGGAGAAAGAATCAGAATCGTTTGCCATCAGCATATATTCCTCCAGCTGTCAAGCACTGTCAAGAACAAAATCTTTGCGGCACCCAACGAGGCCCTGAGCACCGTCTTCAAGGAAGGAATGAAGCCAGAGTTACACAGAGCCTTGAGGCAGACAAGGACACTTTGGTTGTTGAGAAACAAAGATGTAAGATAAGTTTTTGGTTTTTTTTAAAAAAGAAAAGGTAAAGGCAGTCCCCTGTGCAAGCACCAGTCGTTTCTGACTCTGGGGTGACGTCGTATCACAATGTTTTCACAGCAGACTTTTTACGTGGCACAGAGTGTTGAAGCTACAGTACAGCAGTCTTAAGCTCTGCTCACGACCTAAGTTCGATCCCCGGCGGAAGCTGGGTTTTCAGGTAGCCAGCTCAAGGTTGACTCAGCCTTCCATCCTTCCGAGGTCAGTAAAAGGAGTACCCAGCTTGCTGGGGGGAAAGCGTAGATGACTGGGGAAGGCAATGGCAAACCACCCCGTAAAAAGTCTCCCGTGAAAACGCTATGAAAGCAACGTCACCCCAGACTCGGAAACGACTGGTGCTTCCACAGGGGACCTTTCCTTTCCTTGCAATTGCCTTCCCCAGTCATCTACACAAGTAAGACAAGTAGGGGCACAGTCCCACCCAGTTCTCACTGAAGGGGTTCCAAGGTCATGGCTCAGCGGTAGACCCCTGGTATGTGGGAGGAGGGGGAGGATACTGGATGCATACTTCACTTTGAATCTCAAGAGTCTCAATCTCCTTTACCTTCCTCCCCCACAACAAACACCCTGTGAGGTGAGTGGGGCTGAGAGACCTCTCCCAGAAGCTGCCTTTTCAAGGACAACTCTGCGAGAGTTGTCTGACCCAAGGCTATTCCAGCAGCTGCAAGTGGAGGAGGGGGGAATCAAACCCGGTTCTCCCAGATAAGAAGAGGAGGAGGAGGAAAAGAAGGAGGAGAAGGAGGAGGAGAGGAAGGAGAAGGAGGAGGAGAGGAAGAAGGAGATATATCCCACCCTTTGCTCTGAATCTCAGAGTGGCTCACAATCTCCTTTACCTTCCTCCCGCACAAGAAACACCCTGTGAGGTGGGTGAGAGAGCTCTCACAGAAGCTGCCCTTTCAAGGACAACTCTGCGAGAATTATGGCTGACCCAAGGCCATTCCAGCAGCTGCAAGTGGAGGAGTGGGGAATCAAACCCGGTTCTCCCACATAAGAGTCCATGCACTTAACCACTACACCAAACTGGAAGGTCCCAGGTTCAATCCCTGACACCTCCAAGTAAAAGGCTCAGAAAGTAAATGATGTAGAAAACCCTGGAGAATAGTTGTTAGTCAGAGCAGACAATACTGACTGTGATAGACCACAGACATGGTTTATGGGGGTATTGAGAGACATTGGAAAACAGAGAGTTAGATTTGAAGCCACCTTCTACTGAATCAGACCCTTGGTCCATCAAGGTCAGTCTTGTCTACTCAGCCTCGCAGCAGCTCTCCAGGGTCTCAGACAGAAAAGGGTCTTTCCCATCACCTCATCATAGAATCACAGAGTTGGAAGGGACCTCCCAGGGTCATCTAGTCCAACCCCCTGCACCATGCAGGAAACTCACAACTACCTCCCCCTAAATTCACAGAATCTTCATTGCTATCAGATGGCCATCTAGCCTCTGTTTAAAAACCTCCAAGGGCGGAGAGCTCACCACCTCCCGAGGAAGTCTGTTCCACTGAGGAACCGCTCTAACGGTCAGGAAGTTCTTCCTAATGTTGAGCCGAAAACTCTTCTCAATTTCAGTCCCTCGGTCATGGTCCTACCATCTGAGGTCACAGAAAACAATCCCACAACATCCTCTATGTGACGGCCCTTCAGATACTTGAAGACAGCGATCCTATCACCTCTCAGCCGCCTCCTCTCCAGGCTAAACATGCCCAGCTCCTTCAACCTTTCCTCCTAGGACTTGGTCTCCAGACCCCTCACCATCTTCGTCGCCCTCCTCTGCTTCACTATAAAAGGCATAAGGATATGCTGGGAACATGGGGCATGAAAAGATATTCTCTTGAGGACATGATTCCAATTAGAAGAAAGGTCAAAGCATGATTTTTACCAGTTGAGAATTAAGTGGCCATGGGAAAGACAGACATTTAAGTTATTTGATTCTGCCAGCTATTTCTGCTTCCCCACCAAGTATGTCTCGAGTACATCTCACCTATGAAGAAATAAATCAGAAAAAAAAAATAATGACAGAGTAAGATAAAAGCCAGACTGACTGTCAATGCACGCAAATCAGCTTGTCTATGTCCTTCTTAAAATGGGGTGCCCAAAACTGAACACAAGACTCCAGGTGAGGTCTTACCAGAGCAGAGCAAAGCGATACCATCACTTCACATGATCTGGACTTCTGTTAATACAGCCCAGAATTGCATTTGCCTTTTTAGCCACCGTATCACACCACTGACTCATGTTCAGTGTATGGTCCACGAAGACCCTGAGATCCTAAGGACCACCCTTGCTGGTTATTAGGAACTGACCCTGCAGAGGAAGGTATGCCGAGCATCGCCTGCCGTTGTGTGTTGCAAACAAAGATGACAAGATGACATCGAGGCCCCAAGACGCAGGGCGTTTTCATTACAACAAAAGAGTAGCTATCAGGGGGCGCCGGCTCCAGCTTTCACCAGCTGAAAGCTAGCGTTGGCTGATAAGATGGGTGCCTAGGAGACGGCAGGAGAGGAAACAAAAAGATGCCCCGCTCCCAAGCGAAGGAGAAGCGCGTCAGATGGAATCCCATTTCCAGCATGCAAAAAGCTCAGCCGTCTCTGGCTTTGGGAAGGGAAGGGAAGGTTTATCTCTGCTCGCCACTGTTTTCTACCATGGAAACTTGATTATACAAAAAGAACTGGGGGGGGGGGGGTGTTGTTTTTTCTGCTTTTGAGCAAACTTGTCCTGGTTTGTAGCTGCAGCACAAAGGGACAGACCGCTCTGCAGCACACGAGCAAGGTAACAAAATAACTGTGCCTGAAAAAGAACTTTTATACGATTTCAATGGAAATCATAGAATCCTAGAGTTGGAAGGGACCACTAGGGTCATCTAGTCCAACCCCCTGCACAATGCAGGAAACTCACAAACACTTCCCCCTAAATTCACAGCATTGCTGTCAGATGGCCATCTAGCCTCTGCTTAAAACCCTCCAAGGAAGGAGAGCCCACCACCTCCCGAGGAGGAAGCCTGTTCCACTGGAACACTGTTCCACTGTTTCTACCAGTCCAATTGCACACTGCCTATTGGCCTGTTGATTATATTGACTTACAGCTGGAGCAACCTGCCCAGATCAGGCTGGACTGAATGCAGAGGACCTCATAGAATCAAAGAGTTGGAAGGGATCTCCAGGGTCATCTAGTCCAACCCCCTGCACCATGCAGGATACTCACAAACACCTCCCCCTAAATTCACAGGATCTTCATTGCTGTCAGATGGCCATCTAGCCTCTGCTTAAAAACCTCCAAAGAAGGAGAGCCCACCACTTCCCGAGGAAGCCTGTTCCACTGAGGAACCACTCTAACGGTCAAAAAGTTCTTCCTAATGTTGAGCCGTAAACTCTTCTGATTTAATTTTTTTGGGGAGGGACAGTGGCTCAGTGTTAGAGCATCTGCTTGGGAAGAGGAAGGTCCCAGGTTCAATCCCTGGCATCTCCAAAAAAAGGGTCCAGGCAAATAGGTGTGAAAAACCTCAGCTTGAGACCCTGGAGAGCCGCTGCCAGTCTGAGAAGACAATACTGACTTTGATGGACCAAAGGTCTGATTCAGTATAAGGCAGCTTCAAATGTTCAAATGTTCAATTTCAACCCAATGGTTCTTGTCCTACCTTCTGGGGCCACAGAAAACAATTCCACACCATCCTCTAGATGACAGCCCTTCAAGTACTTGAAGATGGTGATCATATCACCTCTCATATCAAAAGTTTCTTAACAGTGAACAATCACAGAAATAATATCAGTAATACCAGTACAAAACATACAAGCACAGTATCCCTTATAGCAAAAGTCAGAGCTTCTGTGTGACTCCTCTAAATTTTTTGTCATTAAAAAAAAACGTCACAGAGGATCCAATATTCAAATCCGAAAGAGGAGTCTATCCACAGTAATCGGCTGAAAAGGATAATTTCCCTTCACTTGATCGCCCGCTTGAAGATTCACATTGCGCTGAGCAGAGCTTTTTCCACGAGCCGATTAGAATATTTACTATAGAAAACCTCTTGCACTCGCCAATTTCTCAAAACATTCTTTTGAGAAATTTGTTGAGAAAACGTTTTGAGAAATCGGCCAGTGCAAGAGATTTTCGACAGTAAGCCAAGTTTGATTCTGTGTCTAAGCTTTCGTGTACAGCCAGAATTAAACATTGCTGGTCTTCAACGTTCCCCAGTACTTTTTGTTGGTCTTTAAGGAGCCAACATGAAGCCGGCGCCTCCCCTCCCATCTCCAATGCCAAACGGGGACGTTTTCCTGGCAGCTCACTCCCTCAATTAAAGAACCGGGTGGAAAATATCTCCACATATGTGACAAGCGTGGAGTGACAGCTGGTAAGACTTGCTGTTTTGCATATGCAACTCCGACCCACTCGACAAGAAAGAAGACTTAATTGCTGGCGGGAAAACAGCACAGCTGCAGTTCTTCTTTTCTGAGCTCAGGGCCAGGCAGGTTGGGGCCAGCTCTGGCTCCAGAGACCCCCAAAGCACACTGGGTCTTTTGAACACCCAGGAAGTGGCTGTATATTCATAGAATCATAGAGTTGGAAGGATCGGAGAGCCAGTTTGGTGTAGTGGTTAACTGTGCGGACTCCTCCACTTGCACCTGCTGGAATGGCCTTGTGTCAGCCATAGCTCTGGCAGAGGTTGTCCTTGAAAGGGCAGCTGCTGTGAGAGCCCTCTCCAGCCCCACCCACCTCACAGGGTGTCTGTTGTGGGGGAGGAAGGTAAAGGAGATTGTGAGCTGCTCTGAGACTACTAATGTTTTAAGTTTTTAAAAATATATATATTTGTGTTTGTGTTCTTTATAAAATGTACATATCTTAAATAGCTACACACACGGCCCAACCCAACATGGCCTGGCCCCGGAAGGTCTCATTTGTGTCAGATTCCGCCCTCATAACAAATGAGTTTGACCCTCCCGCTCTAGATGACAGCCCTTCAAGTACTTGAGGATGGTGATATCACTTCTCACTCCTCTCCTCTCCAGGCTAAACATGCCCAGCTCCTTCAACCTTTCTTCAACTTTCCTTCACAGATAGTATCATAGAATCCTAGAGTTGGAAGGGATCTGCAGAGTCATCTAGTCCAACCCCCTGCACAATGCAGGAAATTCACAACCCGCCCCCCCCCCCTAAATTCACAGGATCCGCATTGGTGTCAGACGATGATATTGGATTTATATCCCCTCCCTCCACTCCGAATCTCAGAGTGGCTTACAATCTCTTTTATCTTCTTCCCCCACAACAAGGCACTCTGTGAGGTGGGTGGGGCTGAGAGAGCTCTCTCAGAAGCTGCCCTTTCAAGGACAACTCCTACAAGAGCTATGGCTGACCCAAGGCCATTCCAGCAGCTGCAAGTGGAGGTGTGGGGAATCCAGAAGAAGACTGCAGATTTATACCCCGCCCTTCTCTCTGAATCGCAGACTCAGAGCAGCTCACAATCTCCTATATCTTCTCCCTCCACAACAGACACCTTGTGAGGTGACAGAAGCTGCCCTTTCAAGGACAACTCCTGCGATAGCTATGGCTGACCCGAAGCCATTCCAGCAGGTGCCAGTGGAGGAGTGGGGAATCAAACCCGGCTCTCCCAGATAAGAGAGCTCTGGCTGACCCAAGGCCATTCCAGCAGGTGCAAGTGGAGGAGTGGGGAATCCAACCCGGTTCTCCCAGATAAGAGAGCTCTGCCTGACCCAAGGCCATTCCAGCAGGTGCAAGTGGAGGAGTGGGGAATCCAACCCGGAGAGCCAGTTTGGTGCAGTGGTTAAGTGTGCGGACTCTTATCTGGGAGAACCGGGTTTGATTCTCCACTCCTCCACTTGCACCTGCTAGCATGGCCTTGGGTCAGCCATAGCTTTGGCAGAGGTTGTCCTTGAAAGGGCAGCTGCTGTGAGAGCCCTCTCCAGCCCCACCCACCTCACAGGGTGTCTGTTGTGGGGGAGGAAGGTAAAGGAGATTGTGAGCCGCTCTGAGACTCTTTGGAGTGGAGGGCGGGATATAAATCCAATATCATCATCATCATCATCATCATCATCATCATCATCATCATCATCATCATCATCATCTTCTTCTTCTTCTTCTTCTTCTTCTTCTTCTTCTTCTTCTTCTTCTTCTTCTTCTTCTTCTCCTCCTCCTCCTCCTCCTCCTCCTCCTCCTCCTCCTCCTCCTCCTCCTCCTCCTCCCCCCAGATAAGAGAGCTCTGGCTGACCCAAGGCCATTACAGCAGCTGCAAGTGGAGAAGTGGGGAATCCAACCCGGTTCTCCCAGATAAGAGAGATCTGGCTGACCCAAGGCCATTCCAGCAGCTGCGAGTGGAGGAGTGGGGAATCCAACCCGGTTCTCCCAGATAAGAGAGCTGTGGCTGACCCAAGGCCATTCCAGCAGCTGCAAGTGGAGGAGTGGGGAATCAAACCCGGTTCTCCCAGATAAGAGAGCTGTGGCTGACCCAAGGCTATCCCAGCAGGTGCAAGTGGAGGAGTGGGGAATCAAACCCGGTTCTCCCAGATCAGAGTCCGCACACTTAACCATTACACTAAACTACGTGGGATGGTTGTCCTTGGACAAGAAGTAGGAACTGTGCTCTGGGTGCAGTCTGCTCAATATTAGCAATATGCTGGAAATTGCTTTTAACAGCTAATTTATAATCAGAGTTATAATCACTGTTTTTTATTCTTTTGTTCCCCACCCAGAGCCCTGCTGTGCAGGGAAGGGCAGGTTATACATCTAATAACCTAAATAATTAAAGGAATACGATTTGGGGGGAGAAGGGATAGTGAGCATGGCAGCCGCTGCCTACGGACCAAGCCTGGAGTGACACAAAAGGAGGAATTACTCAGGTGAGACCACACGGGATGGATGCTCAGGTCGCTATGGTGACGAGCATCCAGAGACCCACTTGAGGACCACCCAGGTCTCAACACACCTTTGTTTGCCGTCGCCATCTCTCCCGCCAACAGTTGCTGCTCCGGTGACGGGTAGAACTTCTGCCGGATCAGCAAGAGGCCATCCTTCATGGGTACGCAGCAGGCTGCCTTTGAGGACAAGGAGGTGCAGAAAGGGGGAGAGAAAAGAAGAAGCCACAGTGAGACTTCCTAAGCAAGAGCAGAATCACACCAGCATCCCTGATCAGCGAAGAAGGAGAAACACTGGATGGGAAGCACCCATGTAAACATTCTCCCTGGGTCCTAAGGGCAGACATATCCTCAACCTCATGAATGTTTTAGGACAACATATGAAGCACCAACGGGTCCATCAAAGTCAGCAGCTCTCCGGGGTCTCCAGCTGAGGTTTTTCACACCTACTTGCCTGGAGATGCCGGGGATTGAACCTGGGACCTTCTGCTTACCAAGCAGATGCTCTGCCACTGAGCCACCGTCCCTCCCTCGAGGCGGAGACATAAGTGTTCACTTTTGACACAGCACTTCTGGTTTGTTTGCTCTGGTTTGATTTCGAGGGTCTCAGGCAGAAATCTTACACACTTGCCTCCCACCTGGTCCTTTCAACTGGAGATGCCGGGGATTGAAGCAGGGACCTTCTGGATGCCAATCAGATGCTCTACCACTGAGTCACAGCCCTTCTCCATTAGTCTCCAAGGTCTCATGCTGAGGTCTTTCCCATCACCTCCTGCCTGGTCCTTTTCACTGAAGATGCCGGGGATTGAACCTGGGACCTTCTGCATGCCGAGCAGATGCTCTACCACTGAGTCACGGACCCTTCCTGAATTCTACTGTCTTAACTTGAGTACATCAAGGCCATAATTGTCTGCTCAGACTGACAGCCACTCTCCAGGGTATCAGGCTGAGGTCTTTTCTATAACCTCCTGCCCAATCTTTTCAACTGGAGATGCTGGGGATTGAACCTGGGACCTTCTGCATGCTGAGCAGAGGCTCTGACCCTCAGCCAAAGCCCTTCTCCATTACTCTCCAGGGTCAGGTAGAGGTCTTCCCCCATCACCTCCTGGCTGGTCCTTTTAACTGAAGGTGCTGGGGACTGAATCTGGGACCTTCTAAATGCCAAGCAGAGTGAGGCCAAGAGCATACCACTCTTTAAGCTTGGTCTGGGAAAGGAAGAGCAGAGCCACCAATCTGCCTTTGAGACCACATTCTTTAGTAGCATGCACATTTCATTTTGAACTTTGGCAGAACTTTGGACAGGGTTCCCCCCACCCTCCTGTTGGCAACTCAAAAACATCTGAAGCTGTCTTCTGACTCAGGTGGGTAGCCATGCTAGTCTCAAACTTTGTTCTGTCTTCCACTGAGTAACTCAATCTGACCGTCCCCGCTGAGGACCCATCTTCTCTTCCCAACTGCAGCTCTCCAGGGACTCCCACCAAGAACGGGTCTTCTCCCTCCCCAGCACCTGAAGCAGCCTTCAGATCACGTGTCAATCTCACCCAGCATCTCTTATCAATAGCAGCTCTCCAGGGACTCCCACCAAGAACGGGTCTTCTCCCTCCCCAGCACCTGAAGCAGCCTTCAGACCACGTGTCAATCTCACCCAGCATCTCTTATCAATAGCAGCTCTCCAGGGACTCCCACCAAGAACGGGTCTTCTCCCTCCCCAGCACCTGAAGCAGCCTTCAGACCACGTGTCAATCTCACCCAGCATCTCTTATCAATAACAGCTCTCCAGGGACTCCCACCAAGAATGGGTCTTCTCCCTCCCCAGCACCTGAAGCAGCCTTCAGACCACGTGTCAATCTCACCCAGCATCTCTTATCAATAACAGCTCTCCAGGGACTCCCACCAAGTACGAGTCTTCTCCCTCCCCAGCACCTGAAGCAGCCTTCAGACCATGTGTCAATCTCACCCAGCATCTCTTATCAATAACAGCTCTCCAGGGATTCCCACCAAGAACGGGTCTTCTCCCTCCCCAGCACCTGAAGCAGCCTTCAGACCACGTGTCAATCTCACCCAGCATCTCTTATCAATAGCAGCTCTCCAGGGACTCCCACCAAGAACGAGTCTTCTCCCTCCCCAGCACCTGAAGCAGCCTTCAGACCACGTGTCAATCTCACCCAGCATCTCTTATCAATAACAGCTCTCCAGGGACTCCCACCAAGAACGAGTCTTCTCCCACCCCAGCACCTGAAGCAGCCTTCAGACCATGTGTCAATCTCACCCAGCATCTCTTATCAATAGCAGCTCTCCAGGGACTCCCACCAAGAACAGGTCTTCTCCCTCCCCAGCACCTTAAGCAGCCTTCAGACCACGTGTCAATCTCACCCAGCATCTCTTATCAATAACAGCTCTCCAGGGACTCCCACCAAGAACGAGTCTTCTCTCACCCCAGCACCTGAAGCAGCCTTCAGACCATGTGTCAATCTCAACCAGCATCTCTTATCAATAGCAGCTCTCCAGGGACTCCCACCAAGAACGGGTCTTCTCTCTCCCCAGCACCTTAAGCAGCCTTCAGACCATGTGTCAATCTCACCCATCTCTTACCAATAGCAGCTCTCCAGGGACTTCCACTTAGAACAAGTCTTCTCCATCCCCAGCACCTGAAGCGGCCTTCAGACCACGTGTCAGTCTCACCCAGCATTGCCTCCTTGTTAGGGCCTTCCCAAGCACTGACTAATAGAGATCCAATAACTACCCTACGCTTGATCTTGTCAGACTTTGGAAGCTAAGTAGGGTTAGCCCTGGCTAGTACTGGAATGAAGGGCCACCAAGGATGACTCTGCAGGGGCAAGAAATGGCAAACCACTTTTGTTCATCTCCAGCTGAAAGAGAAGGTAGAGAAAGAAGTCTTTTTCTCCCTTTCTCACAATACAAGAACTCGTGGGCACTCAATGAAAATGCTGAGCAGTCGGGTTAGAACGGATAAAAGGAAGTCCTTCTTCACCCGAAGGGTGATTAACATGTGGAATTCACTGCCACAGGAGGTGCTGGCGGCTGCAAGCATAGCCAAGATGGGACTGGATAAGCATACGGAGCAGAGGTCCATTAGTGGCCATTAGCCACAGGGTATAGATGGAACTCTCTGTCTGGGGCAGGGATGCTCTGTATTCTTGGTGCTTGCGGGGGTGGGGGCAACAGCGGGAGGGCTTCTAGCCCCACTGGTGGACCTCCTGATGGCACCTTTTTTTTTTGGCCACTGTGTGACAGAGTGTTGGACTGGATGGGCTACCGGCCTGATCCAACATGGCTTCTCTTATGCTCTTAAAGATGGAACTCTCTGTGTGGGGCAGTGATGCTCTGTATTCTTGGTGCTTGGGGGCCCCACAGTGGAAGGGCTTCTGGTGTCCTGGCCTCACTGGTGGACCTCCTGATGGCACCTGGGTTTTGGGAGCCCCTGTGTGACACAGAGTGCTGGACTGGATGGGCCATTGGCCTGATCCAGCAGGGCTTTTCTCATGTTCTTAGCCATGACCTGGACAACCTAAGTTAACCTAATATCAGATCTTTGAAGCTTTAACTCTGGTTTGTACTTGGGCAGGAGACCACCCAGGAAGTCCAGGGTTGCAGATCACTTCTGAGTGTCTCTTGCCTTGACTTGGGACGGCCCAGGCTAGCCTAATCTCATGAGATCTCAGAAGCTCAACAGGGGCGGCTCAGGTTTGTACTTGGACGGGAGACCACCACAGAAGTCCACAGTTGCTATGCAGGGGCAGGCAATGGCAAACCGTCTGTGAATGTCTAGAGCAGGGATGTCAAACATACAGCCCACGGGCTGAATCAGGCCCTCCGAGGGCTCTTATCAAGCCCCCGAGCAACTGGCTGCCATCAGCTTCCTTCTCTTTCTCCCTTGCTCCCTTCTGTCTCACAGCTTGCTCAATTGTGCAGGAGCTACCAAACATAGCCTCGATTTTCTCTATTAGCTGAGGCTCCTCCCTTGGGGAGGAAGGGGGGGAGGAATAGCTTGCTTTGCTAGGCTCTCTCAATTGCACAGCAGAGCTACTGAGCTAAGCCTCTCTTCCTTCTATTGGCTGAGGCTCCTCCTGGTCCCCTGAGGAAGTAAGGAAAGAGCCAGAGCTTCCTTTGCCCAGTTCCCTGGATCCCATGGGAGAGATACAAAGAAAGCACCTTTAAGACCACTGAGTGCTAATGCTTTAAGTGTTTTATTTTTAAATATATATATATTTAATTGTGTTTGTCTGTGTCCTTTATAAAGTTTATATCTCTGCTACCTAATCTTAAATAGGTACATAGATGGCCCGGCCTGAGATGTCCTGGCCCTACGAGGTCTCATTGATGTCAGATCTGGCCCTCGTAACAAATGAGTTTGACATCCCTGGCCTAGAGCCTTGAAAATTGGGTGTAACTTGACAGATTATATATAGGACACAGCAGCTCAGGGACCTTTTGCACAGTGCAAAGTGTGCGTCATTGCTGCAACATCAATGCCCTTCACAGGCCAAAGAGAACTCTATGCAAAACTCAAGGGCCCGCCACAGATTAAATATTCACTGTGCACTACCTCCGTCCTCCGCCAACACGGCACCGTCCTTACCCCACAGCCCCAAAGCAATCTGCACATGCCTCCCTCAGACGCTCAAGACTCAATGAGAATGTTTCGGGGGGGGGGGGCCCTTCCAATATTCCAGAAACAAGGATTTCATTAGCGCCTTTCCTCGCCCTGTTTCTCCTGAGCTTCAGCGCTCGATGCCTCGCACAAGATGTCACAAAACAAGCCTTTGGTGTCAATTTCGGGGGAGGGAGAGGATGGCTGAGTCGGGCTCGGAAATAAAAATAGAGGCCTGTAGCCCCTCTCACTCCTGGCCAGCGAACAGCATGATCGTTTCTGTGCAATCTCGTCTGAGACGTTTTTTTAAAAAGCAAGGGACGAGAGAAGTGCGAATGATCAAGATTGCAAAGAAAAACAAAACCACAGAAAGGTGTGGTGTGTGTGGTGGTGGTGGAGGGGAGAGTGTTAAAGAATCCAGACTAATCCAGTGGAAACATCTCCAAGCAGCCCAACCATCACATGCAACACAGCTCTCAGGTCAAAACCAAGCAAACTCTCCCTTGGAAGAAGCTGCAGATCTCTTGAGCTTTCTATGTCCGGTTTGTTTCTGTTTGTCATCCTGGTCTTTAACTGGAGCAGACACTTAAGAGCACATGAAGAACCCTGCTGGGGCACATGAACCCACAAAGCTGCCTTCTATAGAGTCAGGCCTTTAGTCCAGCGGTGTCAAACATGCAGTTCGGGGGCCAAATCAGGCCCCTGGAGGGCTCCTATCAGGCCTACGAGCAACTGGTTGTTATCTACTTCCTTCTCCCTACATCTTGCTTCCATCTTCCCCCAGGTTAAAACGCTTGGGGCTCTTTGGCTTGGAGAAACGTCGACTGCGGGGTGACATGATAGAGGTTTACAAGATTATGCATGGGATGGAGAAAGTAGAGAAAGAAGCACTTTTCTCCCTTTCTCACAATACAAGAACTCATGGGCATTCAATGAAATTGCTGAGCAGTCAGGTTAAAATGGATAAAAGGAAGTCCTTCTTCACCCAAAGGGTGATTGACATGTGGAATTCACTGCTGCAGGAGGAGGTGGCGGCTACAAACATAGCCAGCTTCAAGAGGGGAATGGATAAAAATATGGAGCAGAGGTCCATCAGTGGCTATTAGCCACGGTATGTGTATATTTGGCCACTGTGTGACACAGAGTATTGGACTGGATTGGCCATTGGCCTGATCCAACATGGCTTCTCTTATATTCTTTTGTTCTTATCTGAAAACAGCTTGTTTGCAAGGCTTGCTCAATAGCACAGGAGCTACAGAGCAAAGCCTCTATTTTCTCCATAGGCTGAGGCTCCTCCTCTGGGAAGGAAGAAGGAAGGAATAGCTTGCTTTGCCAGGCTTTCTCAATTGCGAAGCAGAGGTACTGAGCCAAGCCTCTATTCCTTCTATTGGCTGAGGCTCCTCCCCGTCCTGGTCCCCTCTGAATGTGGAGATTCCCCTCAGTCACCATGGCCTGTAGCCGCTGAAACGCCTCTCCTCCACAAATATGTCTAATCCCCTTTTAAAAGTCTGAGCCTATCACTGCATCCCCTCACAGTGAAGTACACATTTTAAACACTCGTGTAAAGCGGCTCACAATCTCCTTTACCTTCCCCCCCCCCCACAACAGACACCCTATGAGGTGGGTGGGGCTGAGAGGGCTCTCACAGCAGTTGCCCTTTCAAGGACAGAGTATCAGAGTGGCCTACAATCTCCTTTCCTTTCCTCCCCCACAACAGACACCCTGTGAGGTGGGTGGGGCTGAGAGGGCTCTCACAGCAGCTGCCCTTTCAAGGACAGAGTCTCAGAGCAGCCTACAATCGCCTTTCCCTTCCTCCCCAACAACAGACACCCTGTGAGGTGGGTGGGACTGAGAGGACTCTAGAAGAAGAAGACCGCAGATTTATACCCTGCCCTTCTCTCTGAATAAGAGACTGTGAGCCGCTCTGAGTCTCTGATTCAGAGAGAAGAAGAAGAATTGCAGATTTATACCCCGCCCTTCTCTCTGAATCAGAGACTCAGAGCGGCTTACAATCTCCTATATCTTCTCCCCCCACAACAGACACCCTGTGAGGTGGGTGAGGCTGAGAGGGCTCTCACAGCAGCTGCCCTTTCAAGGACAACTCCTGAGATTGCTATGGCTGACCCAAGGCCATTCCAGCAGGTGCAAGTGGAGGAGTGGGGAATCAAACCCAGTTCTCCCAGACAAGAGTCCACACACTCAACCACTACACCAAACTGGGCAGGGTATAAATCTGCAGTCATCTTCTTCTAAAATTTGGGCGAGGAGAATGGGCCTATGACAAAACCGTCTGGAGTAGAACCAAACTGGTTCTGTCGGCCCTTTAAAAGGGAAGGAGACGACATTCCAAGCCCCCGGGGGCATTCAGAACGCCCTAATGGATGCTCCTGTTTTTGACCACCTTTGATGTCCAGAACGCCATGACCTCAATGCTGCACGGAGGGGGGGGGGGAATTGGATTCAACACCAAAAGCTCCTTCTCGCCTGCCCGTTCAGAAGCCTTCCCTCTCAGGCTGCCTCGCAAATCCAAACAAGAGCAAGTGGGCAAAAAAAAAAGCCCTTTTAACTGCCAGAAAAGTTATCGTTTGCAGATTCTTTAGATTCCAGCATAAAACTTTCCCAAAGGTCATGCACGCTTTTAAAGCTGGGGGGGGGCGCGGGGGGGTGGAGGGAAAGAATAGGAACAGAGAGAAACAGAAGACAACTTGACCCAGAACAGACAGCCAGACGAGGAGCCTGTGGAACAGAACAGGCACATCATTTGTGCCTTTTATCAGAAAGAGAACGTTCCTCGTAAGCCGAAGCCGGCGGCTGCTTCCTCAGTCTTCATTCAGCACAGCACTGCACGAGCTGCCCAATTTTGCCATCCAAAAATAAGTTTCAGAGTACTCCCCACCATAAGAACATAAGAGAAGCCCTGTTGGATCAGGCCACTGGCCCCTCCAGTCCAGCACTCTGTGTCACAAAAGAACATAAGAGAAGCCATGTCGGATCAGGCCAGTGGCCCCTCCAGTCCATCACTCTGTGTTACATAAGAACATAAAAGAAGCCCTGTTGGATCAGGCCAATGGCCCCTCCAGTCCATCACTCTGTGTTACATAAGAACATAAAAGAAGCCCTGTTGGATCAGGCCAATGGCCCCTCCAGTCCATCACTCTGTGTCACATACGAACATAAGAGAAGCCCTGTTGGATCAGGCCACTGGCCCATCCAGTCCAGCACTCTGTGTCACATAAGAACATAAGAGAAGCCCTGTTGGATCAGGCCAGTGGCCCTTCCAGTCCAACACTCTGTGTCACATAAGAACATAAGAGAAGCCCTGTTGGATCAGGCCACTGGCCCATCCAGTCCACCACTCTGTGTCACATAAGAACATAAGAGAAGCCCTGTTGGATCAGGCCAATGGCCCATCCAGTCCAGCACTCTGTGTCACATACGAACATAAGAGAAGCCCTGTTGGATCAGGCCAATGGCCCGTCCAGTCCAACACTCTGTGTCACATAAGAACATAAGAGAAGCCCTGTTGGATCAGGCCAGTGGCCCTTGCAGTCCAACACTCTGTGTCACATAAGAGAAGCCCTGTTGGATCAGGCCACTGGCCCATCCAGTCCAACACTCTGTGTCACATAAGAACATAAGAGAAGCCCTGTTGGATCAGGCCAATGGCCCGTCCAGTCCAACACTCTGTGTCACATAAGAACATAAGAGAAGCCCTGTTGGATCAGGCCAATGGCCCATCCAGTCCAACACTCTGTGTCACATAAGAGAAGCCCTGTTGGATCAGGCCAATGGCCCATCCAGTCCAACACTCTGTGTCACATAAGAGAAGCCCTGTTGGATCAGGCCAGTGGCCCATCCAGTCCAACACTCTGTGTCTCCTAAGAACATAAGAGAAGCCCTGTTGGATCAGGCCACTGGCCCATCCAGTCCAACACTGTGTGTCACACAGGGGCCAATATATGTGTGTGAATATATACATACACGCACACACATATACATACACACACACACACACAAATATATAGTGTGGCTAATAGCCACTGATGGACCTCTGCTCCATATTTTTATCCAATCCCCTGTTAAAGCTGGTTATGCTTGTGGCCGCCACCACCTCCTGTGGCAGTGAATTCCACATGTTCATCACCCTTTGGGTGAAGAAGGACTTTCTTTTCTCCATTTTAACCTGACTGCTCAGCAATTTCATCGAATGCCCATGAGTTCTTGTATTGTGAGAAAGGGAGAAAAGGACTTCTTTCTCTACTTTCTCCATCCCATGCATAACCTTGTAAACCTCTATCATGTCACCCCGCAGTCGACGTTCTCCAAGCTAAAGAGTCCCAAGCGTTTTAACCTTTCTTCATAGGGAAAGTGTTCCAGCCCTTTAATCATTCTAGTTGCCCTTTTCTGGACTTTCACCAATGCTATAATATCCTTTTTGAGGTGCGGTGACTAGAATTTCACACAGTACTCCAAATGAGACCGCACCATCGATTTATACAGGGGCATTATGATACTGGCTGACCCCTCCCCCCGGGATACCCCAGCCTGGCATCTGGCCAGCACTTCACTTTCACATCGGGTTGCCAAGTCCAACTCAAGAAATATCTGGGGACTTTGGGGGTGGAGCCAGGAGACAATGGGGGTGGAGCCTGGAGCAAGGCTGTGACAAGCATCATTGAACTCCAAAGGGAGATCTGGCCATCACATTTCAAGGGACCGCACACCTTTTAAATGCCTTCCCTCCCTTGGAAATAATGAAGGATAGGGACACCTTCTTTTAGGGCTCATAGAATTGGACCCCCTGGTCCAATCCTTTTGAAACGTGGGAGGTATTTTGGGGAGAGGCACTGAATGCTATGCTGACAATTTGGTGCCTCTACCTCAAAAAGCAGCCTCCCCAGAACCCCAGATACCTGAGGATCCATTCTCCATTATACCCCATGGGAATCGTTCTCCATAGGGAATAATGGGGTGCCCAGCAGACATTTCCCTCCCCACCCCCTGCTTTCTGATGACCCTGAAGTGGGGACAGGGACTCCAGACCAGGAGATCCCCTGCCCCCACCTGGGGATTGGCAACCCTACTTTTGCAGAAATCTTGCCAAAGGGCGATGCCTTCACCTCAAGTAACAGGGAACATCCTGATGAAAAAGGAAGAAGAGGGGAGTCTTCTTTACACCTCCAAGGAAGTGTCAGGTTAAGAATCAGGGGTCAGAAGAGTGTCACACAAGGAAATGGGGGATCCGGGTTTTAATCTCCGCTTTCCCCTTGATGCTTTGCTGGGTGTTCTTGGGACAGTCACACACTCAGCCTATCCTATCTCACAAGGCTGTTGTGAGAATAAAGCAGAGTTTAAAGAAGTAAATCAATCAAAGATAATCACAAGAAGACTCCCCCACCCAAAGCTTCACTTCTGTGCAGTTCACAACATGCTACAGAGATGCCCCCACAACTAATTTGAGCCAGTTTGGTGTAAAGGTTAAGCGCATGGACTCTTATCTGGGAGAACCGGGTTTGATTCCCCATTCCTCCACTTGCATTTCCTTTCCCACCAGGTTTCTTCTGGAACATAACAAGATCAAAAGAGCCCTTCTGGATCAGATGTGATCCTGAAGGGCTCTCTTTATGCTGATGTGCTAATGTGACCTTGAGCCAATCACAAGCTCATTTAGAGCTGTTCTCTCTGGAGCAGTTCTCTCCAAGCTCTCTCAGCACCACCCGCCTCACAGGGTGTGGGGAGAGGAAGGGAAGGAGATTGTAAGCCTCTCTGAGACTCTGAGCGAAGGGCAAGGAATAATCCAATCTCTTCTTATCTAGGAGAACCGAGTTTGATTCCCCACTCCTCCACTTGCAGCTGCTGGAATGGCCTTGGGTCAGCCAGAGCTCTGCCAGGAGTTGTCCTTGAAAGGGCATCTTCCGGGAGAGCTCTCAGCCCCAGCCACTTCACAGGGTGTCTGTTATGGGGGGGGGGGAGAAGATATAGGAGATTGTAAGCTGCTCTGAGACTCTGATTCAGAGAGAAGGGTGGGGTATAAATCTGCGGTCTTCTTCATTTTCTTCTTCTCCTTTTCTAATCGACAATGCCCCCAAGAATAAGGAAGTTAAGTGTTCCTTCTTGAGCACACACCAGTTTCAGCCACAGGACTCTTAGTTACTCACTTTTTTAGCGATTCAGCTATATAAAAGCAGGGCTGCCAACCTCCAGTTGGAGCCAGGAGATGTCCCAAAATTACAGTCCAGACAAAAGGGATCAGTTCCCCTGGAGAAAATGGCTGTTTTGGGGGGTGAACTCTGGGGCATCAGAACTCACGGAGGTCCCTCCCTTCCCCCAACTCTGCACTCCCCTGACCCCACCCCCAAAGCTCCAGGGAGTTCCCCACCCAGAACTGCCAGCCCTACAACAGAAGGAAGGGCACACCAACCAAGACAGGCTGTTGCTCATGCATAGGGAAGGAAAGGAAAGAACACTGCATTTTAAAGATGGAAACCCCTCTGAAGACTATGTAAGGCAAGGGTGTCAAACTCATTTGTTATGGGGGCCGGATCTTACATAAATGAGACCTCATCGGGCCGGTCCGACCACAGCGCAATTGAGGGAGCCTGGCAAAGCTGCTGAGCCAAGCCTCTTTTCCTTCTATTGGCTGAGGCCCCTCCCGGTCGCCTGAGGAAGGAAGAAAAGAGCCAGAGCTTCCTTTGCCCAGTTCCCTGGATCCCGTGGGAGAAATACAAAGAAAGCACCATGTTAGACCGGGCCGTATGTGTACCTATTTAGATTAGGTAGCAGAGATATAAACTTTAATAAACTTTAACGCTTCCACATTAGATCCATTCCAGTCTGGCTTCCGCCCGGGCCATGAGTGCTTGTCGCCCTCATGGATGATCTCCAGCAGCATCTGGATCGAGGTGGTTCAGCGGTACTGTTGTTGTTAGACCTATCGGCCGCGTTCGATATGGCCGACCACCAGTTGCTGACCCGCCACCTCGTCGACGTAGGGATTCAGGGGCTGGCCTTGCAGTGGCTCTCCTCTTTCCTTGAGGGTCGGGGACAAAGGGTGGCGATTGGGGGAGAACTTTCCCAGAGACACCTACTTAATTGTGGGGTGCCTCAGGGAGCGGTCCTCTCCCCGATGTTGTTTAACATCTACATGCGCCCCCTTGCCCAGATTGCCCGGAGATATGGGCTGGGTCGTCACCAGTATGCTGATGACACCCAGCTCTATCTATTGATGGACGGACGGACTGACGATGTCCCTGAGAATCTGGACCTGGCGTTGCAAGCCGTGGCAGGCTGGCTTAGGCTGAGTGGGTTGAAGTTAAATCCAGCGAAGACAGAGGTCCTTTGCCTGGGCCGTGGCGGTCTGGGAGAGGAAATTCCCCTACCAGCTTTTGATGGTGCGCCACTGGAAGCAGTGTGCAGGGTCAAAAGCTTGGGGGGTGCTACTGGAGCCTTCTCTGACAATGGAAGCCCAGATAGCAGCCACTGCTAAATCCGCCTTTTTTCATCTTAGGCGGGCGAGGCAGTTGGCTCCCTTCCTGGAGAGTGACGACCTGGCAACAGTGATCCATGTAACGGTCACCTCGAGGTTAGACTACTGTAATGCCCTCTACATGGGGCTGCCCCTGTGCTGAACTCGGAAACCACAGCTAGTGCAGAACGCGGCAGCTGGGCTGTTAATGGGACTCTCTAGGCGGGAACATGTGCAGCCTGTGCTGCGGGAACTGCATTGGCTGCCTATTGTGTACCGAGTTCGTTACAAGGTACTGGTTTTTACCTTTAAAGCCCTATATGGCCGAGGACCTGTCTACCTTAGGGACTGTCTCTCCCCATATGTTCCCCAGAGAGTACTGAGATCTAGCTCACAAAATCTGCTGAAAATCCCTGGGCCAAAGGAGGCCAAACTAAAAGCGACAAGGGAGCGGGCCTTCTCGGTAACAGCACCCCAATGGTGGAACCAGCTACCAGAGGAGGTACGGGCCCTACGGAGCCTTAATCAGTTCCGTCGGGCTTCTAAAACCGTCCTCTTTCAACTGGCCTTTTAAGGTGGAACCATTGCACCATCACTACAAAAACTGTGTTCCTATGCATATTAAGACTGTGGCACCATTTTATGTTATATTGTAATTTAAATTATTCATGCTGTTTTTACGTAATTGTACTTTAATTGTAAATTGTTTCGAATTTTATTGTTGTATCATGGTACAATGTACTATGTCTTGTAAGCCGCCCTGAGCCTGCTTTGGTGGGGAGGGCAGGATATAAATTAAAATTTATTATTATATTATTATTATTATTTCCTTCCTTCCCCAGAGGACCAGGAGGGGCCTCAGCCAATAGAAGGAAAAGAGGCTTGGCTCAGCAGCTCCGCAGTGCATTTGAGAGAACCTGGCAAAGCAAGCTTTACCTCCCCCCATTCCTCCCCGAGGGAGGAGCCTCAGCCAATGGAGAAAATAGAGGTTCTGCTCCATGGCTCCTGTGCACTTGAGCGAGCCTGACAAAGCAAGCTGTGATTCAGAATGAAGCAAAAGAGAGCGAAGGAAGCAGATGACAGTCAGTTGTTCGGGGGCCTGATAGGAGCCCTCCAGAGCCTGATTTGGCCCCCAGGTCACATGTTTGACACCCCTGCTAAGGTTTACATTCCCCTTTTTGACCAAATAAACAAAACACAGAGAACGCCAAACAACATTTCAAAAGAACAAAATAGGAATCGATTGCACCTTTAAGACCAACTTAGTTTTATTCAGAACGTAAGCTTTCATTTTGTTTTGTTTCTTTTCGTTTCGTTTCATAAACATTTTAAAAGCTTAGTTATAGCATTGTGAGGAGCAGATGACGACGATGCGGAATGGTTAAGACATGGAGATACAAACCAGGAAGTCCTGGGTTCAAATTTCCCCTCTAGTGTGACCACAGCAAAGTTGTCTTGGGCCGGCCTCTTTCTCTCACCCCATCTCCTCGATTAATCCTGGCTGCAAGGTGAGTTGGCATTCTAGCGGGATTATGCATGCAAGACACTTGGAACCTTCGAAAGTGCTCGGCACATGCAAAGAATTAATAAAATGATACCCAAAATATACCAGCTACAGAGGAAGGGAAGGGAAGGAAAGGAGAGGAGGGACCAATTTGCAACATGTGCTAATAGCGGAGTTTCAAATTCTGATGCAAAGGACGGTCAGAGAATTAGCATAAAGTTCAGCTCCGTCCTTCTGCTGTAGCAACAGATTGGCACGGAGAGAGCTCCATCAAAGCCCAGTGCAATCTTGGATCTTTGTGCACCCAAAGCTGAAGGGCAAAGGAAGCAGGATGCTGATTATGCCAAATTCCTTGGGCTCTGGATGCAAGTCCTCCGTTGCAGCAGTCCCCAACCTTAAGAACATAAGAGAAGCCCTGTTGGATCAGGCCAATGGCCCATTCAGTTCAATACTCTGTGTCACATAAGAACATAAGAGAAGCCCTGTTGGATCAGGCCAATGGCCCATCCAGTCCAACACTCTGTGTCACATAAGAACATAAGAGAAGCCCTGTTGGATCAGGCCAATGGCCCATCCAGTCCAACACTCTGTCACAGAAGAACATAAGAGAAGCCATGATGGATCAGGCCAATGGCCCATCCAGTCCAACACTCTGTGTCACACAGTGGCCAAAAAAATTATATACACACACACACACACACACACAGAGACACTGTGCCTAATAGCCACTAATGGACCTCTGTTCCATATTTTTATCTAAACCCCTCTTGAAGGTGGCTATGCTTGTAGCCGCCACCACCTCCTGTGGCAGTGAATTCCACATGTTACTCACCCTTTGGGTGAAGAAGGACTTCCTTTTATCCGTTTTAACCTGACTGCTCAGCAATTTCATTGAATGCCCATGAGTTCTTGTATTGTGAGAAAGGGAGAAAAGGACTTCTTTCTCTACTTTCTCCATCCCATGCATAATCTTGCAAACCTCTATCATGTCACCCCGCAGTCGACGTTTCTCCAAGCTAAAGAGCCCCAAACATTTTAACCTTTCTTCATAGGAAAAGTGTTCCAACCCTTTAAGCATTCTAGTTTCCTTTTTGGCACCAGGGACCGGTTTTGTGGAAGACAATTTTTGCACAAACCAGGGGAGGGGAGGATGGTTTCAGGATGATACAATTGTGCGCTTTATTTCTAAAGTGTTTGCTGTGGTGGTTAAGTTTGCGGACTCTTATCCGGAAGAACCAGGTTTGATTCCCCACTCCTCCACTTGCAGCTGCTGGAATGGCCTCGGGTCAGCCATAACTCTTGCAGAGCTGTCCTTGAAAGGGCAGAGCTCTGGGGAGAGCTCTCTCAGCCCCACCTACCTCACAGGGTGTCTGTTGCGGGGGGAGGAAGGCAAAGGAGATTGTGAGCCGCTCTGAGACTCTGAAATTCAGCGTGGAGGGCGGGATATAAATCCAATGTTGCCTTCTTTTTCTTCATTATTATTATTACTACTGCTACACTGTAATATATAATGAAATAATTATACAACTCACGGCCCAGTTGCTAACAGCCCATGGACCGGTACTCGTCCACAGCCCAGAGGTTGAGAACCCCTACTCTACTCTACTGAATTAAAACTAGTTCGAACCTACAAGATCTAGGTTCGAATCTCCAATCTTACATGAAAGTTCAGTGGATGACTTGGGGCCAGTCCCATGCACTCAACTTCACCTACCTCGCAGGGCTGTTGTGACGACGAAGGGGAGAGTATTATAAGCTACTGCAGGCGCTCAGTGAGAAGGAAAGTGGAGTAGAAATAAATGAAATGAATGCAAATGAGATCCATCCACAGGAACAAGAAAAGTGTGACTCCAGGGGTATCTTTAAGACCAGCAACGTTTTATTCTGTATAAAAGCTTTTGTGTGCATGTCAGATCCGGCCCTCATCCTCATATAGAAGACAGTGTGGAATTGTTTTCGGTGGCCCCAGAAAGTAGGACCAGAACCAAGGGGTTGAAATTAAATCAGAAGAGTTTCCGGCTCAACATTAGGAAGAACTTCCTGACCGTTAGAGCGATTCCTCAGTGGAACAGGCTTCCTCCTCGGGAGGTGGTGGGCTCTCATTCCTTGGAGGTTTTTAAACAGAAGCTAGAGGGCCATCTGACAGCAATGAGGATCCTGTGAATTTAGGGGGAGGTATTTGTGGGTTTCCTGCATTGTGCAGGGGGTTGGACTAGATGACCCTGGAGGTCCCTTCCAACTCTAGGATTCTATGAAACATCAGGGGGGAGCTATCCTCATCATGCACAGACTGCCACTTAAGTCACATGAACAGGCTTCCTCGGGAGGTGGTGGGCTCGCCTTCCTTGGAGGTTTTTCAACAGCGGCTAGATGGCCATCTGACAGCAATGAAGATCCTGTGAATTTAGGGGGAGGGATTTGTGAGTTTCCTGCATTGTGTAGTGGGTTGGACTAGATGACCCTGGAGGTCCCTTCCAACTCTAGGATTCTATTAGGAAGAACTTCCTGACCATTAGAGCGGTTCCTCAGTGGAACAGGCTTCCTCCCTGGGAGGTGGTGGGCTCTCCTTCCTTGGAGGTTTTTCAACAGCGGCTAGATGGCCATCTGACAGCAATGAAGATCCTGTGAATTTAGGGGGAGGGATTTGTGAGTTTCCTGCATTGTGTAGTGGGTTGGACTAGATGACCCTGGAGGTCCCTTCCAACTCTAGGATTCTATTAGGAAGAACTTCCTGACTGTTAGAGCGGTTCCTCAGTGGAACAGGCTTCCTCCCTGGGAGGTGGTGGGCTCTCCTTCCTTGGAGGTTTTTCAACAGCGGCTAGATGGCCATCTGACAGCAATGAAGATCCTGTGAATTTAGGGGGAGGGATTTGTGAGTTTCCTGCATTGTGTAGTGGGTTGGACTAGATGACCCTGGAGGTCCCTTCCAACTCTAGGATTCTATTAGGAAGAGCTTCCTGACCGTTAGAGCGGTTCCTCAGTGGAACAGGCTTCCTCCCTGGGAGGTGGTGGGCTCTCCTTCCTTGGAGGTTTTGAAACAGAGGCTAGAGGGCCATCTGACAGCAATGAAGATCCTGTGAATTTAGGGGGGGGGGGGGGGGGGGTTGTGAGTTTCCTGCATTGTGCAGGGGGTTGGACTAGATGACCCTGGAGGTCCCTTCCAACTCTGTGATTCTATGATTCTATAACAAAGAGCATTTCCTTTGCAAATTTCTGCCTGTTGTGTGCAGACCACCCAGTTTGGGCATAGAGATGTCACGAGGGCTGTGCTGGCGCTGGAGCTACGTTTTAACCCCCAGGAGTCGTTCCTTTGTGCTCAGCAAGTCGTGGGCCTATAGAAATCACCTCTGGACAACACGCCAGGAAACGCTGCCAAGACACTTCGTTTCAGGCCACTAATGCGCAGCACGCGGGCAAAATATTTCAGCGGATTGAGAAAAGCAGCCTTATGCTATTCTGGCGTGGTAAGCGCACCGATCCCTTTGGAACAGACAGACGGAAAGGAAACCCAGCGCGGAGCAGCAGGCTCTTTCCCCGCAGGGAGGAAAGGGAAGGACCGGAGGTGGCAAAGGCGGCTTCCTGGACTGGAACACCAAGCGGAGGGTACAAAAAGCAGACGCAAACGACACCCTCCAGAAAGGCAACGTTCGCTTCTCCCTGCGGTGGCTTCGTTCCACCCAGCCGAACAGGCGAGAAGCCAAAAAAAAACACACCCTTTATGCAGGCAGGCGCAGCTGCAGAGAGAAAGAAGCCAGAAGTTCAGGTCTGGGTGGGAGACGCCCAAGGAAACATCGGAGACAGGGAGAAGGGAGGCTTGGAACCCCCCCCCCCACCGGCACGCCAGGCAACCTGGATCTGGGTTCCACTGCCAGCATGGCAAGATAAGAGCGGTGCGACAGAGAGCCTGAAGAAATCCCAAAAATGAAAGTAATGCAAGATTTTTTAACTCAGCCCAAGCAAAATCTCATGTTATCAGGGAGCACAAAGCTTCCAAATCTGCAAGAATTAAGAACACAAGATCAGGCCAGTGAGGCTCCATCCAGTCCAGCCTCCTGACTCACACAGAGGCCGACCAGTTCCTCAGGAGGGTCAACAACGAGGCAGAGAGGCTGAGGCCTTCCCCTGAGAAGAACATCAGAAGAGCCCTGCTGGGTCAGACCAGTGAGGGTCCATCCAGTCCAGCCTCCTATCTCACACAGTGGCCAACCAGTTCCTCTGGAGGTTCAACAACAGGGCAGAGAGGCTGAGACCTTCCTCTGAGAAGAACATCAGAACAGCCCTGCTGGATCAGACCAGTGAGGGTCCCTCTAGTCCAGCCTCCTGTCTCACACAAGGGCCAACCAGTTCCTCTGGAGTGCCAACAACAGGGCAGAGAGGCTGAGGCCTTCCCCTGAGAAGAACATCAGAAGAGCCCTGCTGGGTCAGACCAGTGAGGGTCCATGCAGTCCAGCCTCCTGTCTCACACAGTGGCCAACCAGTTCCTCTGGAGGGTCAACAACAGGGCAGAGAGGCTGAAGCCTTCCCCTGAGAAGAACATCAGAAGAGCCCTGCTGGATCAGACCAAGGAGGGTCCATCTAGTTCAGCCTCCTGTCTCACGCCGGGGCCACCCAGTTCATCTGAAGGGCCAACAACAGGGCAGAGAGGCCAAGACCTTCCTCTGAGAAGAACATCAGAAGAGCCCTGCTGGATCAGACCAGGGAGGGTCCATCTAGTTCAGCCTCCTGTCTCACACAGAGGCCAACTAGTTCCTCTGGAGGGCCAACAACAGGGCAGAGAGGCTGAAGCCTTCCCCTGAGAAGAACATCAGAAGGGCCCTGCTGGGTCAGACCAGTGAGGGTCCATCCAGTCCAGCCTCCTGTCTCACACAGAGGCCAACTAGTTCCTCTGGAGGGCCAACAAAAGGGCACAAAGGCCGAGGCCTTCCCCTGAGAAGATCAGAAGGGCCCTGCTGGATCAGACCAGTGAAGGTCCATCTAGTCCAGCCTCCTCTCTCACGCAGTGGCCAACCAGCTCCTCTGCAGAGAGGCCGAGGCCTTCCCCTGATGTTGCCTCCTGGCTCTGGGATTCAGAAGATGAGTGCCTTTGAATGAAGAGGTTCCCCTCAGTCACAGTTGCCAGTAGCCTCTGACAGAATTATCTTCAGCCGGCTGGCTATTTGTTTTATTTACTTCACTTATACCCTGCTTTTGTCCCCCAATGAGGATCCAAAGAGGCTTACATTGTTCGCCTGTCCTCCATGTTATCTTCACAACAACCCTGTAAGGTAGGTTCAGCTGAGAGTGCGTTACTGACCCAGTGTCCCCCAGTCGGCTTCCAAGGCAGAGTGGGGATTTGAATGCAGCTCTCCTAGATTCTAGTCAGACAGCCTGACCGCAATACCATGCTATGTCCATGAAAGACAAAAAGGTGGTAGAAAGAAGACAGGGGGGATGTCTCCGGGAACTTTGGAAGATCCCAAAATCTGTAGCAAATGTAACCAACAGCCTTGTGAAATGGGTCAGGCTGAGTGGCCCAAAGTGCCACATCTCTCTCTCCCCCCTCCACATTGTCCCCCCATCTTTGAAAAAATAGTACCAGGCTATCTTGAGTCACGACACAGTTCACGGGGACAAGTTGGCTGCCATTTAAAAGCTCCATGGAAAACCAGCCTGCAAGCCAAAAAAGTTGACGGGCAGACACAAGACATCCCGTTCAACGGCCCTCAACCAACCAGCCTCAAACGCAACAACAGAAGAGCCCCCAAGGTTTGCCTTCCTCCCACCATACCTGGAGCTTGTCGCATGGGAAAGAGTCAAGAGGTTCGATGTGGAAATGCACGGGTCCCTTTTGGGGATGGCTCGATGACCCCAAAGATTTCTCCCTTGCCAGGCACCATCCTTCTGACCTTGGAGAAAGACGGTTATATGACTTTTCCTCAGCAGGGTTTCAGCTTAAAGCCCCTCGACATGGGTCAGGAATCATTCGCACTGGGCTCCGACAAGGGTTTCCAGATGTCTGCAACTGCAGCTTTCCATTTCAGATTTCTCACCTTCTGAATAACAGGTTACCTTGGCTCAAAATAATATTGGGGCTCATTTACTTGCTAGTTATACTTTGCAGCTCAGTTCCTTACTTTACTTTCGGGTGCATCTTTAAGCAGGAGAGAAATCTTTGCACACACACCTCACCCCCACCTTGGTCTTCAAGGAAAGAGCACAGAGCAATACCGCCCGCCACAAAAGTTCACTGCCCCAGTGGCTGCTGGTCCCCCTTCACCTGACAACAGACAAGGGGGTCACTCTCCACCCCCGCCCCCCCATAGCACAAATGCTACCAAGAAGGCGGCGGGGGGGGGGGGGGGAGAAACAGCCAGCATTTGATCAGAAGGCTGCAGAAAAAGACCGCAGATTTATACCCCAGAGGTCCATCAGTGGCTATTAGTCACAGCTTATTGTTGGAACTCTCTGTCTGGGGCAGTGATGCTCTGTATTCTTGTGCTTGGGTTGGGGGGAGGCACAGTGGAAGGGCTTCTAGCCCCACTGGTGGACCTCCTGATGGCACTTGGGTTTGTTTGTTCTTTTGGCCACTGTGTGCCGTAGAGTGTTGGACTGGGTGGGCCACTGGCCTGATCCAACATGGCTTCTCTTATGTTCTTACCCTGCTCTTCTCTCTGAATCAGAGACTCAGAGCGGCTTACAATCTCCTTTATCTTCCTCCCCCACAACAGACACCCTGTGAGGTGGGTGGGGCTGGAGAGGGCTCTCACAGCTGCTGCCCTTTCAAGGACAACTCCTGCCAGAGCTATGGCTGACCCAAGGCCATCCCAGCAGCTGCAAGTGGAGGAGTGAGGAATCAAACCCGGTTCTCCCAGATAAGAGAGCTCTCGCTGACCCAAGGCCATTCCAGCAGCTGCAGGTGGAGGAGTGGGGAATCAAACCCGGTTCTCCCAGATAAGAGAGCTCTGGCTGACCCAAGGCCATTCCAGCAGCTGCGAGTGGAAGAGTGGGGAATCAAACCCGGTTCTCCCAGATAAGAGAGGTCTGGCTGACCCAAGGCCATTCCAGCAGCTGCAGGTGGAAGAGTGGGGAATCCAACCCGGTTCTCCCAGATAAGAGAGCTCTGGCTGACCTAAGGCCATCCCAGCAGGTGCAAGCGGAGTAGTGGGGAATCAAACCCGGTTCTCCCAGATAGGAGAGCTCTGGCTGACCCAAGGCCATCCCAGCAGCTGAAGTGGAGGAGGGGGGAATCCAACCCGGTTCTCCCAGATAAGAGAGCTCTGGCTGACCCAAGGCCATTCCAGCAGCTGCAGGTGGAGGAGTGGGGAATCCAACCCGGTTCTCCCAGATAAGAGAGCTCTGGCTGACCTAAGGCCATCCCAGCAGGAGCAAGCGGAGTAGTGGGGAATCAAACCCGGTTCTCCCAGATAGGAAAGCTCTGGCTGACCCAAAGCCATTCCAGCAGCTGCAAGTGGAGGAGGGGGGAATCCAACCCGGTTCTCCCAGATAAGAGAGCTCTGGCTGACCCAAAGCCATTCCAGCAGCTGCAAGTGGAGGAGGGGGGAATCCAACCCGGTTCTCCCAGATAAGAGAGCTCTGGCTGACCCATGGCCATTCCAGCAGGTGCAAGCGGAGTAGTGGGGAATCAAACCCGGTTCTCCCAGATAGGAGAGCTCTGGCTGACCCAAGGCCATTCCAGCAGGTGCAAGTGGAGGAGGGGGGAATCCAACCCGGTTCTCCCAGATCAGAGTCCGCACACTTAACCACTACACCAGACTGGCTCTTAGCGATTGATTCTGCAGCTGAAAATTTCATGCCAGCCAAGGGAGCTCAGAAGCACATCTGGACCAAAATTGCTCCCAACTTTGAAGCTTGATTCTTTTTTGTAATGCAACTGCCGAAGATTAAACCAATTGCTTATCCTTCCCCTCCCTCCAAACAGCGCTCTGTGTTATTCCCTCCGGCAAGGCCCCTTCAAGCGTGCACAAAAAAATATTAAAAATTCAGCTTCTGCCAGCTGTAGAGAAAGGCTGTTTCAAACGCAAGAAGTTTCCATCTTTCTTCCAGGCATGGGGAAATTATCGACGCTAAAAGAAGATCTTTTTAAAAGCCGTTCTGTGCCTGCTGCTGGCGTTTGGTACCGGCTGTGCACCTAGGATTGCCAAGTCCAATTTAATAAATATCCAAGGCTTTTGGGGGTGGAGCCAGGAGACTTTGGGGGTGGAGCCAGGAGACATTGGGGTAGTGCCAGGAACAAGGCTGTGACCAGCATAACAACTCCAAAGAGAGTTCTGGCCATCACATTTAAAAGGACCGCACACCTTTTAAATGCCTTCTTTGGGGGCTGATAGAATTGGACCTCCTAGTCCAATCTTTCTGAAACTTGGAGGGTGTTTTGGGAAGAGGCACCAGATATTATGTTGAAAATTTGGTGCCTTTACCTCAATAAACAGGTCCCCCCAGAGGCCCAGGTACTCGTGAATTAATTCTGCAGTATACCCTATGGCAGGGGTGGCCATACTGGCTGGGGCTGATGGGAGTTGTAGGCAAAAAAAATCTGAAGAGCTACCGTTGGCCACCCCTGCCCTATGGGAATCGTTCTCCATAGGGAATAATGGAGTGCCCAGCAGACTTTTCCTTCCCCCCCACCTTTCTGATAACCTTAAAGAAGGGGGAGGGCCTCCAAACCAGGGGATCACCTGCCCCACCTGAGGACTGGCAACCCCATATGCCCCCCCCATAAGACGGAGCAACATCAGGGCGCTTCCATCGCCAAAGATTGATAGCACTGAATGTGTCAGCTTGGCGTAGGATGCTGGGGAGGAATTGGCGGTTTGGCTAGTGTACCGTCCGCCTAATGCACCAGTCAGCGCCTTACCGTCCCTGATGGAGGCCATAACAGGCTGGGCATTGGAGCACCCAAGGCTTTTGATCCTGGGTGATTTCAATGTCCATGCCGATGACCCGACCTATATTCAGGCGGCAGACCTAGTGTCATCCGTGGCGACACTGGGACTCTCCCAAGTTGTTACAACACCCACTCACCAGGCGGAACACATGCTGGATCTGATCTTTGTAGTTGACTGGGTTCATGTGGAAGTGGTGCCATGGTCGCACCACTATGCCCTAAAGACCCGTGTGAATGTCCCACCTCAAGCCCATTTGTGGGGATTCATTCAGTTTAAGTACAGAGAAGTACAGAGAGTGTTGGAATGCAGGCTAGAAGACATAAAGAGATAAGAACTTGGATGGGATGTTTTGCAGCCTAACTTGATTTATGGTCTCAAAGAAACTTGTTGTGTTTTTATTGTACGCATGTGTGAGCTACCGTCTCTGGGCAGAATGCACAGGGTAATTAATTGGCTGGTACAGGTGGCATGTTATGAAGTCATGAAAGATATAAAAGGCAGCCCTCGATATTGGGAGGGTTCTCCTTTTGTAGCGTCTTTGGTCTTTGGTCTTTTGTCTTTTGTAAGGCTTTTTGGAGGAACTAAGAATGTGCCAAGAAGATAATAAAGAGTTTTTGAGTTATGAAGAAGCTTCTGACTGATTTGCGCAGCACTAGATAACTTTTCCAGGCGCCTCCTTGTGTGCATGTGTGTGTGTTTTTCTTTTGGTGTAAATCTTTCTCTCATCACCAGTGCGTGGGCTGGATCTACGCACTCGGTCCCAGCTTCTGCATTACGACACTTGGTGCTCCGCGCGAGGCTCAGAAGAGATAGCATGACAAGATAACCTGATTTATTGATCATCACTCACCTCCCGCCCGGCGAGGGCTGACGACGTCGAATTTACCTGCTCAAGGTTTCAGGCGGTGAGTTGGCTTGTCAAGTTAGACCACACACACACTGTAGTGAAGATGGGGTCTACGTTAAGTGCCGCTCAGGCTGATTTAGTGCTTGAAAATCACTCCACTCCGCTTCAAAGACACTTTATTCATCCGGACAAGGATCCCATCAGTGGGAGTGATTTGTCAAGTAAAGAGCACACAGACCCTGAAAATATGGGTTGTTCCTTATCAGCTGGCCAAGCCAGCCTCAGAAAATATTTACACTGTCTTCTTTCCAAAGAAGGACTTGTTGTTAGAAAATCTGATGTTTCTGATTTGGTGAAAACTATAACAGAAATTTGTCTGTGGGTTCCTGAGAGTAAAACTTTAACAATACAAGACTGGCAAAAAATAGGGAATGCTTTTCAGGATCATCCAAAGATCACAGCCAAAGTTCTGTGCACCTGGGCCAAAGTGAAAGCTTGTTTAGAAGGGCTTAAGCCCACCAACATTCTATTTAATCAGCAGACAAAGGCTGAAACAATGCTTTCTGGTTTTTTACCTCAAATTTTGCCCCCATTGCCTTCAGGGTCATTTGCCACAACCCCTGGGAACGATCAAACTTACCATTTACTCCCTAAATCATCAGATGGCTCAAATGAGCAGCTACTCAACAGCATTGCTCTTGTTCCAAAAATGCAGAGGCCAGCACAATTAACTACAGATCTCCAAGCTGCTGTGCTGGAGGAGGGGGATGAAAATATCAGAGGAGGCCCGAATACAGAACATCAAGGCCAAACTGAAGTTGTTTTTCCAGAAGGCTCATGTGAGGGAGGACAGCTAGCTGTTTGTGGCAGATTTGATACATTCCAGACTCTGAATGAGCTGGAAGAATCAGTACCTGGTTTCGCAGCCGTACAGCAGGCAGTGCTGACGGATAAAGCACTCTCTCAATTGTCCTCACTTGTTACAAAAGCCTATAAAAAAATCCCAGAGGCTGATAAGAATTCCTTGGCTAGTTTTGCTAACACACGCCAAGGCATCACAGACCCCTATGCTGAATCTGTTAATGGACTTATGAGGGCAGTGCAGAGGCAGATTGACAGTGCTGGGGCTGGAAAGCAATTGTTTTTTGAAAATGCTAATGAGGATTGCAAGGCAGCTTTGACACCTATCTACAGCAATCCAACCACTGATATTCAATCTATGCTCAAAGTGTGCCAAAATGTGGGGTCTTGCCTCTTGGCAGCTGCAGTTCACGCTGCTCAAGGATCATTAAATCCAGCAGTGTCATTACATGCCCTGCCTATACACTGGAAATATGGATGACATTCTGCTGGCTGGAAGTGGACATTAAGTCATCATATGGATTTTTTTTAGTAACAAGTGTTTCAAGAATATGGCTTATGATTGCACCAGAAAAAATTCAACGTCAAAGTCCTTATATGTATTTAGGGCACAAATTTTCTACAACTTCATTAATTCCAGTTTTTCTACAAGTACAGCTTTTAAAAAGCATTGACAGTTATACAATTACAAAGTACACTGGGAAATATTAATTGGGCTAGGCCTTCCTAGCGTTTACAACCATGGAACTGTCACGTTTATTTTTAGCACTTGCTGGACATTCATCTCCTGCAGAAAAGATTGAAGTCTACCTTTGAAGAAATTGCTGTCGTGGAATGGATTCATCTATCACATACTTTTTCAAAGAACTTGTACTCAAAGATTATAGCAATCTCTGACTTGTTTCTTAAATCCAGAAGTAATCCAATCCAGTTAACAGAAAAAGATATTAATCTTGTTTATTTTCCCTTTTCACAGGTTGTTGCAGACTACTCCAGAGTTCCAAATAGCTTTTGAGGGTTTTCTAGGAACAATCCTTTGTAACACCCCCCCAAGATAAATGTTTGTTATTGTTTTCCCAAATGCCTTAAAACTAACTTGTGTTTCTCCATATCCTTTGCAAGACGTGTTAACTCTTTTTACAGATGGATCTCCAGAGTGTGGGAAGTGAACTTTACTGATTTACAGTCATCAGCCCAGTGGTCAAAATTGGCTGCTGTAATTTTAGCATTTCAGTTGTTTAGAAAATAATGATATTACTCTTGTAGTAGATACTTAATATGTGTTCTGATTAATGATGCATTTACTTTTGTTTTATTTGGTTTCATCTATTGACAAAGAGTTGTATGAAATGTTTTGTCAGTGCAGTTTTTATTACAGGAAAGAAGAGCTTTCTGTTTTGTCACGCACATTCGTTTCTGCTCTGGCCTACCAGGGATGTTGGTGAAAGAAAATGCACATGCAGATGCATCTCTTCAGAATAATGTTTTTTCCTTATTTGACAATCCTATTCAGTCACATGCTGCATTCCATCAGTCTGCTAAGACCTTGCACAGAATGTTTTTCACCCAGATGTTACAAGCAAGAGACATTGTATCTGCGTGTTCTTCTTGTTGTAAGACTTCTATTAGTTTTTTTTTTTTTGATGCAGTGAATTTTCGAGAAGCTCAGGCCAACCAGGTTTGGCAATTGGATGTGACTCCTGTGTCAGCATTAGCTCGTCTCAACACATTGCATCTCACAATAAACACATCTTTGGGTTTTATCTGGACTATGCCCATGAAAGAAGAAACATCATGTCATGTCATTCAACATTGTATTTGAGCTTTTGCAGTTATGGAGGCCAGGATGTTTAAAAATGGACAATGTGCCTGGCTATGTTTCTATAGCATTTGCAGATTTTTGTCAATTGTGGGGAATGAAATTAACTCATGCTATTCCTTTCAATTCAACAGGTCAAGCTATTGTGGAGAGAGCTCATTTGATTTTTATATTGCTATTGTATTGCCAGACGGAGGGGAAAGAAATTCCAACAGCAGATATTCCCACAGTCATGGCTAAAGTGCTTTATGCTTTAAATTTGTGTTTATTTCCCATAACAGGGTCTCATATTCCTGTTGAGCTTTATTTTAGGTCAGAAGAACAACTGTCTAGATCACTTGTCACCTATCAGAAGTTTCCTTATCCTGAATGGAAAGGTCCTGTCCTCCTGATCACCTGGGGAAGAGAATATATTGCAGTAGCATTAAAGAAAGCATTTTTATGGATTCCCCCAACGTGGCAGGGTGTTCTATGGATCCCTGCTCGATGTGTCAAACCATGGCATAGAGAATTTGGATTGTTTTTATAATCTCAATGTTAAGAGTAACAGTTGGAGATGGAAATGTAATTCTGAAATGAAAGACAAACGTGGAAACAACTGAAAATTATAGTTATGGTTTGAAAGATGGTATTTTTGTTTGTAAACATAGTGCTTATAAGATTTTGTTTTCTTATTAGAGAAGCAAATGTACTCTAATTGCTCTTAGTTCTTATGACATGTATACTGTTAAGCATTCTGATATTATGGTATCATATAATCCTCACACACACATATATATGTATAAGCAAGCACTGAATAAGTTACAGATAGTATTATTGGATATTGCAAGTTTTTATTCTTACTATGATTTTTGTTAGTAATGATTTGATATTGTTAACCATTTCTAAAGATATAGAACTATTTACTAATGCTTTAAAAATAGCTATTGCTGCTTTGCTGATTGAAATGAATTTTGTAATGAATACTGTTTTTTAGAATTGTCTTGGTTTAGATTTCTTATTTTTATATAATGAGGTTTTATATCTTTTTAAATCAATCTTGTTGTTTTTATATAAGTGAATCAAGGGTTATAGAGGAAGCCATGGGTAAAATATGATCCTGGTTTCAAAATTGGGAGTAGTTGGGAAATTTTGTAATAGCAGTGATTATGATATTCATATTACTAATAATTTGTTGTTGTTTTATACAATGTATTTTTTCATTAATCAATGTATTTAGGTTATGTAGTTAATGTTTTCCTTTAGCCTTAATAGCTGATAAAATAAATAAAAACAGAGGAGATGTGGGGATTCATTCAGTTTAAGTACAGAGAAGTACAGAGAGTGTTGGAATGCAGGCTAGAAGACATAAAGAGATAAGAACTTGGATGGGATGTTTTGCAGCCTAACTTGATTTATGGTCTCAAAGAAACTTGTTGTGTTTTTATTGTACGCATGTGTGAGCTACCGTCTCTGGGCAGAATGCACAGGGTAATTAATTGGCTGGTACAGGTGGCATGTTATGAAGTCATGAAAGATATAAAAGGCAGCCCTCGATATTGGGAGGGTTCTCCTTTTGTAGCGTCTTTGGTCTTTGGTCTTTTGTCTTTTGTAAGGCTTTTTGGAGGAACTAAGAATGTGCCAAGAAGATAATAAAGAGTTTTTGAGTTATGAAGAAGCTTCTGACTGATTTGCGCAGCACTAGATAACTTTTCCAGGCGCCTCCTTGTGTGCATGTGTGTGTGTTTTTCTTTTGGTGTAAATCTTTCTCTCATCACCAGTGCGTGGGCTGGATCTACGCACTCGGTCCCAGCTTCTGCATTACGACACCCATTTAGGCGGCGAGCGTATTTTAGGTCGCCCACAGAATCTAATGCACCAACCAGCGCTTTACCATCCCTGATGGAGGCCGTAACAGGCTGGGCATTGGAGCACCCAAGGCTTTTGATCCTGGGTGATTTCAATGTCCATGTCGATGACCCGACCTCCATTCAGGCAGCAGACCTAGTGTCATCCGTGGTGACACTGGAACTCACCCAGGTTGTTACAACACCCACTCACCAGGCGGGGCACCTGCTAGATCTGATCTTTGCGACGGGGGTTGTAGTGGACCGGCTTGCTGCGGAAGCAGTGCCATGGTCGGACCACTATGCCCTAAAGGCCCGCGTGGATGTCCCACCTCAAGCCCGTTTAGGTGGCCAGCGTATCTTGGCTCGCCCGCAGAGCCTGATGGACCCAGAGCAGTTTTATTTACTTTATTTATTCCTCACATTTCTAGCCCGCCCTCCCCGCCGAAGCAGGCTCAGGGCGGCTCACAACAATCAAGCCCAAACAATTGGAGAAACGTCGACTGCGGGGTGACATGATAGAGGTTTACAAGATAATGCATGGAATGGAGAAAGTAGAGAAAGAAGTACTTTTCTCCCTTTCTCACAATACAAGAACTCGTGGGCATTCGATGAAATTGCTGAGCAGACAGGTTAAGACGGATAAAAGGAAGTACTTCTTCACCCAAAGGGTGATTAACATGTGGAATTCACTGCCACAGGAGGTGGTGGCGGCCACAAGTATAGCCACCTTCAAGAGGGGTTTAGATAAAAATATGGAGCACAGGTCCATCAGTGGCTATTAGCCACAGTGTATGGAGCACAGGTCCACCAGTGGCTATTAGCCACAGTGTATGTGTGTATATAACATTTTTTGCCACTGTGTGACACAGAGTGTTGGACTTGATGGGCCGTTGGCCTGATCCAACATGGCTTCTCTTATGTTCTTATGTTCTTAATAAAACAGTAAGCAAACAATTAAAGTGAACGATCACTACCAATTAACAATTTAAAACAGTTTAAACATTTTTTAAAACAATTTTTGGTGCTAGTGTTGGTACCATTACATTCAGTGATATTGGTAATCTACTTATACTGTAGTTCAACTAAAGGCAAGTCGAAATACAGCTGTTTTACAGGCCTTGCAGAACTCGGCAAGGTCCCACAAGGCCCTTCTATCTTCTGGGTGTTGGTTCCACCAATGGGGGGCCGCAATTGAGAAGGCTCTTTCTCTGGTAGCCTTCAGTCTCGCCTCCCTCGGCCCGGGGATTGACAGTAAGTTCTGCGATCCAGATCTAAGTACCCTCTGGGGAGAGTACCCTGTGGGGAGAGACGGTCCCTAAGGTAGACAGGTCCTCGGCCATATAGGGCTTTAAAGGTAATAACCAACACCTTGTAGCGAATCCAGAATACTACTGGCAGCCAGTGCAGTTCCCACAGCCTTGGCAGTATATGCTCCCGTATAGAGTGACCCAATAACAGCCTGGATGCTGCGTTCTGCACCAACTGCAGTTTCCGGATCCGAGACAGGGGCAGCCCCATGTAGAGGGCATTGCAGTAGTCTAGTCTCGAGATGACCGTTGCATGGATCACAGTTGCCAGGTCGCTGCGCTCAAGGAAGGGGACCAACTGTCGTGCCCTCCTAAGGTGGAAAAAGGTGCATTTCGCAGTGGCTGCTATCTGGGTTTCAAATGGCTCTTCGGGGTTCCTGGCCCCCTGGCAACTCTCTAGATGACTTGGTAGAGTCGTGGCATGATTGACTGTCCAGGGCCATCGACGAGATTGCAGCACAGTGCCCTCTACACCCCCGTTCTAAGCTTGCACCGTGGTATACCCTGGAAATGCGGCTGATGAAACGGGGGCTCAGACGGCTAGAGAGGCAGTGGCGGCCGACCTCGAGACGAAGCAACCAGAACATCTTGTAGAGAGCGTATGAGATCCTATGAGATGGCAGCCAAAGCCAGAAAGAAAGCTTTCTTTGCGGCTAGTATTGCGTCTGCGACATCGTGCCCGGCACAACTGTTTAGTGTAATTCGGTCACTTACCGTACTGCCACGAGGCAGGCCAAATTGTAGAGAATTAGATATTGGCTGTGAGGCTTTTGCAGTTTTTTTTCACAGACAAGATCTTGTTGCTCCGTCAAGACCTTCCCGCTACAGTTGAAACAGTAAGCGAACTCGAGGCTCCATGCCTGTCTTCCAGATCAGTTTTGGATCACTTTAAAACGCTCAGTTTGGAGGAAGTTGACAGAGTACTCGCCACTGTACGCTCAACAACGTGTGATCTGGACCCATGCCCATCCCGGCTGATTAAAGCGTGCCAGGGAGAACTCCGATATCCTATACGGGATATCATAAGCAGATCTCTGTCAGAAGGGCTTTTTCCAATGTCTCTTAAAGAGGCAGCGGTCTGCCCCCTCTTGAAAAAGTCCAGTTTAGACCCGGCCAAATTGGCACACTATCGACCGGTCTTGAATTTACCCTTTTCGGGGAAAATTTACGAGAGAGCAGTAGCGTTACAGTTACAGAGTTTTCTGGAGGACGCTTCCGTCCTAGATTCCCACCAGTCCAGCTTCCAGCCTGGTCATGGGATGGAGACAGTTCTGGTCGCCCTAGTGGATGACCTCCAGCGACATCTGGATCGAGGCGGATCAGAGGTACTGATGTTGTTAGACCTATCGGCTGCATTCAATACGGTCGACCCTCAGTTGCTAGTTCACCGCCTCGCCGACACAGGGATTCAGGGGCTAGCCTTACGGTGGCTTTCCTCTTTCCTATGCGGTCGGGGACAAAGGGGGTCAATTGGGGAAGAATTGTCCCGGAGACACCCACTTAATCGCGGTGTGCCTCGGGGTGGTTCTATCCCCGATGTTGTTTAACGTCTACATGCGACCTCTTGCCCAGATTGTCTGAAGGTATGGGCTGGGTTGCCATCAGTATGCCGATGACACCCAGCTCTGTCTACTGATGGACAGCCGGCCTGACAATGTCCCAGAAAGCATGGATCAGGCGTTGAAAGCTGTGGCTGGTTGGCTTAAGCTGAGCCGACTGAAGCTGAATCCGACAAAGACAGAGGTCCTTTGCCTGAGTCCCGGCGGCCTGGGAAGGGAAATTCCCCTACCTCGACTGGGCGCCACTGTCAATGGTGCCCAAGGTCAGAAGCTTGGGGGTGCTGTTGGAAGTCTTCCTGTCAATGGAGGCCCAGATAGCAGCAACTGCGAAATCAGCCTTTTTTCATCTGAGGCGGGCAAAACAGTTGGTTCCCTTCCTCGACCGTCGCGACCTGGCAACTGTGATCCATGCAACGGTCACCTCGAGATTGGACTGTAATGCCCTCTGCTTGGGGCTTCCTTTGTCGCGAACCTGGAAACTCCAGCTAGTGTACAATGTGGCTGCTAGGCTGCTATTGGGGATGCCCAAGTGCGAGCACATACAGCCAGCGCTGCAGGAACTGCACTGGCTACCAATAGTGCACTGGATTCGTTACAAGGTGCTGGTTATTACTTTTAAAGCCCTATATGGCCGAGGACCCGTTTACCTGAGGGACCGTCGGTCTCCACATGTTCCCCAGAGGGTACTAAAGATCTGATCCCCACATCTCTTAGTGATCCCCAGGCTGAGGGAGGCGAGATTAGTGATCACCAAGGATCCGGCCTTTTCAGTCGCAGCCCCGTCCTGGTGGAATCAACTGTCAGAAGAGGTTAGGGCCTTGCGGGACCTCGTCCAGTTCCACAAGACCTGTAAGACCATTCTCTTCCGGCAGGCCTTCAACCTACCGTAGGAGAATTCTGGAATAACCGCCATCCTGGAACTATGAGCAACATCTAATGCGGTAGCAGCAAGCTGTATATTGTTTTAATCTACCGTATTTTTCAGTCCATAAGGCGCTCCGGACGATAGGACGCACCTTCCTCCTGGGGGGCGATCCGCTGCCTCTGCCTCCGATCCGGTGCTTCCCCCGCGCCTGCCTGCCTGGCTCCATCTTTTTCAGGTAAGCGCTGGGATCGCTCCACGTGGCCCCACCGCAAACCCAGCGCTTCACAAGCGCCGGCTGTGGAGGGGGCAGCGTGCTTCCTCCGTGCCTGTCTGCCTGGCTCCACCTCTGATGTTTAACGCAAGCACTGGGATCGCTCCCTCCGACCTCCAGTCCCAGCGCTTGCTTTAAACATCAGAGGTGGAGCCAGGCAGACAGACAAGGAGGAAGCACGCTGCCCCCTCCGCAGCCGGCGCTTGTGAAGCGCTGGGTTTGCGGTGGGGCCACGTGGAGCGATCCCAGCGCTTGCCTGAAGAAGATGGAGCCAGGCAGGGAGGTGCGGGGGAAGGGCCGGATCGGAGGCAGAGGCAGCGGATCGCCCCCCCCCCCGAAGGTACGTACCTTCGGACCATAAGACGCACACACTTTCCCCCCCCCACTTTTTTTTGGGGGGAAGTGCGTCTTATGGTCCGAAAGATACGGTATGTGTTTTAACTTATATTTAAGTACTTTTATTGTTTTTATGACTGGGATCATAGCACGCTATGACTTTGATGCAAGCTGCCCTAAGCCTGCCTCGGTGGGGAGGGCAGGGTATAAATCGAATTATTTCTACGGTCACCACGTAGAAACATTTCTACGGTCACCACGTAAGACATTGGATTTATATCCCGCCTTATACTCCGAATCTCAGAGTCTCAGAGCAGTCACAATCACCTTTACCTTCCCCTCCCCCCACAACAGACACCCTGTGAGGTGGGTGGGGCTGAGAGGGCTCCCACAGCAGCTGCCCTTTCAAGGACAACCTCTGCCAGAGCTATGGCTGACCCAAGGCCATTCCAGCAGCTGCAAGCTGAACACGAGTCAACAGTGCAATGCGGTGGCTAAAAAGGCAAATGCAATTTTGGGCTGTATCAACAGAAGTCTAGTGTCCAGGTCACGTGAAGTGATGGTATCGCTTTACTCTGCTCTGGTAAGACCTCACTTGGAGTATTGTGTTCAGTTTTGGGCACCACATTTTAAGAAGGATCTAGACAAGCTGGAAGGGGTCCAGAGGAGGGCGACGAAGATGGTGAGGGGTCTGGAGACCAAGTCCTATGAGGAAAGGTTGAAGGAGCTGGGGATGTTTAGCTTGGAGAGGAGACGGGTGAGAGGATCACCATCTTCAAGTACCTGATGGGCTGTCATCTAGAGGATGGTGTGGAATTGTTTTCTGTGGCCTCAGAAGGTAGGACCAGAACCAATGGGTTGAAATTAAATCAAAAGAGTTTCTGGCTCAACATTAGGAAGAACTTCCTGACCGTTAGAGCAATTCCTCAGTGGAGTAGGCTTCCTTGGGAGGTGGTGAGCTCTCCTTCCTTGGAGGTTTTTAAACAGAGGCTAGATGGCCCTCTGACAGCAATGAAGATCCTGTGAATTTAGGGGGAGGCATTTGTGAGTTTCCTGCATTGTGCAGGCGGTTGGACTAGATGACCCTAGAGATCCCCTTCCAACTCTATGATTCTAAGTGGAGGAGTGGGGAATCAAACCCCGTTCCCCCAGATAAGAGTCCACACGCTTAACCACTACACCAAACTGGCTTTCCATCCCCTTTCCCCTTCCATTTATTGTCTGGACTCCTTTGGGTTACGGTGGAACCCCCGGGTGAGAAAAACCAAAGCACCCTCCTCAGTGCAAACAGCGGCAAAGCCAGGCTTCCCCCTCTCTTGTGCACTCGGCACAAAACCAAGATATTTATCCTGTTACCATGGAGCCGGCGAAGAGAAAATTATACGTTATTGCACTACTGTATCTGTTTCTGCAAAAACAGATTTCCCCCACCCCCGGGGGGGCAGGTAAGATATATGAAGGGGGTCAGCAGTGCAGCAACAACCAAGCTGTAATGCAGGTCGAGGCCAATCTGGCCAGACAGCTGCTCAACTTCCGCAGCAGCGCAAGGGAAACATTCATGCGTACTCTGCACACAATGTAATGCGTCGCTCTATACACTGCGGCGGGATTGGAGAGATTCTTCTTGTGAGAAAAGGAGGGAGTCGAGGGGGGGCAAGGGGGGCAGAGAATGTGCATCAGATCTCTACGCACCTCACTCCCCTCCCCTCCCCTCCCTGCAATGCTATTATGTGCCCGACTGGAGCGAATTATGAGAGAGAGAGAATTTCCAGAAATTTCAAAGGGCCAAGAGAAAAGGTTGCTTTCTTTCAAGGGGGAGAAAGAAACCAGCAGATGTACGCATTGTGTCGCTCTCTTCCCGAAGCCGGGCTTTCTTTTAATTTAGAACTTTCCAGTCCCGCACACTCTGTCGTAAGACGTCATGACGCGGCGGGTGACGTTATGGAAAACGAGGCCCTGCGAAAGTGAAACGGACGCGGGAAAGCCTTTTTAAAAGCAGTGCCGACCGACTCAACGGTCACCCGACTAAAGAGCGGCAACCACAAAACAAAACAGAAAAAACCTACGGGAAGTTGGCAGCCACCAAGAGAGAGACAGTGCGGTGGTTAAGAGTGTGGGCCTTGGATATGGGACTGCCGCATTTCAATCCCCACTCTGCCACAACAGCTCCCCTGGTGAACTTGAGCCTGCCCTCTATGCTCCGCCTCACTTACCCCACAGTGCAGATGTTACCTGCTTTGGGTCTCCACTGGGGAAAAGGGCAGGGTATAAATCAGAGGTGGCCAAACTTGCTCAACGTAAGAGCCGCACAGAATAAATGTCAGCTTTTCGAGAGCCACAAAACAGGAAGGGAGGGAGGGAGGGAAAGCAACTTTAAATGCCTTCTCCAAGCTGCCAGTTGGCTTGGCTTGAAGAAGCGACTGAAAGAGAAGAAATGCCTTTTCCAAATAGGCAGACAGGGCGGTGGGGGCTTCGAGAGCCACACAATATGTGTGATGCGAAAGAGCCACAGTTTGTCCAACCCTGGAATAAATGCAGTAAATAAATGAATCAAAATAGGCAGGAGTAGAGTAACAGCAGAAAGGCTTAGAGGAAGCAAAGTGTCTTTGCTTGATGCTTAGAAGGCTGCAAATTGGGCGTCAGGTGAGCCTCTGCAGAGAGGAAGCTCCAAAGGCCGGGTGCCACAACAAGGAAGGCCCCGTTTCGGATGCTTACCGCCTTGCCTGGGATGGGGGGGGTGGGGAGGGGGCTCCCCGTAAGATGTTAACTGGAAAGTTCAGAGGGCATCATCCCATGGGAAATTCTCCCGCATACACCCCACTGGAATGAATGGAGGTTGGGCAAGAGATCTACCCACTGTTCCAGCAGGGCTCCAGCAGAAGAATCAGGGGTGGCCCCCTTTGCATTCACAAAACCAACCAGGGCCCAGTGACTGTAATTTGGCTGCTCAATATTGTCTGCTCTGATTGGAAGCGGCTTTCCAGGGTCTCAGGAGCCCCGTGGCGCAGAGTGGTAAAGCTGCAGTCCTGCAGTCCAAGCTCTGCTCATGACCTGAGTTTGATCCTGGGAGATGCTTGGTTCAGGTATCCAGCTCAAGAGAGAGCCAGTTTGTTGTAGTGGTTAAGTGCACAGACTCTTATCTGGGAGAACTGGGTTGGATTCCCCACTCCTCCACTTGCACCTCTACTGGAATGGCCTTGGGTTAGCCATAGCTATCACAGGAGTTGTCCTTGAAAGGGCAACTTCTGGGAGAGCTCTCTCAGCCCCACCTACCTCACAGGGTGTCTGTTGTGGGGGAGGAAGGGAAAGGAGCTTGTGAGTAACTCTGAGATTCAGAGTGTAGGGCGGGATATAAATCCAATATCTTCTTCATCTTCTTCTTCAAGGTTGACTCAGCCTTCCATCCTTCCGAGGTCGGTCAAAGGAGTCCCCAGCTTGCTTGGGGGTAAAGTGTAGATGACTGGGGAAGGCAAGGGCAAACCACCCTGTAAAAAAGTCTGCCAAGAAAACGTCATGATGTGACCTCACCCCATTGATCGGTAATGACTCAGTGCTTGCATAGGGGACTACCTTTACCTTTCCCCCCCCCACACCCCAGGGTCTCAGGTCTTTCCCATAACCTGTTGCCTGGTCTTTTTTCAATTTGGAGATGCCAGGGATTGAACTTGGGGCCTTCTGGGCTCCAAGGAGATGCTCTACCACTGAGCCACAGCCCCGCTCTCACTGGAAAGCTGACGCCGACCTCAACCACCTCCCCTGGTCCTACATGGTGCTGACGGATTCCCTTGAACGAGACCCAGTTCTCCTGTGATCACCTGGAAAATGTTTGTAACAGAGGCTCTGCTCACAGGACAAGCACCCTGCCAGGCTATTAATACCTTCAGTCGTTTCTGCGCAGTTAGCACCCCTCGCAGGGGCGTCAAACTCATTTGTTATAAGGGCCAGATCTAACATAAATGAGATCTTGTTGGGCCGGGCCATGTTAAGAACATAATAATAATAATAATAATAATAATAATAATAATAATAATAATAATAATAATAATAATAATAATAATAATAATAATAATAATAATAATAATAATTTTATTCTTATATCCCGCCCTCCCCCGCCAAAGGCGGGCTCAGGGCGGCTCACAAGCATGGAAATCCATGGTTCAATAAAACAATACAATACAACAGCAATTTTAAATCAATAACATAATAAATAAGTTAGTTAAAATAGATAAAAGGTGCTACATTACTATGGGTCATAATATCCACAAGATGGCTGGATGGCTACACATCAATTTCATCAGTTTAGCCAGGTTCTGTTTCGAAAGCCAGCTGAAAAAGAAATGTTTTACAAGCCCTGCGGAATTGATTCAAGTCCCGCAGGGCTCGCACCATCTCTGGTAGATGATTCCACCATCGAGGGGCCATTGCGGAGAAGGCTTGCTCCCTGGTTGCCTTTAATCGAGCCTCTCTTGGCCCAGGGATTATTAGAAGATTTTGCGAGCTAGATCTCAGTGCTCTCTGGGGAACATATGGGGAAGCCATGTTGGATCAGGCCAATGGCCCATCCAGTCCAACACTCTGTGTCATACAGTGGCAAAAAATTTTATACATACACACACACTGTGGCTAATAGCCACTGATGGACCTCTGCTCCATATTTTTATCTAAACCCCTCTTGAAGTTGGCTATGCTTGTAGCCGCCACCACCTCCTGTGGCAGTGAATTCCACATGTACTTCATCACCCTTTGGGTGAAGAAGTACTTCCTTTTATCCATTTTAACCTGGCTGCTCAGCAATGTTGGGCCAGGCCATGTGTGCACCTATTTAAGATTAGGTAGCAGAGATATAAACTTTATAAAGGACACAGACAAACACAATGAAAGATTTAAAAAAATAAAAAAACCCTAAAAACATGCTTAAAACATTAGCACTTGTTGGTTTTTAAAGGTTCTTTCTTTGTATTTCTCCTATGGGATCCAGGGAGGTGGGCAAAGGAAGCTGTGGCTCTTTCCTTCCTTCCCCAGAGGACTGGGGGGGGAGCCTCAGCCAATAGAAGGAAGAGAGGCTTGGCTCAGTAGTTCTGCTGTGTGATTGAGAGAGTCTGGGAAAACAAGCTCTGCCTCTTCCCCCCCAAGGGAGAAACCTCAGCCAATGGAGAAAATAGAAATTTTGATCTGTAGCGCTGCTGTGCGCTTGAGCAAGCCTTGCAAAGCAAGTTATGATGCAGAAGGAAGCAAGAGATGGGGAGAAGGATGACAGCCAGTTGCTCTGGGGCTTGATAGGAGCCCTCCAGGGGCCTGATTCAGTCCTCAGGCCACATGTTTGACACCCTTGCCTTACAGGGCACCGTAAGCAAAAGAGAGAGGCACCTGCCCCAAGGAGCTTACAATCTAGTTTTTGAAAAGGCAAAACGACCTAAAAACAAAACCAACAGCCAAGCTCTCCCAAGAACGTGGAAGTCAAAGAGTTCCCAGCCATCCCGTCTGCCGGATAAGTGCATTCATTGCCATGGCGACAGTCTCTCACGCACACACACACACACACCCTCCCACTTTCCACTTCACACCACAATCGCAACTTCACACTCGCAGAGCAAAGGCAGCTGCTTTCCCCTCATGCATTAGATATGCACCTGTGCCAATGAAAGGTCAAGGGGGGGGGGCTCATAGAAGGCGAGACCCCCCCCCCAGGCCACCCAGGGAGTCCTTTGCAGGATTCCCCCCCTCTCGCCAAAGAAAAGGTAGGATTCGTGCCCAAGACCAACCCCGCTTTTCACAACTCCAGAGGAAAGACCCAAGGCCTTGACCCGCTCTAGTTCCTGCAGAAGCAGAGAGCTTTCAGGGAGGACAGAACAGGCTCACCTCTTTTCGGAGTTAGATAGAAGAAGATAGAAGATATTGGATTTATATCCCACCCTCCACTCTAAAGAGTCTCAGAGCGGCTCACAACCTCCTTTCCCTTCCTCCCCCACAACAGACACCCTGTGAGGTAGATGAAGATATTGGATTTATATCCCGCCCTCCACTCCGAAGAGTCTCAGAGCGGCTCACAATCTTCTTTACCTTCCTTCCCCACAACAGACACCCTGTGAGGTAAATGAAGATATTGGATTTATATCCCGCCCTCCACTCCGAAGAGTCTCAGAGCGGCTCACAATCTTCTTTACCTTCCTTCCCCCCAACAACAGACACCCTGTAAGGTAGATGAAGATATTGGATTTATATCCCGCCCTCCACTCTGAAGAGTCTCAGAGGGGCTCACCATCTCCTTTACCTTCCTCCCCCACAACAGACACCCTGTGAGGTGGGTGAGACTGAGAGGGCTCTCTCAGCAGCTGCCCTTTCAAGGACAACCTCTGCCAGAGCTATGGCTGACCCAAGGCCATTCCAGCAGGTGCAAGTGGAGGAGTGGGGAATCAAACCCGGTTCTCACAGGTAAGAGTCCGCACACTTAACCACAACACCAAACTGGCTCTCCAGTTCTGCCAAGGTCATCCTTTCGAGGGGGGAAACTAATTTAACACAATCCCTGTTGATTTAAAGCAGTAGAAATCAAGGAACAGGGGGAAAGGTGGGGGGGAAGGAGGCTCAGTGGATCAATTAAACAGGGCAATAAGGGGGCAGGCGCAGACAAGACTGAGGAAAGAGAGTTGGGCACAGTTTGGAGGCTAAAACGTCTGCGGTTTGGAGAACTTGAACGCGGCGAAGTTCCCCTTTCAGGGAGGTGCTGCGGCTCAGTGTCAAAGCATGCAGAAGATTCCAGGTTCAAGCCCTGCCTTCTCCAGTGAAAACGACCAGGTAGTGATTATGTGAAAGGATCGCAGAGTTCGAAGGGGCCTCCAGGGTCATCTAGTCCAACCCCTTGCTCAGTGCAGGAAATTCACAAATACCTCACTTCTACACACAGAAGACCCCTGCTCCATGCCCAGATAATGGCAAAAAAAAAAAAAAAAACCCTCCAGGATCCATTGCCAAACTGGCTTGGTGAAAAATTGCTACCTGACCCCAGAGTGGCAAAAAGCATTTCCTTGGGCATGTAAGAATCATAGAGTCCTAGAGTTGGAAGGGACCTCCAGGGTCATCTAGTCCAACCCCCTGCACAATGCAAGAAACTCACAAACCCCTCCCCCTCAATTCACAGGATCCTCATTGCTGTTAGATGGCCATCTAGACTCTGTTTAGAAACCTCCAAAGAAGGAGAGCCCACCACCTCCCGAGGAGGGAGCCTGTTCCACTGAGGAACCGCTCTAACGGACAGGAAGTTCTTCCTAATGCTGATCCGGAAACTCTTCTGATTTAATTTCAATTCATTGGTTCTGGGGAATCTAATTTCAACTCATTGGTTCCGACCTTCTGCAGACCGACACGGCCACCCTTTGAAATTATGCACAGCAGTGCCTCTGAGCATACATGAAGTACATTTCAGCCTCAACCCGTCTACTCCTAGGGATTCAGGACCGGGGCAGGTTCAAGGTCAGCAGGTCAGGGGTTCACCCCCAAAAGGGGTGAAGGCATTGCAGCCTTCAAACTCCACTCTGGCATGCCCTTCTGGTGTAGAGAGAGCCAGTCTGGTTTAGTGGTTAAGTGTGTGGACTCTTATCTGGGAGAACCGGGTTGGATTCCCCACTCCTCCACTTGCACCTGCTGGAATGGCCTTGGGTCAGCCAGAGCTCTCTTATCTGGGAGAACCGGGTTTGATTCCCCACTCCTACACTTGCAACTGCTGGAATGGCCTTGGGTCAGCCAGAGCTCTCTTATCTGGGAGAACCGGGTTGGATTCCCCACTCCTCCACTTGCAGCTGCTGGAATGGGCTTGGGTCAGCCAGAGCTCTCTTATCTGGGAGAACCAGGTTGGACTCCCCACTCCTCCACCTGCACTTGCTGGAATGGCATTGGGTCAGCCAGAGCTCTCTTATCTGGGAGAACCGGGTTGGATTCCCCACTTCTCCACTTGCAGCTGCTGGAATGGCCTTGGGTCAGCCAGAGCTCTCTTATCTGGGAGAACCGGGTTGGATTCCCCACTCCTCCACTTGCAGCTGCTGGAATGGCCTTGGGTCAGCCATAGCTCTCTTATCTGGGGGAACCGGGTTTGATTCCCCACTCCTCCCCTTGCACCTGCTAGCATGGCCTTGAATCAGCCATAGCTCTGGCAAAGGTTGTCCTTGAAAGGGCAGCTGCTGTGAAAGCCCTCTCCAGCCCCACCCACCTCACAGGGTGTCTGTTGTGGGGGAGCAAGGTAAAGGAGATTGTGAGCCGCTCTAAAACTCTTCGGAGTGGAGGGCGGGATATAAATCCAATATCTTCTTCTTCTTCTTCTGGCTTCCGCCTCTCTTTCCTCCCCACCGTGCAGCGCTCCCTCCTCCCACACCGTCCCTGGTCTGTAACTAGCGGGCATATTCAAGACATTCCCCAGGGGAGTCATAAAAATTCCATTGGCAAAGGTAGCTTCATTGTGTAAACACATATCAGGAGGGGGTGGAGAGGCTGCAAAAAAACAAGGGATGAAAAATGTAAAGCCCGTCTCTGGCAGCGCTCCTAATGGAGAAGGCTCCGGCAATCCACTTGCCCCGCGTGCCGCTGGCAAAGGGCTGCACGAATCCCCAGGGAAACTGCAGGAGGGGAGGGGAGGGCGAGGGGCTGCAGCCGCAGCCAAGCCATCGGCTGCAGAGGCTGGCACTGCGCCGCCTTGGCACACGCCCTCGCCCCCATCGCTTTTGGCGGAGACACCCTGAACACCGCTCCTCCACGTCCCTTCTGCAGCCTCGCCCCACACGACGGAGAGCGCTCAAAGCAGAGTGCTGAGAGGAGGAGGAACGACAGAGAGAAGTTCGTTCTTCCTGCAGTGGGGCAGAGGGCTCCGTTACCACTAATGTTGCAGGCTGAAATGCTTCAGAGAGGGCAGAGATCACAGTCCTGGACGCCAGAAAAGAGGAGAGCTCAATGGAGCCTCCATAAGAACAGGCGGTATACCTCCACATCCTGGAGACTGGGCAGAGGAGGAGAAGGAGGGAGTCTCAGAGCACCTGACAAATCTCTTTTCCCTTCCCTTCCCCTCCCCACAACACACACCCTGTGAGGTGGGTGGGGCTGAGAGAGCTCTCCCAGCAGCTGCCCTTTCAAAGACAACCTCTGCCAGAGCTATGGCTGACCCAAGGCCATTCCAGCAGCTGCAAGTGGAGGAGAGGGGAATCAAAGAAGAAGACTTTAGATTTATACCCCACCCTTCTCTCTGAATCAGAGACTCAGAGCAACTTAAAATCTCCTATATCTTCTCCCCCAACAACAGTTACCCTGTGAAGTGGGTGGGACTGAGAGGGATCTCCTAGCAGCTGCCCTTTGAAGGACAACTCCTACGAGAGCTATGGCTGACCCAAGGCCATTCCAGAAGCTGCAAGTGGAGGAGTGGGGAATCCAACCAGGTCCTCCCAGATAAGAGAGCTCTGGCTGACCCAAGGCCATTCCAGCAGGTGTAAGTGGAGGAGCGGGAAATCCAACCCGGTTCTTCCAGATAAGAGAGCTCTGGCTGACCCAAGGCCATTCAAGCAGCTGCAAGTGCAGGAGTAGGGAATCCAACCCGGTTCTCCCAGCTAAGAGAGCTCTGGCTGACCCAAGGCCATTCCAGCAGGTGTAAGTGGAGGAGTGGGGAATCAAACCCAGTTCTCTCAGATAAGAGAGCTCTGGCTGACCCAAGGCCATTCCAGCAGTTGCAAGTGGAGGAGTGGGGAATCAAACCCGGTTCTCCCAGATAAGAGAGCTATGGCTGACCCAAGGCCATTCCAGCAGCTGCAAGTGGAGGAGAAGGGAATCAAACCCAGTTCTCTCAGATAAGAGAGCTATGGCTGACTCAAGGCCATTCCAGCAGCTGCAAGTGGAGGAATGGGGAATCAAACCCGGTTCTCCCAGATAGGAGAGCTCTGGCTGACCCAAGGCCATTCCAGCAGCTGCAAGTGGAGGAGTGGGGAATCAAACCCGGTTCTCCCAGATAGGAGAGCTCTGGCTGACCCAAGGCCATTCCAGCAGCTGCAAGTGGAGGAGTGGGGAATCCAACCCGGTTCTCCCAGATAAGAGAGCTCTGGCTGACCCATGGCCATTCCAGCAGCTGCAAGTGGAGGAGTGGGGAGTCAAACCTGGTTCTCCCAGATAAGAGAGCTCTGGCTGACCCGAGGCCATTCCAGCAGGTGCAAGTGGAGGATTGTGGAATCCAACCCGGTTCTCCCAGGTATGAGAGCTCTGGCTGACCCAAGGCCATTCCAGCAGCTGCAAGTGGAGAAGTGGGGAATCCAACCCGGTTCTCCCAGATAAGAGCCCGCTCACTTAACCACTACACCAAAATGTTAAGGGACATTTGGGCTGACCTGTGACCCCCTTTGCCAAACTCGGGAGACAGAGCACAGCACCGGAGAAACATCTGGACAAGTCATCAACATGGAGGGAGAGGCCGGGGCTCTGGGGGAGAGCATCTGCTTGGCACGCAGGAAGTCCCAGGTTCAATCCCTGCCATCTCCAGTTAAAAAGAACCCGGCAGGAGGTGATGGGAAAGACCTCAGCCTGAGACCCTGGAGAGCCATTTGCCAGTCTGAGCAGACGGTACTGATTCTGATGGACCAAGGATCTGATTCATTATAAGGCAGTTTCATGTGGGCCTAATAATTCAAATTAAGGTTCTGAGACTTGATTGTGGAACGATAATGCAGTGTAGTGGCTACAGGCTAGGACTGAGGAGATCCAAGTTCGAATCCCAGGCTAATTCCCTCAGGCTAATGAGCAGTTGGGTTAGAAGGGATAAAAGGAAGTAATTCTTCACTCAAAGGGTGATTAACGTGTGGAATTCACTGCCACAGGAGG